>NC_092520.1:51447500-51780000 GCF_037038585.1 Patagioenas fasciata
AGATTTTTTTATCCACAGTCTGTTTTTTTCAGTTTTCACTTTAATGCTTACTCTTTAGAAAACTTCATTCCATGTGTAAACTGTTCCATAAATCTACCTATAATCTTAATCAATGTCATCACATTATTGCATTGATTTTAATATGTTGTCAGTTTAAATCTCTTTTATAATTTTCATTTCATTATAATGAACTGTAGACAAAATTTGGTTTGAGATCTGTCTAAATCGCCTTTGGAGACACTTTCTCAGACTAAATTAGAAATTTATTGCACTACTAGATGAAGCAGTTTACCTCCGGTTGTGTAGATCTACAAACCCATTTAAAACTGTGTCGGGAGTGATATACAGCTGCCACTGGAAAAATCGCTAAGATGTTACAGGCATCTTCTGACACTAACAGTAGCTTGTGAACTTTCTTAATAAACTCCCAAATGATGTGTCTTTGTATTTCATACCATCATATAGTGTTCACACCTGATGCTGAGAAAACAATTGGTTCTAGATATCATTCTGTAACTTTTTCACCAGCGACATTATCCTTAACAAAAAATAAGTTTTAGTTAAAGGTTTTGTTTTGTCCTAATATTATATTTTACCTAGTTGTCTTTTGAGGTTACAATATCTCAGACACAATTTTGGTTTAGTGTTTTTTCACTTTCTTTCATTTCATTTTAATTTTCATTAACACTACTTTTTAATCATCCAAGTCTTCACATACTTATGTACGTATATACTATATATATACACAGTCTTCTGCATAGTTATGTATTAAATATGGCTAAATATGGTTTGTTGTTGTGTGGGTGTTTGTTTGTTTGTTTGTTTGTTTTTTAAATGAAGAAGATAAATAAAAAAAAAAAAAAAGAACCAGGCAATGACTGAAACAGAACATTTGGAAAACTGAGTTTATAGGTGCATTGACTTGTAAACTTTAATGGTCACTGTCTAAGCATCTTTAAATATATATGTATTTAAAAAATTATGTTCAAAAATATGAAACAGATAAACGTGTGAATATTGTTCTACACAGTAATAATTTTGTAAGTGTATGTGTGTGAATGCATTCAAAGGTAGGAGAGGGCAGAGTTTAGGCTATAAGGATTACTTAGCTATTTTCATTTCATTCTTTGCTGTACAATTGTACAATTTGCTCACAGGATTATATAATAGCTGAGATGGAAAGGCACCTCTGGAGATCATCTCAGCCCAATCTCTTGCTTAGAGCAAGGTTGACTAGAGCAAGTTATTTTGGGTTGCATCCAATCAGGTTTTTTAATATCTCTAGCGGTGGAGCCTGGCTCCATCTTCTTTGCACCCTCCCTTCAGGTATTTAGTATAGGTTGATGACATCCCTCCAGTACCTTCTCTTTTCCAGGCTGAAGTCATGGCTCCCTCAATCTCCCCTCATTGGACAAATGATCACTTGAAAATTTTGTGAATCTTTGTTGGATTCACTGGATGTGCATGTCTCTCCAGATTGTTCAGAACTGGAAACAATACTCCAGGTATGGTCTCACCAAAGCTAAGTGGAGCTGGTTTATTCTTTTAAAGGAGTTTGGACTTGAATTTGAAACTTACATCTTCGTTGTATACTTACTTTGCCTTCAGCAACACAATCTTCACTGAACAGTGGACTGTGTAAATCCTGTGAACCAGGTACAATGGATAGTGGGTATATAGGAGCCTGTGTAAAAAAATGAAACCACAAGAAAACACTTCAACGCAAAAGTATTTTTATCTGGAGTGATAACACTGCATCACAGATGATCTTCTAAAATCTCTTTCTTTTATTAATTTAGTGATGCTCTGTAAAACAACATAAAAGAAACCATAAAAATTATAACAAGAGTTGTATATTTTTTGAGAATAAAGTGTTACTGAAGAATGGAAAACACTTAAATGATCTTAAGATGTGTTCTGTTTTATAAAACATAATGATTTTTAAAACAGCTGTTTTACACCTATGTTTATCTTCTGTCATTTTTAATATATTTGCACACAGTATTATAGATTTATTTAAATATTTAGGCAACTGAAAATATGACTTCATAGTGTCAGGCTTCTGGGATTTTATTCGTTTGTCCAGACAAAGTAATGCAGTGCTAAGATGCCTTAAGGCTTTCAGGACATCCACATGAGCCTGACAAACGGAACACTGGACCAAGAAGAAAGCCACATCCTTCTGCAGAATAGCCAGAGGCCAGATGGCATACCTTCGGGCATCTCAGCAAGTCCTAGATGCCTATGTTTAGTCAACTGAATCTCGTTTTGGCATGCAACGTACTTTGTCGTGTATAATGTTAGATGCTGACTTCTATGCAATTCTAGGATCTTGGAAATATGAACTTAAGGAAACAAGGCACATACAAAGTTCATGCAGCTCTGGAGTAAACAAGAGATATACAGAAGTTGCAATTTTATTTCACTGCTTTAAATTCGGACATCTCATTTCAACCAAAAGCTTCCTTTTCACTCTAGAGATTATTTATTTTTTTTGTTTATGCAATTCAGTCACTATTCCTCCACTAGTTCAGCTACTGAAAGTTTAGGAAATATCAAACTTTGTAATGAGAAAAATGAACAAACAAAGAAACTATACATCATGCTCTTTTCAGAGACTTTTAGTATGTTTGTGTGTCTTCAAGAGTGATCAGGTTTTTCCCAGGTAGTAGTTATAATTTGTGTGATTTACATGCTTACTTAATAACATTTGCATGGTTGATACTACCAGTGGTATTCATGAGAAACCATAAATTACTAGACTACATATATATATTTTTCTGTTGACTCAGTAGGTGATTCCAGTAGGTGTTGGGAAAATCAAGAAGGGTGGGTAATTGTTACGGGGGAAGCTTACCAAAAGTTTTGGATAATATCTGACTTCTTTTAACAATTTAGCTAGATGTGGGAAAGAAAAAAAAGAAGCACCGTTGAACCGCTGAAAACTTTATATCTTTATAATATATTTTGATTGGGAAATTAGAAAGTGATAGTAGCCCAGATAGTAGCTTCAGACATGAAGAATGTCAAACAGTTTGGCCTGGGGGAACATGACAAAAAAGATCAGCTAAGACAGAAAAGTAGCGAAGACAATAGTTCCTTGGTGGGAAAACACACGCAGATGTCCCAGCATTGTGAAGAAAACTGAACCCAAGGAGGAACTGCTATGCATGGAAGTCAAGCTTCTAGTCAGGACTTGGATGCAGTGATGGGTCAGAAGTCAGTGTCAAGTTACCCTGGGTCTACAGACTGGTTTAAAGTGCACCAGAGGTCCTAGGGCTCAAATTATTGTGAAGGTGTAGAGTGTATGTGCCATAGCAAGCAAATTTTAAAATAAAAATCACTGTCTGACCACTATACTAGTCAAACTTAAATTCTAGATTTTACCTCATGAAACTGTGTGTTTCTGTTCAGGATGTTCTCACACTCTGAATTCATTCATGACATGGCACTCTTTGGTTTTCTTTTGTATTTAGAATAGTCTGCACGTTCCTTCAGAATCAGTAAGTGTTTCTCTATGGTTCTTTCCTCCTTTTATGCAATATCTGTCTTTGTCATAACCTTTCAGTCAGGATGACCTAACTACATGTGGACATTTATGGTACAAGGGAGTTAGTCCCTTGTGCTCCTGTTATAAACATTGGAATCGCTAGGTCATAGTTTGTCTCATTCTGAAGTACACATAGGCCAGAAAAAAACAGTATTTTTTTCAATATGGCAGTTACAATCATATTGAAGGAGTGTGGCTGGTTGGTTTCTGTTTATTTGTCTTTAACTCCATGGTCGTGGTTGAGACGGACAAACGACATGAACCAAGTTCTTCCAGGATGAAAGTAGTAGATGCCATTTATTGCCACAAGTGCATTTTTATACAGTTTTACCAATTCATGTGTCTCTTCACTATTGGTTACAAGTTACAGCAGTAACATCTCACTGACTAATTTTGCTATCATCAGTGTTACTCTTCTACTCCCTTCTCTCTCACGGGTACATCCTTAATATCTCCGGATACTCCTTTACTCCCATCTTTCTCATGGGTAGGCCTTCATATCTTCAAGGCTAATTTCTGTTCCCATGCCCTCCGTCAGGGAATCCACAGACCCACTGTAGTCCCCCACACTCCATTATGAGAAAAATCTGAATGAAGCAAAATGTAAGAAAACACAAATAAAAATGGTGATCTGGGGACTTTCTGGGTGACTTAGTTCTACTTTTAAATTTCAGTTTTAAAAAATGAACATGTGATTTCTTCTTCTGTTGAACTCCCTAAATATCATAAAAATATTTTTTTACTACCTAACATTATTTCTGTATTTTTATAGCTAGAAATCAGATCTCAAAACAGCAACATCGAAATCTTCAATCCAGTGCTTTACTACAGCAGAAAGCCCTTTTTCCAAACAAGCTTTAGATTGTTCACACATTTCTAACCTGGTCAGGAAGAACAAAACAGGCATGACTTTTAACTAATTTGAGGAATGACAAATTGCAGCATTTTAAAATAAACATTACTTTCATGTCTGTTTTTTTTTTTCAGGTTAACCTGAATCCAATATTACTTGAGAACCTCATATCAAAGTCCAGTATGGAGTCACTGAATGCATATTGTAACTACCATATAATGCATTGAATCTACAAAATTATAAATTTTAAATGTGGATTTCTATGGACAGTGAAATTTTTCACTTAGGGCATGATGAAGACAATGGGAAGTCTGCTCATTTGTTAAAGGAAAGGAATATTTCTGAAACAGGATGATGTTTTATATTTTGTAATACCAACTGAGTTCTGCCATCTACTCAGAGATTATAAACTGTTTTGCTTATTCAGTGAAACTAACTCTTCAACTTCTTTGTCTCTTTTAAGACAGTCATAGAAAGGAGGAAATTTATTCAGATAGATCTTTCTTGCCTGATAATCAAAAATTCATTTGATGATAAACCTTCTTCTACCCCTTTGGAAAATTATTCTTGGAATTTTACGATAACATAGGGACAAATGTTGAGGCTGAGTATTCTTTAATAATACTCGAGACATATACAGTGTAACTATGTTGTAGGGACACTGGATCATTAGTAGCAAGTTACTGGAAAGAATACAAAAATTTCTGTACGGATTTTCTGACTGCTGAATAGATGTCATATTTCAAGGCAATGAATAATCAATGATCATAGTGAGTAGGAGGATCATTAGTCAGAGTTCAAGTTTCTGGTTTTTGTGCCATTGACTTGCTCTTTTATGGATGCTTCCTAAAGCAATACAAACTTCGATTTTGCGAGACCTGAAGCACTTAATATGAACAGTAGAATCTGTTTCTAATTAATTATTTGTACAGTTGACGTGCATATAAATTACTACAAAATAACTATACAGGTAATCCACAGTACGAATCCTTTTAGATCCTCCTTAACCTGCACAGGGTGTCCTCTTTAAATGATCTCTATCCTGCTGCCACCAAAAATAACAAGGAAGAAATATGACCCCATGCTTCCTTGCATGGCAATAGCTCATTCAATGGGCATCTGAACTGAATGGCCTGTTTAAAGACACTAACTCTTGTATCTTTTGAAAAACAAACTCAAAAGGCTCCACATGTACATAAAACCTTCCCAGCAACAATATGTGGACTGTCCTGTTACAGCACCGTGGGTGAGGCAAACCACAGTACGACCTACTGTCCGAAATTTCTTACAATTTTTCAGACTTTACTGAGAGTCTGTATTTTAAAGAGGAAGCCTAGGTTTGGTTCACACTTGGAAGTTTTGCACCATCTCTCACCCCATGATTTAAAGTAACATCAAGATTTCTGTTTCACTAACCTTTAAACTGTCAATGGCATGTCAATGAGATATATTTATGTAGACAAATTCAGTGAAATAGCTCTGTTTCTACAAGGACAAGAGAGGTTTTCTTGCTCACATTCCTGAATCATAGCATCATAGAATGCTAGGTATTGAAAAGGACCTCAAAAGATCATCTAGTCCAATCCCCCTGCCAGAACAGGAATACCCAGATAAGGTTACGCAGAAAGGCATCCAGATGGGTTTTGAATGTCTCCAGAGAAGAAGACTCCACAACCTCCCTGGGCAACCTGTTCCAGTGCTCTGGCACCCTCACTGAGAAGAAGTTTCTTCTCATATTCAAGTGGAACCTCCTGTGTTCCAGTTTGGATCCATTGCCCTTTGTCCTATTATTGGTTGTCACCAAGAAGAACCTGGCTCCATCCTCGTGACACTCACCCTTTACATATTTATGAACATTAATGAGGTCATCCCTCAGTCTCCTCCAAAGTAAAGAGACCCAGCTCCTTCAGCCTTTCCTCATACGGGAGATGTTCCACTCCCTTCATCATTTTTGTTGCCTTATGCTGGACTCTCTCCAGCAGTTCCCTGTCCTTCTTGAACTGAGGGGCCCAGAACTGGACACAATATTGCAGATGCGGTCTCACCAGGGCAGAGTAGAGGGGAAGGAGAACTTCTCTCGACCTACTAACCATTCCCCTTCTAATACACCCTAGGATGCCATTGATCTTCTTGGCCACAAGGGCACAGTGCTGGCTCATGGTCATCCTGCTGTCCACAAGGACCCCTGGGTCCCTTTTCCCTACACTGCTCTCTAATAGGTCATTCCCTAACTTATACTGGAACCTGGGGTTGTTCCTACCCACATGCAATACTCTACACTTGCCCTTGTTACATTTCATTAAATTTTTTCTCACCCAACTCTCCAGCCTGTCCAGGTCTCGCTGGATGGCAGCACAGCCTTCTGGTGTGTCAGCCACTCCCACCAGAATTCTGGTGCTTTTTTTTTTCCGTTTTGTAGAGAAAGTGATATCAACTAATAAACTAGATCTCATGGTACCTTGAAGAACAGTGAATAATCAATAGGTGTATATATGACCACTACAAGCGGATATATGCATGTGAAGAAAGGTGAAAAAGTATAGATTTAGAGTGTCAATACATGAGGGAGAGGAAATGTTGCTTTTAAAATTCTTCAGAAACTTCCTATCTGAAGTCTATGCATTTTGATGTAAAGTTTGAGTATATATGCAGATTATTTTCACAAAAAGTATTCCCGTCTGCTGACCCTTTTACTGACCTTTTGTCATTTTCTGCAGCTGGCTCCACAAATCCTTTATTCTCCATTCAGTTACTTAATCACAGACTTCTTAAAACTTCCAGTCTATTGTTCTCTGTCAGAATTTGCTAGTTTCACTTGCCCTTCTGATTTTTTGTCCAAGTCTTCCCTCAATCTCCTGTTTTACACATATGATGTATCTATATTAATGTATTTTCTTTCAGAATAGACTATCAAAACTATATATATATATATATATTTAAGATTTCTTTTAATTTGTCACTGCATTTTACCAGTCTCTAGACAGATAAACAAACATTTCAAATTCTGTTTCATCTCAGCATGCAGTTTCTCCAGTTTTGGATTCTGACCTTTGATTCTGCATGGTTTGTTTCAACTCATAAAGTATACACAAATCTCTATCTGTCCATCCAAATAATTTCTCCTTTTTTACTTTGAAAATCTTGTAGAAGAACATACTTGTTTTCATATACAACTGATACTAAATCCTAGTAACACCAGTAACAATTCTCAGAGGCATGATTGTGTATTTTTTTTTTCTCTTCTAAGTATCTGTTGTGTAGAAACAGATATCCCATCCATTCTCCTCAGTGTTTCATCACTGTACACCCCTTGCCTTCCCTCATCTTATATCAAAAATCCTGGACATAAAGAGATATCCTTGGAAACTGGGGAAAAAAAAAAATAAATAAAGGCAAAAAAAGCAGTACATCTTTCAGATAGGCAAGAAGAGGGACTCAGAATGCTATAGGCTATGAAAGCTCTTCTTAGAACATTCAGCATGTACTCTTGGAATATGGTTTCAAATATGGAAAGGACAAGAAGAGGAATAACCATCATGAATTTACCAAGGTGAAATCATGCTTGACCGAGCTCAGTGCCTTTGATAATGAACTGACTGCCTCTATGGAAGAGCTGAGAGCAGCAGGCGCAATATATACTTGGACTTTACCAAACTTTTAAGATGGACTCCTGGCGCAGTGTCATGAAGCTGAGGAAGTGTGGCCTGGAAGAACCAACTCTGAAGGCAGTTGAATTAGCTGAAATAAAAAGTAGCAATTAGTGGTAGATCTCCCAGGCTGAAGGCTGCTTTGTCAGAAAAAAAAAAAAAAAAAAAGTTGTGGTTAATTCATTTTACATGTTTTAATGAAGTAACATGGCTAAAACAGCAGATTAACTCATTCAGACAGTAAATGCTATATGTCTACCTGGGAGTTCGCATTTATAACACCAGAGATTATTTAGTGTAAACGAGACATAAATAATGTCTTTAACCAGACCTGCTATAGTCCTGTGACAACCTTGAAGCACTCCCCCCATGCTTAGCAGAACAAAGACCTTGTTATGCCTTAAATGTCTGGCTTTTGTTACTTTGGGAGGAAGAGATAGATGACACCTTATCTTTTCTTTCCTGAAGTTTTATGGTCATGGAGGCAGACACCTTGGAAGATAAGGACAATTAACAGTGTTGCTGTAAAAGGTCTCATGGCCTAATTGGGATGATAGAGATGAACCATCTGGCGGACAACCAACTACCAGAAGAAACCACGAATCAACAGCTACCCCTGACGGGCAAGACAACTCACTTCTGATCAATACTGTGAACTTTCCCTAGTTTGAAGACCCCAGACCCATTTCCAGAAGAGTCTTCCTAATTAGTATGGAGACCGAGCAGAGGGAAGAGACGAACCACCTTCCCCTATCTCGCATGTAAATGAACTGGGTTATAAAACAACCTCACATATGATACAGGTTGGTGACATGTAAATCTTCAACACGTCCCCCCCTCCAGAGGTCATCTTGGGACCGATGTACCTGTGGAGTGGTGATACCTTACTCTCCCTCTCTGTCTCTCTCTCTCTCTCTCTCCTTTTCTCTTTCTGATATCTTAGTTGTCCTCTTCTCTCTCTCTCCCTTTTTCTTAAATATATAAAGTAATATCATTGTAAGTACTGCTGCTAAAGTCTTGTTAAGTTTTGCATTACTAATTGTTGCTAATCCACTGTTTTTAGAAGGACTTTTGCTGTCAATGTATTAATATTTTTTTTGGTACTATAACACACTTTTGCCAAGTCACTGATTGCTGTAATTTGTATACCACCATGTGCTTTTAGTAAATTCATAATTGGACCCCTGGAGTGATTGTCTGTCATTCACTTCGCATTGCCGCACAGAATTACTCAGAGTTAACTCACACCTGATCTCATCTGTTGAGTCAGGGCGCGTGTCGCGTTCAGAGTTAACTCATCCCTCATCCCATCTGTTGAAACAGGACAACTCCACTTGTATTTTAGAAGCAGAAAGTAACCTTTAAGAATAGATGCAAGATCTGAAAATTTTGTTTTAGCTTTGCAGAGAACTGCTCCGTGAGTGCATCAGGGTGCTAAAGCTAATGATGATTTGCCACCTGAGAGTTTTGATAGTAACACTTTAGTGAAGAATTATGGAAGGATAACACATGAAATGGCCATGTGTAGTTGGGGTGTGTGTGCTAAAAATTCCTCAGGTCTTTTCATCCTCTGTATAAAAGACAATCAGGCAAGATGATTCATCTCTTCAACAACTATATGAAATGCATACCACCATCTTTGACAGAAATCCCATTGACTGAGTTCATTCCTTTGGAAATTAAAATTCTTTGACACACCCAAGTGTTGTTTCCAAAATTTCTCCAAACAAAAAACTTTAATTTTAATTTTAACTTTTTTTCAAGTAAGCCATTTGAAATACATAAAATTTAATACAGTAAGAGTAAATATTGAAATACTGACCATTGGAGCTTTTACATGATTGAAAGCATAATAAAGCAAGAACTGTGAAGCTATTTTGTGAATAATCTATTTGAAAAAGTAAGCCATTTTATGATAACAGATTATTTGTGAACCATTATGGGTTTCTAACAAATGTATTATTTAACTGTGATTTTTTCCCGTGGAAAAATGAAATAAAATGCAGTCTGTCCATTTTCTTCGACTTCCGTGGTTATTCTCTATTGCCATTTTTCATTTAAGTGCAGGACAGCTCACCTAAGTGACACGTAATCTTTTCTGTGGCTGTGTAGCTAAAGCTCTTAAAATAGGAAGATAAGCAAATGGATGATGATTAATAAATGAAAGAAAGAATGCAGCTGCCCACATGAAAGATTTAAATTTTTATAAGAATATTAATTTTCTATATATTTGTGAGAACAGAGTGTTTATATAGGATCATTCAGGAAATTAACCATAAAATGTACAAAATGTCTAAGTGGAATTTGAACACATCTGTCTAAAGGTGACTTCTGTATTATTCAGACAGTTCTAATCTATAATGTTTAGAATACCTCAAACATTTTCTCTTTCTTTTGCATTTGCTTTTGAACAGTAGGTAGGAGAGGACTGTTCCCCTCTTTATGAACTACAATACACTGACAATACCCATTTCACAGTGACAAATGAGGCAGTTGTAACATGAATAGCTGCTAGCTATTTTTTTGAAAGCTCTTTTTTGTTAAATAGCAATGAAGGAGCCACTACAAACAAGCTGTTATGTTTTTACAAAGTTGCCAGCTACACTTTTTATGAGCCTGGGTTGCTCTTTATGAGTATAATAAAAACAGACTACCATTCATGTGTGTCTTTGATCATGTTCAGTGCAAGCAGTGTAATACTGCAAAGATAATGAGGTCTGCAGGAGTTCCCTTTGTGCAGCTAAGCGTCTGTGTTCTTTTTATTCATTAATTTTTCTTATTATAATTTTAAATAAACAAAAAATACATAGAAATAGTAAGTCTAGGAATGTTTACTATTATAAAGGTATTTTTTTAAGCAACATAACACAAATAACCTCAAAACTTACTGAGTAACTGAGGGTTCTTCTTGTTGATGTTGTAAATTCACCACTTAGAATGTACTGTACATCGTTATCATACAAAATATTTCTCAATAAAAGTTGTCAGTGAACCCATTTCATTTTATGAGGGCTTTTTTTCTCACCCATTATCTCAGTTGAGGAAAGGAAAACCAAGCTTGCACACCTTTGAAATTGTTTTACCTATAAATTTTTGTATTTCATATTTGCCCCTGGAGCAAGCTGCTTCAGAGGTTTAAAGCATTAGCATGTGAGACCTCACAATCTTGTGTTTTCAAACCTTGAATTCACTCTTAGGTATCAAACAAGAGGGAAGACATACTATATTATTAATATCAGCCTAAATAAATACATATTGCTTCTAATTACAGGAGTTATTTAGAATATAAAATAATAGTCACAGCAAAGTCAAAATTGTGAATGCCTGATGCCCATTTTTACTGTTTTTCCAAATGTGTTTAAGGTGAAGCTAATTAGTGACTGCAAAAGCCCCTTTAAGGAGAATTATTTCACCTGATAGTAAACACCTTGCCAAGATACCCCACTGCTGTATTCTGGATCTCCACTGTGCAACATTGTCTAGACCATGTTCAAAAAAACCCAAACAAAACTGACAAAATAAAACAAAACAACAACAAAAAAAGCAAGCAAACAAACAAATCAAAACAAAATGAAACAAAACAAAACAACACAAAACAAAACAAAAGCAAACCCAACCAACCAAAATCAACAAATCCTGATTAAAAAAATTAAAAGATCTTTTATTAAAACAATACAAATGTCAACAGTGATTTTTATCTACTATATTTACACTAATTAATTTTATGTGATATCTCTATTGCTTATTGGATGCGTACTCTAAGATACAACTTTAAGATAAAATATTATGCCAATCTATTTTCAATTGCTTTTACTTATGCATGTTCATAAGTGTATTTGAAAGATTTTCACTAGCTTTTAAAGCCATCATTTTACTTTGTTTAATAATATTCTTCACTGTAACAGTATGCTTCATTTATCATTGCCCTGACAGTCTCTATATTCAAATTAGTAAACAAGCCTTGTAAGCCTGCTGGTGGCAAATGTATCTGATGACATGAAAACCATTTATTAAGGTCTCTCATATTGTATTTGTGCTAATATTAAATTGGTTTAGAGTGATTTATAGCAGAATGCCTGTTGGTTTGACAGCAGAGAGGAACAACAGGAAGGTATTGGGTCTGCAGGCATCAAAAACACACGTTGTCTTTTCAGTCTATATGTACTAACTACTATGACTATATCTATATGTACTATTACTACTACTATACGTACTACTAATTAAAAGAAAAAAATATTTTTTTCATTGCTAGAATATCCATAAACCACAGTCGTGATACTTTGGTATTATTATGAGTTTTGAAATAATATATTAAAGCTATGAAACCAACTACTTTAATTTGGTTCTGTTTGCTATTTTTCTTTTAAAATATTTATAGCTGCTGTTAGTGAAGTTTGCACCTTATAAGGTTATTTTTTGTCCTGTATTCTACATATTTGACAATTTTCCAGCCATGCCATGAAGCAAAACACCTAAACTAGTTCAGTAGTCTCTTAACTGAAAAAGGAACTTGCCTGATTGCAAATTTTCCTTCAAAGAGATATCACCCTTGTGCCTTTCAAACAATGTTAGGGCAGCTGATGCCCTTCCTTTGTTATAGTTGATACAGTTATGTAATGGTTCAAAACTTAAGGTAGGAAGCTTTAAGGTCAATAGGAAAACAGAAAGGTAACTTGACTTCATATATACTGAAAATTGTCATTAGGAACACCAGATTTCTGAGAGCATTCACTGATGTTAATAATTGCACTGATTTTTAACTGCTTCATATGGAAAAGCAGAACAGCTTGGATTCAAAGACAGGAAGAGCCCTTAAGATTATGTTCATTCAAAGGAGTTTAGAGAGTGAGTCAATACACCAAAGGAGAGACTTAGGGCTCAGTTCAGTTGCTTAGACATGGCCATCTGGCACCATTTGAGATGTTACAAGCTATTCAGGAAACTGCAGGACACAGGCAAGTAAGAGAGACGATGTATGGGAAACCTGCCTTTCTGGAGGGGCAGCTGGAGGCCAGGCAGAATGACCTAGGGAGTAACAAATGATACTGCAAAACACCTAAATCTTGGCAAATACATTGTATCCCCTATTGGCTCGAATGGAAGCTTAGATACGTTGTGTAAGCCCCTGCAATAGAAACCTGATTTGAACTGTCTTAATCTTGAAGTGGATCCCTCCTGAAGCTCACTTGCATGATACTATTTAACTCCCAAGCTTTGTCATGGCCGAACTGTCTGATAACTCTTCTTCTCTCCTGCAGTGATAGTTAAGTGTCATCTTGTTAGCCGTATTCTGAAATCTTGGAGGAAGATCAAAATATGCTGCAATACTCATGGGCAATAAAAAACTATTATCCGCGACAGTATCTAGTGGAGCTCTCATACCTAACCATGAGAAATTTTTTTAAAACTGGATGTATCCCGTGGAGAATCTATATCTTACGTTAAAAATGTTACAAGGGATATTCTTGTCTTGTCCTTATCAAACATTTGAGTACAAAATATTTAATCTGCAGGTCAGGGTACAGGTTTAGAGAGAAACCTAGCAAATTAAAAGGTACATCCAGTCTGCACACAGGATTCATGTTCCAGGGTCAGATTCAGTTCACTGAATATAGATATATGTATCAAATTTAAACACAATGGATGAAGCAGGCAGGTTTAGGGAGAACAGAACAGAACAGAACAGGACAGGACAGGACAGGACAGGACAGGACAGAACAGAACAGAACAGAACAGAACAGAACAGAACAGAACAGAACAGAACAGAACAGAACAGAACAGAATAGAATAGAATAGAATAGAATAGAATAGAATAGAATAGAATAGAATAGAATAGAATAGAATAGAATAGAATAGAATAGAATAGAATAGAATAGAATAGATGAACAACCTCTCTAAAGTGTTATTTTCTCTCCATTGTCGATTAAGAAGCTGTAGGTAATTATCTTAGATGTAGAAATCTGAGGATACAGAAAGATTAATCAGATAAATGCTATATTAAATGTTATTTGGACTACCCAAATACTTCTGTATCAAGATAGAAGCTGAAATATGGTTGTATGTATATATATGTGTGCTTTTACACATGCACGCACATGCACACTCACATTTACATGTGTATAGAAGCATACTTTTCACAGATGAGAAACAGCAGTCTGAGATAAAAACTGGGGCTGAAGATAGACTTGCCAAATAATGTAAATCAACATGGCCAACTGAAACTAACACCTACATGTCTCATTCTTCCAAGCAGTGTGGAAATACATCAACAGTGATGCATAAGAGATGCCCAGGATGATGGGCAGAGAAAGTGGAGTTCAATAAGAAAGGATCAAAAATTTTTATCTTTTACATCTTGATGTGCTAGATAAGAGGTAAATAATTCTATTCACCCAAACTCAAATGTATAATTTTCTAATAAAATTAATAAAGATGTAAAAAAAGCCTTATCAGTTGGAGGAACAGAAGAATACTGTTGATGACTTTTTAAAGAGTTTGGCAAGCCTTTATTGCTTCTCTCAGTTCCTGGTTTCAGCATTAGGGACATTAGATTGCTAATGTTTCAACCTTGACTACACTGTACATCTGAAGAACAATAGGACACACAATGGCCCTCTACAAGTAATCATGCTCCTGCTTAAATAAAGATATTTAGCCATCCCCATGATGTCCCATAATCCGTCATGTAATCCATTTCACAATCCAGTGTGTAGGTACTGTAACTGCACATGTTGCTCTGTATATCTTTCTGTACTGTTGGTATCATATTAATCTGGGAACAGTATTTAATAACACCATCGGACTAATTTGTTCTTCTCACATACATGGTTACATATTTTGCTTTTGATATTGTGTTCATTTAACTTTCATGCCTGAAGCTCCTCATTGATCATTTAATACTTATTTTGGGCTCTGTTGTTTTTGTTAACTGATAGTGGTTAGGAATTAAATAAAAAGGTAATGACACAAGAAGAGAAAACATAATGGTGGGAAACATTGATATTTTAAAGAATAGGGATCGGAAATAGAATGGACAGAAGAGAGACAAAACAAAATTAAAATACTTTACATGAAAAAGAAGTTACAGACCGAAAGCATGCATATCAGTCAAGGAATTATAATGAGTAAACAGGCTATAAAGAAGAAAATACACAACTTTCAGTTAAAAAAAAAAAAAAAGATAATTAATAGTGAATCAAAACACCTCTTAAAACAAGGTATAATCACTTCATATGCTCCTTCATGTCAACCCTGAAATATCTACCTTAAAGCACTCACATTTTATACAGTGTGTTAAAGTCTGTTATCAAGAACTATTAGGAAGCTTCTTCAACAGTGATTTCACTGAATTCTATGTCAAACAAAATTTTATAGAACTAGGTACTTCATCTACCCTAATCTATAGTATCAGATTTTTTTGTTGTTGTATTACTAGAATATGCTTAATTAAATGCATCTTTATATAGCACATTTAAATAAAATATCTTCCCGAACTACTCTGGTTAAACCCCCACCCAGTTTCTCACTCATTCCCCAAGTAGCAGGATGGGGGAGAGAACTGGAAGAGCAAGAGCTGAAAACTCCTGGGTTGAGTTAAAGACAGTTTAATAAGTGAAGCAAAGTTGCAGACGCAAGCAAATCAAAGAAGGAATTAATTTACTTCTTCTTGTCAGCAGACAGATGTCCAGACACTTCCTGGAAAGCAGGGCTTCAGCGTGCATTACAGCTACTTGGGAATAAAAATCACAGTATCACAGTATCACAGTATGTTTGGGATTGGAAGGGACCTCAAAAGATCAACTAGTCCAATCCCCCTGCTGGAGCAGGAACGCCCAAGTGAGGTCGCACAGGAATGTGTCCAGACGGGCTTTGAATGTCTCCAGGGAAGGAGACTCCACAACCTCCCTGGGCAGCCTGTTCCAGTGCTCTGTCACCCTCACTGAGAAGAAGTTCTTTCTCAAATTTAAGTGGAACCTCTTGTGTTCCAGCTTGATCCCATTGCCCCTTGTCCTATCATTGTTTGCCACTGAGAAGAGCCTGACTCCATCCTCATGGCACTCACCCTTTATATATTTATAAACATTAATAAGGTCACCCCTCAGTCTCCTCTTCTCCAAACTAAAGAGCCCCAGCTCCCTCAGCCTTTCTTCATAAGGGAGATGCTCCACTCCCTTAATCATCTTTGTTGCCCTACGCTGGACCTTCTCCAGCAGTTCCCTGTCCTTCTTGAACTGAGGGGCCCAGAACTGGACACAATATTCCAGATGGGGTCTCACCAGGGCGGAGTAGAGGGGAAGGAGGACCTCTCTCGATCTACTGACCACCCCCCTTGTAATACACCCAAGGATGCCATTAGCCTTCCTGGCCACAAGGCACAGTGCTGGCTCATGGTCATCCTGTTGTCCACCAGGACCCCCAGGTCCCTTTCCCCTACACTGCTCTCTAACAGGTCATGCCCCAACCTATACTGGAACTTGGGATTGTTCCTGCCCAGATGCAGGACTCTACACTTTCCCTTGTTAAATTCCATCAGGTTATCCCCCGCCCAACTCTCCAGCCTGTCCAGGTCCCGCTGGATGGCAGCACAGCCTTCTGGCGTGTCAGCCACTCCTCCCAGCTTAGTGTCATCAGCAAACTTGCCGATAGTACACTCAATTCCCTCATCTAAATCATTAATGAATATACTGAATAATATTGGCCCCAGTACTGACCCCTGAGGCACTCCACTAGATACTGGCCTCCAACTGGACTCCGTACCATTGACCACCACTCTCTGGCTTCTCTCTTTAAGCCAGTTTTCAACCCACCTCACTACTCTATTGTCTAGACCACACCTCCTCAATTTAGCTGTGAGGATGCTGTGAGGGACTGTGTCAAAGGCTTTACTGAAGTCAAGGTAGACCACATCCACCGCTCTGCCATCATCCATCCACCTTGTTACATTCTCATAAAAGGCTATGAGGTTGGTCAAGCATGACTTACCCTTGGTAAAGCCATGCTGACTGCCCCTAATGACCCTCTTATCCCTGATGTGCCTTGAGATGACACCAAGGATAAGCTGTTCCATTACTTTCCCAGGGACAGAGGTGAGGCTGACCGGTCTATAATTACCCGGGTCCTCCTTCTTGCCCTTTTTGAAGAGTGGAGTGACATTTGCTTTCCTCCAATCCTCGGGCACCTCTCCCGTTTCCCAAGACTTGGCAAAAATGATGGATAGCGGTCTAGCAATGACTTCAGCCAGCTCCCTCAGCACCCGCGGATGCATCCCATCTGGACCCATGGATTTATGGATGTCCAGACTACTTAATTGTTCCCTAACCCAGTCCTCATCGACTAAAGCAAACTCCTCCATTAACCTGGCTTCATCCGGGGTCTCAGGGGTACAGGGTTCCCCAGGACAGCCTCCAGCGGAGTAGACAGAGACAAAGGCGGCATTCAGCAATTCTGCCTTCTCTGTGTCTTCTGCCACCAGGGCACCCACCTCATTCATCAGTGGGCCTACATTGCCTCTGGTATTAGTTTTATCTGCTATGTATTTGAAAAAGTTCTTCTTGCTGTCCTTGACCCCTCTCGCCAGCTGTAATTCTAAGGAGGCCTTGGCTACCCTAGCTGCCTTCCTGCATCCTCTAACAGCAGCCTTATATTCCTCCCAAGTGGCCAGTCCCTGCTTCCATGACCTGTAAACTCTCCTCTTCTGCTTGAGCATACCCAACAGATCCCTATTCAACCACGCAGGCCTTCTGGCTCCCTTCCTCGACTTCCTATGTGTGGGGATGCTCTGATCCTGAGCATGCTGTAATAATGAACATCCCTATGTCCTCCTGAGCTTTCACTGTTGAGCATAATATCATATAGCATGGGATACCGTTTTTGGCAGTCGAGATCAGCTGTCCTGACTGTGTCCCCTCCCAGCCTCTTGTGTAGCCCCAGACTACTCACTGGTGTTCCTCACAGTGTGAGGAACAGAAATGTCTTTGGTGCTGTGTAAGTACTGCTCAGCAATAGTTAAAATGTTGGTGCACTGTCAATGCTATTTTTATTACAAATCGAAAACACAACAGCACACTGACTACTAAGAAGAAAGCTGACTGAGCCAGTACACCTACTGTGACTTTAAGGAAAAAGAAATAATGAATGTTTTACTTTGTGCTCATTAATATCTTGTTGGTCAGTGTCCAGAACATATGTCAAACACTAGACATTGTTTCTTTTATTTGAGAATGTCCAAATTAAGAGCAGATGAATTTTCACCCCAAGAGTTTATTGTAGTTTTCACTATGTACCGATGTTAACATTTCCAAAGAACCCTCAGTTCCTCTCTTCTGTCTTTCAGACAAATTGGCCTATTTTTCAGCAGCTTCTAAAAAGATATTTCAAAGTACTGTGAATAAAATGAATCTTAAATTCCAAGGAGATATTGCTGTGTGGAATGTATGAGAAATGTTAACACCTTTCTGCTCTACAGCTACTCTCATCTCTTGTAACTTCATGGCTTTAAATGGATATATGAGCAGGGATCTATAAGAAGAGGATTCTCATTTTACAGGCATGCCTGGGGAAAATAAACAGCCTTTATTGCATTGGTTTTGGTTGTCATGGATATGAGAAGCAGTAACTACTCTTTCCATAGCCTACAATTGAACAAAAATCAAAAAGGCCAATGAAACATCATAAACATTGTGGCAATAATGAAAGATAATGATAATAAGGAACATAAGATCAGACTAAATCTTAAAATCAGTGGCCTTGTCTGCAGACATGCATGATCCAGAGCCTTATCTTCTGATTACCTCACAGACTTCTGATCAGCATGAGTTTGTAGGTCATACTTCCTCTCAGTTCTTCAGTCCTTCCTCAGTTCTTCTGATAGGTCATCCTCGCCCTGCTGTGATGTCTATACAAATATCCTTCCTCACAACTGTACAAAGGAAGAACAGGTATTGGCTGTATGGCAGGGATATTTATTATGCGTTGTGCTAAAAATATCAAGATATTTAATTCGGATCAGGAATTTATAATTTCTCTATGCAGTGGACTTTTATCTGAATCCACCCTAACATTAGGAATTTTGGAACAGATTAAGACCTTGAGTTTGCAGCATCAAACCCTAGTAATCAATGGCTTACCTACCCATGGGCAGACAGTAGAGAGCAGATTCATCTTCATCAACATGAGGAGGTGATACACGGTCAGCAAATTTGACAACAATAAGAAATATGAAGGAAGGAGAAGTCTTGATATTCCAAATAGACCCTCATCCCAGAGACTCTGTGATAAACTCGAGTACTGGGACAATAGAAACCTCAGGAAGTTCAATAAGCAGAAATGCAAAGATCTGCACATGAGAGGGAATAAGGCCACATACCAGCAGGGACACTGGGGAAGCACCTGGCTGAAAGAAGTTGTGATGAAAAGAACAAGGGAGACACAGTGGACACTAGGCTGAATATGAACTAAGAGTGTGGTCTTATCTCAAATAAAGCAAATCTTCCCCTGCTATGCTTCATTAGGGGAAGTATGAGGATCAGAATTAAAGAAGTTATTATTACTCTCTACTCAGCCCTGGTGAGGCTGCTCCTGGAATACTGTGTCTGATTTTAGATCCTCCTGATCAAAAAGAATGTGAGGAAATGAGAGGGCTAGAAAGATAGTCTGCAGCCTAGAGGACATAAATACAGAGAATAAGAGAGATGGTCTTCCTCAGTCTCGTGTAGAGGAAGCTAAGGCATGACGTAACAACTGCCCAGAACTACCTGAAGGGCAGTTACAAAGATAGAGATTTGGTTCTAATTATATTAAATTACTGAATAATAATTAACATGCTAATTTGCATAGCAGTATTATTTTAAGGCATGGTAATTGTAGCATTATACTGTGATAGTCTTTCAGTGTTTCAATTGTTTTCAATACAGTTGAGGACAATCATTAGTTATAAAAATCTTGAGAAGAACTGTTAAGAGTAATTATTTTTTCAGAAAGAAGATTCAAATCTTACTCCTACTTATTTATATTTTTCAAACACTGAAAACGGAATTATATGACAAAAATGATAAAAATAAGTACTCTGGAAGATACTCTAAAATTTCTATGTTTTCTTCCATCTGATATAATTGATTTTATTTTAGTTGTAAGTAAGATTATTTATATGCTGGGTTAACAGTTTCCTTTGGTATTGTCTCTCATTTTTATTCTTTTTGGGATGTTAAACACCATTTTTATGGGGGCTTATGATAAAAATCACAACCTCCATTATGATAAAAATAATTTATATATATATTTTTAGTGATTGTGAATGATAGAACTTCCAGGTATTCATGGCTTTAGTAACCATTTAATAGAAATTATTTTGTTTAATATTACATTTCTAATACAACTGAATTTAAACAGGAATTGAGACTTTCACCCTAGGTAATTGCTCCTCAAACAAATAATTGTCCTGGCCAGATAATTATTCCTTATATTCATGTTAAATGTTATTTTTATAAATGTTTCTTGATTATTTTGCATTATGTTCTGTTATTCCATCCTACATAATATATTTTTGCATGTAATATTTTTTTAAGATATTTCTTCATTGAGCTATAGAATATAGGTACCATTAAAAAGATCTGAGTTCTATATTCAGAATAGATTGAGGCTCCAAAGAAAATCTGTCTGTTAAATTGCCTGCTTTTCAGTATAATCTCACCTATCATTTTGACCTTAGAAGTTTAGGATGGTAGTCTAGGTTTCATTTCAGGGTGGAAAAATATTCACCTTGGGAACCCTGCAGGTTTACTCTTTCCCTCTTTTTTTCCCTCCCTCTATAACTACAGATAGAATACAGGTTTGTTCAGCTTTGGGACCATACTGACAAGAGTGTTCCATTGACTGCAGATAAGATAAACGCCATCTGGGATTTACTAAAATTGCTCAGTAAATGAAAACTACATTTTGCACAAGTTAGTAATATTTCTCAATCTGTTTCTGATCCAAATTAAAATGTAAATTAAAATATGAAATATAAATGACCTCTTCCTACAGTCAGACAACCTTTCAATATTCCAAATTAACCCAAGGTAGAGAAGCTACCTTTAGCTCTCTTATATGCATTCTGAATAAACTAACATAGATTCATCTTTAATTACATGGAAAGAAGGAAGAAAGGGAAGAAGGGTGGGAGGAAGAGATTGAGTAAAATAGAGGAAGGGTGGCAGGTAGACATGTAGGCCAGCATGTTTGCTTATTCTGTGGTAATGGAGATATAGTCAAAAATTATTAACTAAAAATAACCATCTGCAATGAGTAATCCTAATTTGTTAATGTGTTATTTTCATGTGTACTTTCCTCTGAATACATGAAAGGGATATGCCATCTTGAAACACCAAAGAGAAATTTTCCAAATTACATACTGGTTAGTGGTACACTCATGATGTAGTTAAAACCTGTGAAAAACAAGAGTGGGCAATAAAAAAAAATTAAAAAAAAAAAAAAAAAGATACTAAATATCTGGAAAACTGCTTAAGCAATCCACTTAAGCAAAAAGACTGACAGCAATAGACTAGATCGGGGTGTCAAACTCATTTTCACCAGGGGCCACATCAGCCTCATGGTTGCCTTCGAAGGGCCGAATGCAGGAGTAGTTACATTTATACAGTCCAAAAATTGCATTTGGCCCTTTGAAGGCAACCGCAAAGCTGATGTGACCCCTGGTGAAAATAAGTTTGACAGCCTTGAAATAGATGTTTTGTAGAGGTTGAGTACAGAAAATTAATATTTCCTATATTTTTACTCCCTGACATATATACCTCAGGGGAAAAAAAAAAAAAAAAGAAAAAAAAAAGGCTTAAGGGAAAAATGGAGACTTTCTTTACTATTAGAAAATAATCTTCCTTTTATAAAATGCATGAGTGAGCCAAATGGTCACAGTGAAGTTTATTACTCAAAACTAAAACACTGGTAGGAATATGCAAGCATTCTTAATCTATGATCACATATAGCTTCACGTCTTACAATAGCATGAAACATTACAGACATCTCTGGTGGAAGAGTTTGGAAAACTTCTGTTTTTTTCTAATTATCCTTATTTTTAAACTTGACAAATTTTACGAGCATTCTAGTTCCTAGATTTTCTCAATCATTGATCAACTGTCTTTTCAATATCATGTTCTATAGATGTGGTGGGTTAGGCCTGGCTAACAGTCAAAATCCCACCCAGATACACACTCACTACCCCTCCTCCACAGGAAGGGGAGAGAAAATAGGATGAGAAATCTTGTGTGCTGAGAGAACAACAGAGAGATTGCTTACCAGCTACCGTCTCAGGCAAACAAAGGTTCACCTTTAGAAAAATTAATTTATTATCCATTCAAATAGATTCATGTAGCAAGAAACAGAAAGAAAAATATTAAGCCAACATCTTTCCTCCATGCTTTTCCAGGGTCAATGTTGCTCCTTCATACCAGACTCCTCTACCTCCCTCCCAAATAGTGCAGGAAGTGGGAGGGAAGTGGGTATATCAGCACACAGAAGTTTCTCTCTTCTCCTAATTTTTTTCTCATATCTTTCCCCGGCTCGAGTGTCTGCTCTCCACAGGCCTTCAGGAATACCCAGCTGGTCTAGCATGTGGTCCTTCACTGACTGTAGCATGGACATCTGCTTCAACCTGATCTCTTCCATGGGCTGCACAAGAAGTATTTAATTTGGCATGCTGGAGCACCCTTTCCTCCTCCTCTGAACTTGGTGTTCCCTCTGCTATTTCTCACTCTTTTTCTGGTTTTTTTTGCCCCTCCTTCTCCTCTACCTATTTGTTGCTTTCCAATCTTTCTTAAACATGTTTCCCCAGACGCACTACCATTTTGGCTAATGGTCTCAGCAGTGGCCTGCAGTGAGTCCATTTTGGAGCAGGCTGGAACTGGCTGTGTCTGGTATGGGACAGCCCCTGACATCCTCTCACAGAGCCCATCCCTGCAAACCACACTCCCAAAACCTTGGTACCTACACCAAATATAATGGAGTAGACTCTGGAAAACAGGAGGCCAGGGAGGCGAAAGGCAACCCTCAAATTTTTATAACGACTATGAGAGGAGATAAGATTATGTAAAACAAAATTCTAATGTATCAAATTCTTTTCTATAATCAACATTTCTCTTACTAACTGAAGAAAGAAAACAATCATGTTGAGGAAATCTATGTGCAATATGCAGCACATGAAACACATTTTCTTTATGCATCTGTATGGATGGAAACTATGTATAAAAGATTCACCTCTTTATCCAAAATGAACACTATTTCATTCCATGGATAATCTAAAGATTTATCAGAACACTTGTGGCCTCTAGCACTGTGCTGCATTTAGAAAGAGTATTTGAATTTGGACCAAAATATATAATAAATTATTCACAGTGATTGGTTGTTACTGAAGGCACCCAGCTGAAGCACAAAAGACACCTGTAACCTACTTAATTATTTTGTTTGTAAAAAGTCTATGATTAATGAAAAAATATTTCTTCACTTCTTGGGCTCTGGGAAGAATGTAATGATCTGTCAGTTTGAGTTCCTATCTGGAGAAAGACTAGGTTGTCCTGACATTGAGGGTAAAACACAGACATTGAAGAAGATAGAAGACAGAGGAGGTTATTGGCTAGCTCACTAATGCAGCTGCATAAAGTTTTCCTGTTTAACCCAAAGCACAAATGTAAAGTGAGGTTGGGAGACAGGCTTATTCCAGGGAAAAAAAAAAAAAAAAGTTGATGGATGACCAAAACATGGGTAGTTTCTCACCCAGTGAAATTTTTTAATAATCTCACAAGTATGTTGCACTGAGATTATTACGATGTTCAAAATTTTAATGCTGTCATCTACATATACACTTATAGCAATACACACATAATGAAATCATTGATTTAATTTACTAACATTACTAAAAGTTTCATGAGTCTGAATGCTCAGAATTTTCTAATATTGAGTTAAAAAGTTACAATATGCTCTGTGACATGCTAACATAAACAATACTGTATCCAGCTTGCATATAAAACTAGATTCTTCTGACAAAACAATAGCAGTGATGGAGATTTCCTGCACCAGATGGTAGAATCTGCTGTATGACTTCAGCTCCACAAAAGCAGCAGAAACACCAATGGATGTCTCCACAGAAATTTCTGCTCAGAATTTCTGAGTTCATGAACAGTCAAAACAATTTTTTCAAAATTGATCTCGGAATATAGCTACAGGATGATTCAATTGCCCTTAGATATCTAGCCTGACTTGTCTTGGCTCGACAACCTTCAAAAACGCAGTAACTTTTTCAAGTGACTAAAAGCTCATCTGTTATTTCAAACAGTTTTTGTTAATCTAATAAAGCATTTTATGGCTATAAACAGTGAGTAATTTGGCAAGTCATCATGTTTTTAAGCAGTTGGTCCAAAGAAACCTGATAGAATTCAAAGCATATATTAATGTTTGTGGGTTTTTAATCTCTAGTTGTCCAAATAGCCCCTTGGCATCAAGAATCACTAGTATAACTCAGTCCTAAAGGTATTTTATAAAAAGTATAGCTATTCTTTAGCTGAGAATAATATCTTTTAGTTTTTAATTGTCTTCATTTGCTCTCAAAACTACAAAGAAAATTATAATTTATTACTAAAATATCATAAATGTTTTAAATAACTCTTCATTTGAAAAGTGAATGAATTCAGACATTGGAATACCATCATTTTTTATTTCCACTGAAACTGAACATTAATGTAATGGAACATTTTACTACTTTATATGAATAATTGTTTGTTTCAATCTATTCTGCACAGTCAGGAATTTTAACAGAGCTTTTGAATGTTTCCATAGATATAAGAAATGAGCAACATCACGTGACCACAGTCAAAACATGTTTTATCTGGTGTAAGTTGATACCTGGTGCAATTTGTAGGCTTACAGAATTTTGACTCAGTAGACACATCTTCATGTCAAGTAGTTTACTGAGTATTTAAAAGATGTGCTAGTATTCTTAATGATCTATGTTTGTTTGGGCCTATTAAATATATATATATATATATATATATTTTTGAAATTACTAAAGCAGGGACAAAATACTGAATTCTCAGAAAAAAAAGGTAAAAACAAAAAAAACCAAAAACCCCACCACCTTCACTCAAAAAAAACCCCACACTTAATGAAGTCATGACAGTTTAAAAATTATTTCTTGTAGTGATAATTAATTTTTTGTGATATTACTGTTGTTCCTAAGCCTTTGCCTTCAATTTACCCACTGTATTTGGTTTACATGGCAAGGTAGCAGGTGGAGCTGCAGGAGTTGCTTCTGTGCGAAGACACCAGGCACTGCTCCCATGTTGGATGGAGCAAGTTCCAGATGACTCCAAGATGGACCTGCAACTGGCCAAAAATGAGCTCATCAGCAATGTTGGTAGCAACTCTGTGATTACGTATTTCAGTAAGAGTAAAAACTGCTAGGCAACAGCAGCTGGGAGATACAAGTGAGAATATGTAAGAAAAACAACTCTACAAATGCCAAGGTCAATGAAGAAGCAGGGGGAGTATGTATCCCAGGCAGCAAAGCAAAGGTTCTGCTGCAACTCATGGTGAAGACCATGGTGAGGCAGGCTGTCTCCCTGCAGCCCATGGAGGTCCACAGTGGAGCAGATACCCACCTGAAGTCTGCGGAGAACCCCACACTGGAACAGATGGATATGCCCTGAAGGAAATTGCAGCATGGGGAAAGCCCACACCGGAACAAGCTCCTGGCAGGACTGTGACCTTGTGGAAAGGAACACTAAGCTTTCTAGCAGGACTTGTGATCCTGTGGGGGACACATGCTGGAGCACTCCCTTCCTGAAGGACTGTACCTGTGGCAAGAACCCACACTGGAGCAGTTCTTGGAGAAGTGGAAATTGTGGGAAGGAGCTACATTGGAGCAGTTTGTGAAGGACTGTATCCCTCAAGAGGGACTCCACACTGGAGCAGAGGAACAGCGTGACAACGAAGGAGCAGCAGGGATTGGATGTTACAGATTCACTGCAACCCCCATTCCCCATCCCTCTCTGCCTCTTGGGAGGGAGGAGGTAGAAGAGTCAGGATTTGAGCCTGGGAAAGAAGGAGTGGCTGGAGGAAGATGTTTTTAGTTTTGTTTCTCACTATCCTATTCTGTTATTAATTGACAATAAATTATACTAATTTCTCCAGGTTGAGTCTTTTTTGCCTGTGATGGTAATTGGTGAGTGATGTCCCTGTGCTTATTTTCATCCATGAGCTTTGTAATTGTATTTTCTCCTCCTGTCCTGTTTAGGAGGCAGAGTGATAGAATGGCTTGGTGGGCACCTGATGGCCAGCCAGGATCAACAATCATAACTTCCTATTTCATTTCCTTTGCCCACTACTATCTAGCAAGATGTCATCACTGTCCAGAGGACTAATCCCTTCATGTCTTATTTAAATGAATTGATAACCCAGAGATAACTAAAACAGTGCAGTAAAATGTGTAACTTTGTTGATTCTATCAGAGGGAATTACTTTTCCATTAAATATATTATCAGAAGTACAACGGAAAAACCCTTGGGCTCACAACACTAAATTGGATTGCTTTTATGGACACAAATGTAGAAAACTGTAGAAAATTTTGACTGAAACAAACACAAAAATAAATATTTCATTTTGTGCTAAGAAGCTAATGTCAGCATGTTTCAAATTACATAAAACTTACTAAGCTATTTGTGGTGCATAATGTACATTACTCAAATCAGTAACTCATGTTGGAAATCTAATTAAATTTTAGGCATCTTCTTTGTCATTTCATGTAGTCTAGATAGAGGGAAGAGAAAGGATCATGCAAAGGGTGATGAAAAGCAGAATACCTTACAATCCTATTAATTTATGCAGTTCATAAACTTTAACATCTGACATGACTAAAACAGTATAGTTCCTATGTAAGGTTCATCAGTCTGCCAGATAAATGCAAGAGAAACTTCCTTTAGACAGTTAAAAGAAACTCAACGTTTGTTTTTACTCATCTGAATAACAGTAATGGCCAATTCATTGTGTTAGTCTTACACTTATGTTATTCAAATTCTCCAGTAACATCAATTAATTCTATAAGTAACTGATATTAATACTCTCAAAATCATCTCAAAATTACATTTAATTTATGTGTATGTGTAAAAACTGTATGAATGGGAAACTGAAGTATGAATACTGAAATAAAAGCTTTTCATGTGCACATCAAGCCTAAGTGTCATGGCTGCAAAACCATATCAACGTAATTCCCAATAAATTAATAAATGTATTCACACACAGAGAGAGATATACATATGTGACTGATCATAAAATCACCTCTGTGGAAGAAGGCTTAGAGGAGATGAGCACAGCTAATGAACTTGTGAAGCTCAGGGTAGAATATGGGGAGTGATCACAGCTGCTGTAAAGAAAGATGAACTTACCTCAAAACAAAGGGGACCAGAGGGTGGTCAGAAGACCATTGCTTTAGAGAAATGCATCATCTGCCTCTTTATCCATTGGGTGGATCAGCTGATTGTGTAAACATCCTTCCCTGAGTTAGTCAAGAAAAACAGTGAATGTGTTCCTAATCAAGCCAGACCAGCATGGCAAGAGGGTATACATGTCTCACCCAAACCTAAAGCAAAAAAAAAAAAACATGAGCAACAGGCTTGAATCTATTTCTTCCTTCCCAGTGGCTGGGGCTGCCCAGTGTCATGATAGTGAGCATACAGAGACTGGCAGTGGGAATTATGTTTGTATTGTGATCTAACTACGTATTACAATTGCTATGTTGTGCTTATGTTGTGATTTCACTATATTGCTGTATCACTCTACTAAATCAAGGGAAGCATCAAGCATGTTCAAATAACTAAATTTGGTGTTAAACTTTAAACCCTCCTTGTGTGGAATATCTAAAAGAACATGGTCAGGGAATATTGGACTCTGATAACGTCTGCATATTCTCTTTGAGAAAAACAAAATCCACGTAACAGTAATTTAATTAAACCAAATGTAGTAAGAAATTAAATAGAGCTTACCTTACCATCTCTCAGGAGACTTTTTGAAATGCTGAATATTTAACTCTGAAGACAAATGTATTTTTTGCTTTGGATAAGTATAAAAACTTATACTTAATCTTTTAAAGTTTTATTATGGCAAATCCTTAAAAGGGTGAAATTTATAAAAATAATCAAACAAACAAAGGAAGCAGATACTTCTTTCATAAGCGTTTCTACTCTGTTTTCAGAAAAAAAAAAATTCTTTCATATAGGTTTCATGCTTCAAAACTTTGTACATTCCTAGGTTTTCTCACATAACTATAAACTAGATTTTATTTGGGAGGTTTCTTTTGGTTGGTTGGTTTTGATTCATTTACCATTCAAAAATGATACTCATTTTACTTGGTGTGTCTGCTGGATTAATCAACCGTTTTAATATCCAAGTTTACCATGCTGAGAAGAATGCAATTGGATGCGGAGTGAGATATACTTCACAGGAAAGTGAGTATCGCAGTTGCCATGAACTACAAAGTCTAAAACTGAGTAAAATTAATAGAAAACCTGTTCCCTGCTAAGCAGATGAGTTAAACCAGTTATAGATTTGAAAAACATTCTGAAAAATTAAATATCTGTAAATTCTCTTATATATTTATGGTGTGGTGTGCAACAAAATGAAAACAAAATTTTATACTGAACATAATTTTTTATCACAGAAAGCTTGTGTGCCATTTCACTGTGTTTGGATCTTCAGATTCCAGTGGTTCTTGCAGAGTCATTATACACCTTTCAGCACATCACCTTCTCGTTCTCAGTCTTCTTCAGACTGTCCTGGCAGTATTCATGCTAATTTTGCCTTATGAATTAGGATTTAAACTCAGCTAATGAATTAATCTTAAAAAAGGGACATCTATCTCAACCTTCACAGGCCACCACCATCTCTGACAGCTAATAAATAAGTACATTTTAGAATAATTCATTTTCCTGTAAACAACTAGCCCAGGTAGTGAAAACTGGATGGATGATCTCTATATTTAAGAGTTTGTTTGGGCAAATCTTTTTTTATACTTTTTGACCCAGGTTCAAATGAGAAGAGGTTCTCTTTTTTCTCTTTCTTCCCCCCCCCTTTGTTTTTTTTTCACATCACCATTTTCCGTATTACTCTTGCTATACTTCAGTTATCTAAATTGAGGAATATCCTTGCAAAGAAATTCTCTGAATCTTGGAAGTCTTTGTTATTAGCCACTTTCATTTTAATCAGCAATAAGACACTGCATTCCTTCAGCTGAAGCAGACATCTACCATCATTTTTTTTCTTTTGTTTTGTGTTTAATAGATATTTTATTTTGTGCACTGGAGTACATATTGGCACAATCCTGAGAACTGATTACAAGAAAGTGAATTTCAAAGCGATCATCTATGCCATTAACTCACAGTCATAGACCCTGTATAATCTGAAATGTTAAGCTATTAATCTAGTTATTTCTCTGTACAAGCTCTGATATACAATTACTGCAGTCTATCAATAATACAAGAAAAAAATTAGCAGCAAGAACCTGCCAGGAAAAGACATACAAATGAAGTGGTCATGTAAACTGAAAAATGTTGAGAAGCACACAGAGGAAGTACTTCATTCTCCTGCCTCAGCATGAATGTCCTTCTGGCCCAATTCTGGAGAGCAAGCAAGCATGGACTTGTAAAGAACTGATAAGAAGAAATACATAAAACCAAACAAGTCAAGAAACAAACTGGTTGCAAACCTAGGGAGAAACGAAACTACAAAAAAAATTTTCCCAGCAGAAACTCCCTTAGGTGAACCTGCTCTAGCAGGACCAGGTGATCTCCAGAGGTCCCTTCCAACTCCAGTCCTTCCATGATTCTGTGATTCTGACTATTAGAAGTAAAAATAAGAGGGTTACGAATTCAGGGAGTAGCCCAGTGGTAAAATCAGTATCAACTAAAGGAGAGGATAATTTGGCTAAAAGGCTCATATCCCATACTAAGACACCAAGGTAGCAAAGAAAGGATCTGTTAAATACAAATCATGATGGAATAATAGATTGGTTCAGATTGGACGGGACCTTAAAGATCATCTAGTTCCAACACTCTGCCATGGGAAGTGATACCTTCCACTAGACCAGGTTGCTCAAAGCTCCATCCAATCTTGAACACATCCAGGGATGGGGTATCCACAGGTTCTCTGGGTAGCCTGTTCCAGTGACTTACCACCCTCACAGTGAAGAATTTCTTCTTGTGTCTAGTCTAAATCTACTCTCACTTTAAAACCATTACCTCCTGTCCTGTCACTACATGCCCTGTAAAAAGTCCTTCTTCAGCTTTCTTGTAGACCTCCTTTAGGTATTGAAAGGCTGCTATCAGGTCTCTCCGGAACCTTCTCTTTGTCAGGTTGAACAACCCCAACTCTCTCAGCCTTTCCTCACAGAAGAGATGCTCCAGCCCTCTGATCATCTTCATGGCCCTCATGTTCTTCTTATGTTAAGTGCTCCAGAGCTGAATGCTGTACTCTAAGTAGGGTCTCACCGGAGCAGAGTACAGAGAAAGGATCACCTCCTTCGACCTACTGGTCAAGCTTATTTTGATGCAGCCCAAAATATGGTTGGCCTTCTGGGCTGCAAGTGCGTGTTGCTGGGTCACATTAAGCTTCTCATCAACAAACACTCCCAAGTCCTTCTCTCAGGGCTGCTCTCAATTCATTCTCTACCCATGGGCTCAGGACCCCCTTTCAGTCCAGCCTAGGCCTGTCAGTTCCCACACCAGTGACAATGCAGCAGCACTGCTCTCCAGCTCCTCCACAGCCCTGCTCTGCCCAGCCATGGAGGGGTCTGACAAAAGCAGGGTCTGACCCACATGCTGACATCCCAGCTTGGCCCTGTCCCATCCCACCCTCCACTGGCCTGCTGTCCTGGGTCTGTTTGATCCTTTTTTCCCCTCATCAAGTCTTAACCTGACCCCCACTCATGGACTGACATCATGAACTGGCCTTGGCTTGGCCCCATCTCTCCACTTCACTGAGCGACAAGAGAGATTCAGAAACATATGCTCTTCTCATAGCGCAAAAGTTACAAATGAAACATGACAAAACAAAGAAATACAAATTAGTAAAGTGTGGGAAATAATTTACTCCACCACTCCTCCCCACCGCATATCTGTCACCTTATATGGTTACACTCAACTAACAGTGTGGTGTTTCAGTTTGCTAAGTGGAAAACAGCAAAGGTAGGAGAACTTCATATGATTAATTTCAAATGGGCATTTTTGGAAGTTTCTTAGTGTACCGATATAAACTTCAGATGTCGCAATGTATCTTAAACTCAAAGCAAAATATTTCTTTGTGTTAATAATGTTCTCATAACAATAAATAAAACTTAGTTACTTTCCTCTTCAGTAGATTAGTAAAACATACAAGGGGACATTAATATATTCTATTAGTGCAATAAATTAAAATCAAGTATTTAATAATTAGGGACTAAATTGATATTAAAAACGTGTTATGGTTGCAAAATCAAAAGGTATAAAATGTCCAGATCCGATCTTTCCAGTAGTATTACTTCAGCTCCTTTGTACAAATGTGTTATTATGCAGCCTTTAGTTATATTCATTTTACTATAGCATCTTTATCCCATGGCAGTGATTTGATGAGAAGATGTCCGTAATCAGATTTCTAGAAAATATCAATGATGTTTTAAATCGTCTTTCATCAGTAGAAGAGTTGTAGATATCAGAAGCTGAATAAAACGAGCAGGAGCAAAACAATGGGCTCTTCTAACTGTGGAAGATGGCTGTTGGTATAGAGGACAGAAGTCTACTCTCCCCTCTGCCACTCATCTCTTATAGAAAAATAAGGAACAATTCAGTCTTGTGTGTGTGCTTGTTGCCTTTTTGTGTTCGGGTTTTTTTCCTTCTTTTGCTTCTTTCTCATGTCTAGGAATAATACACAAGAAATAACTACCACATGTCTTAGAACATTAACTTTTCAGCTTTTTTAAAAGTATTGTGCTTTTGCATTAAAGATCTTTGACACTTCTCTAATTAAACAGTAGATATTTATCATTACTGTCCTTCATATAAAGTAGGTGGGAAAACAACACACCAAAAAAACAAACTATATTTTGAAACAAAGACAAATTTACTGAGAAAACAAAATTATAAACATTGCGTTTCACATTTATCCCTAATTCTAGGCACTAAACTAAGTTGACTAAGTTTTCAATTTTGTTGACAAAAATTGTTTGTTTGTTGTTCCCTCTATTTTCAGTTGAGAGAGATGGGGACCCTCAGCAAGGAATCCTTATATTGACCAAATCACCACCTATAGGTACTTTGCTGTCACTGTTGGATGAGCTTGTTGATACACATGCTTTGATAAAGCACTTGAAAATTATTTTGGTTTTTGGTATTGTTTTCAGCTGCAGTGCATGTGGGATGGTATTAGGTGGAGGATCCTGTAGAATCCTGAGATCACGAGAGAAAAATTTAGTTCGAACCAGCAATTACATTTGGTAAAGTTCAATATTATATTTGCCAAATCCTAGAATGATAGAATCATTTAGATTGGAAAAGTTTGTGAAGATCATCAAGTCCAACTGTAAACCTAACACTGCCAAGTCCACAAATAAACCATGTGCCCAAGTGCCACACCTACACATCTTTTACGTACCTCTGGGGATGGTGACTCAACCACTTCCCTGGGAAGCCGGTTCCAATGCTTGACAACCCTTTCAGTGAAGAAATTTTTCCTAATCTAAACCTTACCTGGAGCAACTTGGGTCCATTTCCTCTCGTCTTATCACTTGTTGCTTGGGAAAAGACATGGATATTCACCCTTCTACAACCTCCCTTCATGTAATCGTAGAGCGCAATAAGGTCTCCACTCAGCCTCCTCTTCTCCAGGTTAAACAAACCCAGGTTCCCTCAGCCACTTTTCATGACACTTGTGCTCTAGACCCCTCACCAGCTTCATTGCCCTCCTCTGAACTCTCTCCAGCACCTCAGTCTCTTTCTTATACTGGGACCCAAAACTGAACACAGTATTTGAGGTGTGACCTCACTGGTGTCAAGTACAGGGGGACGATCACTTCCCTAATCCTGCTGGTCACAGTGTTTCTGATAAAAGTCAGAATGCTGTTGGCCTTCTTGGCCACCTGAGAACACTGCCAGATCATATTCAGGCAGCTGTTGACCAATATACCCAGGTCCTTTTCTGTCAGGCAACTTTCCAGCCACTCTTCCCCAAGCCTGTAGTGTTGCATGTGGTTGTTGTGGCCTAAATGCAGGACACATGTCATGGGGGAGTCATTTAGGTTTCTGCTTGCTGCAGAACAATGTTTGGATTTCTTAAAGAGAAGCATGACCAAAGAGTCTGGTGGTGGTTTTGCTCTATTATTTACTGCATGAGGGAGATATACCAAACCAAATATCACTTATCTTCTTTCCAGGCACGTGTATTTGTTCATGAAGCAAATATTTAGGTGTCTACTTTCCCTGAGGACTGTTCGCTCCAGGGGGTGTGTTTTGAAGCTCCAGAGGCAAACTCTCAGGCAACTCGTATACCTGTCACAAGGCAAACGTTCAGGGTTCTTCTTCCCCTGATAACCGCTTGGTCCAGAGCCTGTACTTGGAGCTCCAAAGGCAAACTTTCAGGGGACACCCATAACCGCATGCAAAGTAGACTTTCAGAAGGCAAAATTTTTGGGAAAAATATTTAATGGAGTAAAATAACAAAAGGATGGCTCAAGCCATGTACCTACAGAGAGGTCTGCCCAAGCATAGAAAACTACAAACTTTTATATCTTTACAGACCATTCACATCAAGATCCAGTCCAACAGCAAAATTTCATCACCACGCTCCTTGGTCCCCATTGGACCCCTTTTCCCTGACTCCAGGTGAAACTCTGTTTTGTTCAGTTGTAGACATTGTTTTTTGTCCTTATCCTTGAAGGTGTTGTTTTGTCTAGATAAATCCTCTCAGCGAAGTGCAAACAGGCCCCACACTGCAGATGTCTGCAATGTCTCTGCACTACCCTTGAATCATTGTTTTCCCAGTCAGTCCCATTTTTCCCAGCAAAATGCAAGTTAGACTTTATCTTGCAGGTGTTTAGTGTAGTCTGCAGTTGCTTTTGGTAAACACGAGCTTAAAATTTTAACCAGTCTAGTCTACTAAGTAACATTTGTCAAAGAATATATTAAAAATCATACAACCCTGTATCTCTAAATAATTCGTTACATTTGGTGTGCACCTACTTAAGATAAATCATTAATATTGAACTTGAATTTGGCTCATCCACTGATCTCTGAGTAGTAAAACCATTGCCATACACCTCACTTACTTAGCAGGGAGAGCTCAAAGTGGGCTCATCCAGGCTGTTGTATTTACAGAATGAAGTGGTTGACTCATAGTCAAATTGCATACAGTAGGAAAAATCTGCACGAGACTCCCTGCACCCACAAGCCACCAGCATTCAGTGTGCCATTCTGCTTCCCTATGGGTCTCCTGGAAGGAGTTCTTGGCCTGGCTATGGCCCAGCCCTTACCTCCTCTGGAGTCTGGACCAAACTGCTGCTGGTTTGGCTGGCAGCAGGAGGTGGGTCGAGGGCACCTGTCACAACATGGCATTTAGTCTTTTTGAATCTCATACAATTGGCTTTGGTCCTTTGATCCAACCTGTCCAATTCTGCTTCTGCCCAGACTGCATTTCCTAAATGGAACAGCCTACTACTCTCCAACTTGGATTAGAATGTGAATGGGAACCATATGTTATATGAAAATTGGTGAGCTTTCTGAGGATTTTGGTTGTCAGAAATGTCTCCTTTGCAGTTTTTGATATTATGCTAATTAATTTTGTCACAGTGAATGCAAAGGACTGCAAAACGAATGGCTATTTTTATTAAATACCCTAGCATAAACAAGTAAGCGAAGAGTTTGAAGAAAACATAAGATGAACAGTAATAAATGTGGACAAATTAGCACAAAGGAAAGTAAAACTCAAATGGCTTCCATAGCTTTATTAATTAGGTGATAATATGTATGTTCAATTGACAAGAAGTGTTGATATAGATATTACTATAGCATTGATCTGGCAAACAGCCAAGAAGCTCCAGAGATTTGTTTTAATGGACTTCAAAACTATTAGTGGTACTGATTATCTTTAAGAACCATCTCATTACTAATACCAACATTTTATACTTTGACCTGATACAGTATTTCTTTTGTTTTCTTGAAGTTTTGGAGTCACTAAAACATAAAGGGAAGAAAATGACAATTTCTCTTCCCTGTTCTACAAAGTGAGCTATGTGTTAAAAAGGTAGTCACTGAATTATGCAGTGTAAATGACCTAGTGTAATTGCAACATTTGTATTACGTCCCAATAATAGACTGATCTGAGAATAGTAGGAATTTTATTTTGAATCTGCTAATCTCTGGGGCATGTAACATTTTGAATTTATTATTAATTCTTTCAAAAAGGGTAAACAGATCCAGGGTACCACCCGTATTCATTCTGACTTGAGACAGTGTTTTTACATGCTCCTGTTCTGTTCACAGATATTTGTTTATATTTGTAAGAGTGTGGGTTGCCTTTAAGGTTTAACAGTTTTTTAAAAGCACTTCTGTAAAAAAAAAAAAAAAAAAAAAAAAAAAAAAGACAAATAATCTTCCTTGTCTGTTTCTTTTCTAGCTTTGTGTTAAATGTTCTGCTCCCATTTGCCTGCAAATCTCTTTTGATTATGATGATGAACAACTTGATTAAGCTGCTAATTGTATTCCCAGTTTTTTTTCAATCATGACCTCAAGATGAGAAAGATTTCTCTCAGATAAAAACAAACACACAGACAAAATCAATCAGACTTAGGGAATGGCACTTCCAGTATAAAGAAAAATAGGTTCTAATGTCCTTCCTATAAATGATAACTACATATATTTCAAAGAAATATATCCTTCATATTTCTGGGAATTCAACATTTCCACTGTTGCAAGAATAATTAATTATTGATTTTGTGATTCCATGTGGAGGAATTCCAGAACCGATAGTGAAAGGCCACAGCCAAGATACGGCAGAAAGGAGGAAATGAAAGGAGGAAGGCTGGGTGCATTTATTTGAGATTAGAAAAAAATGCTGTTTTCTCTGAGTCTTTGCAGAAAAACGGCAATGTGCAAGTAGAAAATATTCTCCTCCTTTTTGGGAGTGAAACATATGATAGAAAACATGAAGACAGCTGCTCTTAGTTATTAAGGAATAAATGCTTTATTTGCTATGCTAATTTATTTGGTTATATTGAAAACAAAATTAACTGATTAAGAACAACATTAACACCAGAACCCCAGAGTGTTCTTTTTATTCCAAAAATGTAATAATTCTTCATAATGCCTCACTTATTCTTACAAAATAAAAATTAATTAGTTACATTGGGCAAATTATATTCATAATTATTATCTTTTAACATTTGATAATACCCTATTATCGTGTTTCATCTTCTATGAAAACAAATTGTGTAGTGGCAAAAAACACAATGTTAAGATAATATGGTTATATTAAGTAAATAATTCCACCACTGAAGATTTTCATTGTCTAGTTAAGTTTTATTCAGTGCTTTGCCCCAGCAGCCATAGAACTCTTCGTACAGCACTATGTATAACTAGCAGCAATAATACCTTGAAAGAACAAAAAGTAGTGCTGATATTTTCCTTCTTCTAAGAAATTATATATATATGTATGTCTGTGTTATATACAACGTGGGACAGATCTAGTGTAGCTATGTATAGTTGTTTACCCAGATTTCTTCAAAACTTCTTGAAAATGGGAACAATCTCTTTTAATTTGCCAGGTCTGTGAACATTTACATTTCATCATCTGCCTCATACTGATTCTTCTCTAGAAAGTTTTATTTGACAGTATTGAGTTCAAACAGGCCTCCAGGTCAGTTTTTGCCAAGCCCCTTTTCAGTCAGTTTGAAAAAGTTATGGCCCCCAGAATGTACCGGTGCATGAATCACAGAATGTCCTAAGTTGGAAGGGACCCACAAGGACCATCGAGTCCAACTCCTGTTCCTGCATATGACAACCCCAAAGTTCACACCATGTGTCCAAGGGCAGTGTCGAATTGCTTCTGGAACACTCTCAGGCTTGGGGTCATGACTGTATCCCTGGGGAGTCTGTTTCCGTGCTCCACCACCCTCTGGTCAAAGAACTTTTTCCTAATGTCCAACCTAAACTTCCCCTGGCACATCTTCCTGTCATTCCCTTGGGTTCTGTCATTGGTCACTGAAGAGAAGAGTTTGGCACCTGCCCCTTCTTCTCTTGTGAGGAAGCTATAGGCAGCAATGAGGTCTCCTCTAAGTCTCCTCCAGGTTGATCAAACCAAGTGATTTTAGCTGCTCCTCCTAAGGCTTCCTCTCCAAACCCTTTACCAACTTTGTAGCCCTCTTTTGGACACTCTCTAGTAGCTTTGTATCTTTTTTACACTGTGGTGCCCAGAACTGCACACAGTGCTCCAGGGGACTGCATACCACTGTAGAGTAGAACAGGCCAGCCTTCAAGCAGCTGGCAATGCTGTGCTTGATGTGCTCCAGGACACGGTTGGTCCTCTTGGCTGCCAGGGCACACTGTTGGCTCATGTTCAACTTGCCATCAACCAGAACCCCCAGATCCCTCTCCTCAGAGCTACTTTCCAGCATCTCGTCCCATAGTCTGTAGGTACAGCCAGAGGAAGTTATTCTTTCCCAGGTTCAGGACTTTGTTCTTCCCTTTGTTCTCCTTCATGAGGTTCATGTCAGTCCATTTCTCCAGCAATTGCATTAACACATATTGTTTTCCACATAAATTTCAGATTTTTTTCACAGTGGGAGGATGTGGGGCTTAATATATTTTAGATCTGTGTAAGAAATCTGGCTTCGAATTGCAGAATACTTACTCTAGAAACCAGAAAGTTTGTACTTAACGTGGCATGAAGGAGAGACAGGATTATCTTCAGTCAATGCAAATGGAGGCTTTCTGTTGCAATACTGCTGAATGCCTAAAAGAACAACTCAACCTTATCTTAGCTGGTTTTCAAATAAAAAATATGATCAAAAATGCTAAAGGCCTGTGGTGGGTTGGCTTTGGTGAGCTGCCAGACTCTCACCCAGCTGCTCTCTCACTCCCTCTACTTGCAGGATAGGGGAGAAAATAAGTCAAAAGAAGCTTGTGGGTCGAGATAAAGATGGGGAGACTACTTTCCAGTTACAATTACAGGCAAAATAAGCTTGAATTAGGGAAGATATATTTAATAAATATCTAACTAAAAATAAAATAGGATGAGGATAAACAAAGATAAATCACTAACTCACCTTTCTGACACCTCCTTTTTCACAAGTTCAGCTTCACTCCTTCAATCCCATATCCAATCTCCTTTTTGCCCACACACCTCAAGTGGCCTGGAGGAGTGGGAGGTAGCAGTTACTATCAGTCTGTAACCGTTCTTTTGTCACACTCCTTCCTTGTTACCCTATTCCCCTTGACAAGTGTTGCCAGGTAGGCAAGATGCCTCTCACATCATCTGAAATGAAGTGTAGGACACGCTATTGTCATGTAAGTTATGATTTTCTCAAATCTCTCTGCCATTGTTGTAGTGAAGGTGTAATGCAACTTTTATCTGCATTCAAAAGACATTTGCACCTTTGTCTGTTCTGGTCAGATGACCCAAACAGCAAGTGTTCCTGATAGTCTGCTGGAGCCACAATATCACTTACAAGCTTGAGTTTGCTGTTGGTGATTGGGTGAGTCACTGTGTGAACACATTGCTGCTCATCTTTCTTGCTGCCTCAATAAAGTTTGGTTTATGATCTTATCAGACTCCATTACTGTTCAGACCACAGCCCTGCTCCAATGAGGGGCCTTCTCATGGACTGCAGTCCTTCAGGATAAGCCTCCACCATGGGGTCTTCACAGACTGGAGTGTAGACATCTGCTCAGATGTGTTCTCTCCATGGGCTGCAGGGAAATACCTGCTTTACCCTGGTCTCTTCCAAAACTTCCACAGGCTGCAGAGGAACATCTTCTTGAGTGCTGCCTCCCACTCCTTCTTCTCTGACCTCACAATCACAAGACTCTTTTTCACACTTTGCATATTTTTCCTCACTCCTCACACACTGCTGTGTGACATTTTGCCCTTTCTTTGATATGTTTACACAGAGGCACCATCAGCTTCACTGACGGGCTCAGCTGTGTCCTGTAGTGGGTCCATTGCAGAGCTGTTCTGTGCTTGGCACAGGGCAATCCCTCGTCTCTTCTCACAGAGGCCACCCTTACCGCTTCCCAGCGACCAAAACCTTGCTACCTACACCCAATACTATGCTCTAAGAATTATATTCTGTGTTTTTAAAAAATAAAAGAAAAAAAAAAAAAGAAAAAGAAAAAAAGAAAAAGGGCATTGATCCTAGAGGAATCTGCTAAAAACAGAGAGACGTCTCAGGAAAAAAAAAAAAAAAAAAAGAAAAAAGATTAATCAACACAGGCTGAAAGGTTTATAACAAAACATTGTACATTAGATACTTCCATGCTGCCTTTATGTACTATCAAGCATAACTGATTAGGTACTTGGTAAAGTGATAAATTGTCTGCAGTACACTTAGATTTCCAAAAGGCTATTAGCAATGTCACTCATCAAAGACTTTAGAGGAAACTAAGCAGCTATGGTGTGAGAAAGAAATTTCTTGCACAGAGACTGAAAAGATAAGAAGTAGATTATAGAAATAAACCAAGATGTCTTACTGTGTGGGGAAGTGACCAGTGGAGTTCCATAGGGATCTGTGATAAGACATGTTGTTTTCAATGTATTCATACACAGCTTGGAAAAGTGTGAGATGAGGTTTTTCAAGGCAGTAAAGATAAACCACTGTGGGGAATGGAAGAAGGATATTGTGAGATTGATTAACAATAAGCAAAATGAAATTCACTACAAGTAAATGTAGAATTTTGTAGACAGGTGGACAAGCCACCTTTTATGCATAAAGTTATGGGATCTAAACCAATCATTTACATTTTGAATAAGGTTGTGATAGTTATAACAGACAGTTCTAAGGAAATATCAGCTCAATGTTCAATAAAGGTTTAAAACAGAAAAAATTGTTAGGTATTTTTTTGAAAGGAATCATGAAGGCTGCTTTGTGAGGCATGATTAACTAAGCTGTAACTCTGAAATCTAGAAAAGATAAGTGAGACTGAAGTCAGAAAAAAATAATTAGTGGTTTGAGAGCATGAATAGGAATGTATGAATACCATTCCTTCTAATACAAGAACTGGGGTAGCGTCAAATAAATCTGATTAGATTAGTTTTCATGTTGAAGAAAAGAAGGTACTCTTCATTAACTAAGCAACATAATTACAGAAAAGGTTGATTACATCTGATGTGAAAGACCTAAACCTACCTACCACTAAACAAAAAGACTCCAATTTTCTCTGTGTTTGAAGATGTCCTCCACCAAAATCTAGTTTGGTCAGAAATTATCCTCACAGTGCCCAGGATCCGCTTCATCAGACTTTCTTCTCCTGGTCAACTTGCTTAGGGTCCAGAAAAACTGACGTGTTTTCGTGGTCTCAGACAGAAGACGTGTGAATACCAAGATGGCAGAGTATAGTCTTGCAAAGCAGCAATATATTGGAGGAAGGTGGAGATGAAACTCTCTGTTATGACTAAGTGTGAAAGAATGAGACAAAATCTACCAGTAAGAGTTCACCTAGCCATGACCTCATCACCCATATCAGTGTCAGCATGTACATTGTCAAGAGCAGTGAGGGTGCAATAGTCTGCAGGTGAAACAGGTGATGAAGTGTAATGGACCCCACAGGAGCTTCCTCTTTTGCCATCAAAGTGGCATTAGGTATAGTCCTTGGCTTTTGTGATATAGCAAACTGAAGAGTTACAGTCCAGAGTAGGTGGACTCAGGTGGTAGTTTCGTGGAAATATCACCAGTGATGATGCAGGTTTCAGGAGATCAATGAAGCTGACACAGTCCAGAATTACTGGTCCTCTCACGTGCACTCATCAGGAGAAAATGGAGGTAGAGCTGCAAGTAACAAAAGATTCTGCTTGTGTGGCAATGAATGGTTTCTGCTAGCAAAGATGAAGGGAGTGGGTGGGAATGATCATCCTCTCACTGCTGCCCATATTGGAGTCAGGTACAACGGAGACAGATCCTTGATGTGAACCTTTATGAGCAGTCTTTATTATTATTATACTTCACTATAATGAAATCAAGAGCCATTCAAAGTATGTACACTCCCACATAAAATCTGCTAGAATTATTACTGTATGTAATTACTTTATGAAGTCAGTAGACAAGTGTGTCTACAATATTTTGAGCTGCAAAACCAACATGATTATGTGTGTTAGACATACACCATAACAGTAATGGTTTATGTAAGTTATTTTTGAGATATTTGGGAGTTTCCCATAGAAAAAATGAGAAATAAAAACCAAACAATATTCCTGTAAAAAAAAAAAAAAAAATCCTAAATGGCTTCCAAATGGCTGAGGAAAGAAAATCTGAACCATTAAACAAGGAATTGTCCTTGGGTAAAGAAAATAAGGAGCTATTATGGTTTTATATTTTGAGACAGTGAAGCACTTTGCTTATTAAATCCCAAGGCCTTGATTTTTTTTTCTTCAACACAATAATGGCTTGTTCCTGAAAGAAAGAAAAACAAAAACAGCAATAAAAAACAAACAAAAAACACCACAAAAACAAAGTGTCAACAGGTCCTGTCTGAAATTCATTTTGCCTGTTATATTTGGTGAATATGTCTAATTAAGATTCTGAGGAGCTGAGAAACAGATTTTAAACACATAAAATTATTTTATTCGTTAAGGAGAAAAAGTGCTTAAATATCACAAGTGCACATGCCCAGTAAAATATGATTTGCACTTGAAAAAAGATGTTTACAAAAGATGTTACATATTCCAGACCACCCTGATTTTTCTCCTTCTTTGCTAGATTTCTTCACTCCAAACTTCAATACCAGTCAGACTATTAATTGAATGATTTTTGGAGTAGAGATTATATCCCCTTGGAAAACTCTGTCAGGACAGTATTTTGAAATATTATACTAAAAAAAAATAAAAATAAAGAGAGGGGAAAAAAAGACTTGTTTAATATTTGAAAGGACTACCAGATCACCTACATTTTCTCTCTTTGTGAAGGAGATACTAGTTAAGTGGACACAAAATCATGACCATAGAGATTCCCATGCAAACAACACAGCTCAAGTACATGATCATGAACCCAAGAGTGAAAAAGAGGTCTTAAATTTCAGTCTGAAACAAACTATTATTACATTGCTGCTTATTTCTTTATTTGTTTTCTAGTGAAGTAATCATATAATCTATACCAATCTAGACCAACCAAGCTCCTACTCAAGGGAGAGGCAGCCACTGAAATTGCTCAGGGCCCTGAACAGTAGAGTTTTGAATATCTACAGGGATCAATTCTCTACAGCCTCTCTGGTAAAAGTGCATGCACATTTTACTACACACATGCAGAAGGACTGTTTGCTTACAGATTCAAATTTTCCCATGTTCCAACTTGGTTCATCTGCCTCTTGTTTTTCCACAGCACATCTCTGGAAGAGTCTGGCTCTTTTTTTTTTCCTCTATACCTCTCCCAAACACTAAGTAGTTGTAGACAGCCAAAAAGGTCTCTCTCGAACCTTCTTGTCTGCAGGCTGAACAAGCTCATTTTTCTCAGTCTCTTTCTGTATTTCATGTGGTTCAGCCCTCTGATCATGTCAGTGACCCTCCACTGGACTCACTTCATCAGGAGCAATATGAAAATACAAACCAGATCAGAATGTCAAATTAGTCAAGTGTTTGAGGAGGGTCATTATCATTTTACAGTGAAGATTAACAAACTTATACATCTTTAATGGTATTAAAAAAAATCCCGAAACCTCTGACGTGCATTTTCCTCTTAGAGTCCATATGGGGAAATAGTAGATATTTATCACTATTATTGCTTGTCTCATGAATGATATTCTTAGAAAAATAGTAAGAAACCAAGAGTCCGTTTGGCTTAGTGTTAGGAATAGACAGTCTTAGCTTATTGAATTATTCGGTATACTGCTTCTTGTAGAACTTGTTTAGAAACTGTTTATATAGAATTAGCTTAGCATAATCTCCTGGTTTTGTTAAAAAACCAAGTTTCTCTTTCAGTGAATTTGCCTGTCAGCTAAAGCCTTTATATTAGCTGCATTTTCCTGGAGAATCAGATACATGTTTTGGTAAACCTAGCAACGGAATGCAAACTTATTGATAAGCACGGATGGACATCTCACGAGAGGGGCAACGAGAAACCGGTGACCAAGAAACTGATCAACTGTGTATAACATTCCATTCACGTGAATACTTTATATAAAAGTGGGAGATCACGAGGATCTCGTCCCTTTTTCCTTCTCCCTTTTTCCTCATGGCTGACATTAGGAGAGGACCTTGCTGGTTGTCCCTGCGAACTGAGGCCTAGTGAGAGACTGAATCCAGCTGTGGTTGGTTACAGAGTCTAATCCAGGACTTTGGGTGCTGGCTCTGCAGTTACTGAGACTTACAAGATTGGTTTTGTATATTTTGTATTATTTTCTCTATTCTTATTAGTAGCATTAGTAAAACATCTTTAATTTTTCCAACTCTCTTCTCTCTGTCCCTCTTTTCCTCCTGATCACCTGTCCTGAGTGGGAAGGGGGGAGAGGGAGGGGCAAAAGGGAGAAGTAGGGGGGAGAGGAGGTTAACAATACATCTGCCAGGGTTTGATTGTCACCCCACAATCTTAACCCTCAACAACAAGTAAGTTAATTTAGCATAACTTCTGCAAGCTGTGAAACTTTAAAAATTTCAGCTTCATTAAGTAAAAAAGGCCTTGGAGTCTTCAAGCTAGAAGATAAGGGGAACTGCATCCCTGGCAATAAGGAACAGAATTCCATGTAACAGAAAACAAAACAGAAGAATGTTTTGGTTGTTGTCAAGAACTTATTTTCTTCAGCTGCAGGTGCAATATTGCAACTGAAAGTCAGAACTTCAAGTGACAGACCACCTCATGAAAATGAAGAGATCCAATGAAGAACAGGGAGTCTCCAGACTCTTTGCAGTTGACCGAGAGTTACACACAAAGGGTGGGAGCTTTGATTGTGGGGCTATAATTGTGCAAGTTTTTTTTGTTTTTGTTTTTGGTTTTTTTTGACTGAGAGTCCCTTTTCAGGAGACATACAACTCGAGCAGCTCTAATTGTACCTTACAAATAAATTATTTATTTTAGAATAATTTCTGGAATCAATGTCTGAGTCTCTGCTATGGGGAACCTAGTAATAAACAAACAAAATCACCTTCTTCAGCATTAGGTATTTTCCACCTTATTATCTGACTGTATCTTTTGAAAATAAAGACATAAAAATATAATGTGACTTCTTTCACTATTCTCCTATCATTTCAGTGACACAGATTGGCAAGTCTCGGGTTTTAAAGCTATATACAACCATGCTAGGTGGCTAAGAAGAATGTAGATTATTCTAAATGACAGGAAAAGGGACGAAGTTGTGTATTTGAAAACAAATTCTAACGAAAACATTTTTTATAGTCTATTGTTTAAATAGATATATATAATTTGTATCTAAGTATTAAATAAAAATACTTAAGGTGGAATCAAAACATGAAAGCAAAAAATGTATTGATTTATTGATTTATCCAGTTTATAGATTACACATGGATAAATTTATACTGGTCAAATACTAAGCCTAGATTTTGTATGGCTTTAGCCACTTCAGAGATGCAACAACTGCAGGAGTTTGTTAAAGTCCCATTTCAGTCAAAACAAAGTGACTGGCACCTACAAAGGGCAATTCAAATAATACATGAGATAACCTACCCCTTAAAGATTTAATGTTTGTCAAACATCAAACTGGCTCAGGTGGAGATAGTACACGTCTCTTTTTTCTCCACTGTTTTCAAAGATATTTGATATTAACTCCATCTACAAACAATGGTGATGTGGGGTGTTGACTTCTGGATCAGAAAGAGAAATAAGAGTGGCTTCTGAGAGGCACATCTGGGGCCTTAACAAAAGGATATTTTTGTCCCTTGAGATGAGACCTTGCTATTTTTTTCCCCATGTGATTGAAAACAGGTAAACACAGTGGTAATATTGCATTAAGATAGCAAGTGTGATATGCCTTAAAGCCACTGCACCACATACCAACAAGGATACCATAACCTAAGTGTCAATTTGCATTACACAAAGACCATGTCAGGCTGTAAATCACTTATTGTACTGTTGTTTGTCCTATCATGTTGTAGAAAGAATGTCATATACTAGAATATGGGGAACCACAACATAAAGATTGTGTGTAGAAAAGTGTATTTATAGATTATTTCTGAGGAATCATTTTAGCTAGATCCTCATCAAGCTCCAAAGACTGCAAGGAAACCTGATAAATAAATAAATAAATAAATAGATAAACAAACAAACAAACAAGCAAATAAATAAATAAAATAGTGACTTTAAGTGCTATCTTGAATTCTGAGTTAAGGATTTGAAGACAATATGGCTATAAAACTTCATTCAAAGGTTTTAGAAGTAAGGCATGCTATCACACATTTTATTGATGCAGTTTGCAAGTGGCACCAGCAAGTTGCTCTTTTAATCAAAGGGCATAAAAAAATACATGTCCTTTTGAGACTGTAGATCATTACTTTTACTATTCAGTGACAAGGAAAAGACTGCTCAACTCCTGTGGTTTAAATGAAATCAGGACTGAAACAGTTTATTGATTTATTAATGACTTGTAACTAACTGGCAATCCATGAATTATATATGCAGAATCAATATCCTTAATACAACAGCGAAATCAGAATTATACATAAATTACAAGATGCTAATAAACACCTACAAATTTATAAACAGCTTTGTATAGCTTATCCTATAAAGGTCTAAATACAGCATACACACCCCCTCTGGATGTAGGGCTTGTAATCACCCCTTCCCCACTTTAGCATGCCTCTCTGTCACTTCTGACAGACCTGATAGTGAGGAGGCACCTGGCAGGTGTCCCTGCACCCCAAGGTGAGGTCCCTATGTGCTGCCCCCACTCTGCCAGCCCACTGCTGCGTGCCGGCTGCTCCTGGCACCCCACAGGGAGGCTGAGCTGCCTGGTCTGGGCAGAGGTCAGGGTGTCCTGAAGACACTGCCAGCAGGGACAGACCCCTCTGATCCCTGATGCTTCCTCTCCACTGCCTCTCCCTATGTCACACATATCCGTGCTTCCTTCATACATCTAAGACTGACCTCTTCAGAAGTGTCTGTCCTTTCCTGGTTGCTGTTTAATCCTGCTGGTCATCTTCCTCTCTAACATGATCATTTTAGGCATAAACCTTCTCAGACAATTTTGGGTGTCCCATGCATGCAGACCCTCCTGTTTCTAATCACATACTTGACAGACGCTGCCAAGTGGACCACTCAACAGTGGTGAGGTACGTGAGTGCCTCCACAAGACCCCTTTTCTTTCATGTGAATATTTCCTTTCATGGTTGGGGAGGTTTGATGGAGGCCAGAAGGACTTGGGTAGTAGTTGAATTTAGCTTGAGAAAGCTTACTCAAAATGTAAAAGTAAAACAATATTTTACCAGAAAAGGAACTAACAAGAGCTATCACCTAAACAGATAACAAGTAGGTTTTCTTTCATGTATATTCATGTGCTTTTTTTACCTCTTCCATTTTCCTTTTGCTTCATCTCTATACGTGAAAATTGCCCTGAGGGTCCTATTCTCTAATTTCCTTTGGTTTTTACCATGACATCTGTGCCATATATTTTTTCTTTGTAATTATGATGTCTTTGCTTTCCAGTATGGTCAGGGAGTGATACAAAAGCTACTCCTGCAGTCATGTATGCTTTTCAATTTACTTGATTCATTACAAGAGAGTAATGAAATTACTGGCAATGGATTTTAAGCGTTTTTTTACTGTCAATCTGGTCACTCTGTGTTTCACTCTAGAGGTCTGGTCCCTAGCTCTTTTGCACTGGGATTATGCTAGTTTGTTCCTGTAGATTCATTTTTGGTAAACCAGAAAGCTTCCTTCAGGAGAAAATCAAAAGCAATCACAAATATTGTTAGCTCCCTACAAAAAAATATGGACAGTGCAAAAGTTAGTTTAACACATCCCACTCAATCTCCCAAACTATTTCGCTTCCAACAGTATAAGGCATCACAGGACACTTCCCTTCTTTAATACAACACGCCCATGAACACACCTCAAACACTGTATCTGTGAATATTTCTGTATGCGTTCTGCAAAAATGTTATTTCTGCAGGCTGCAGAGCATCCTATTTATTATTCTGCTAGCTGGTCAGTTTGCTGACCTGTTGTTAACATCTTTAAAAATGTGATCATGACTGAAAGGCCCACAGGCATGACTAGGACTCTGAGAAAAGAAGGTTGTTCACTTTTATGTACTTGGATCACAGTCAAAAGTCAGTGGCAAAAAAATGTTTATTTAACTTTAAAAAAATCCCCAAGTATGGCATGTGAAGGTTCATAATGAAATGTGTTGTTCTGATGCACCCCAGCATGCATGCACATAGTTATCTGAGCTGTTCTGGGTTCTAGAAGTTTGGGCTCCTGATAACATGCAGACCCTTACTTTGGTAGATATCCTAAACTTGCCTAACTTTGGCTGCTAGAATCTATGCATACATCCCACTCACCTTGTTTGAGTGTGTTTCTAGCCTTTAGACTAAGTCTTTTAGGGAAAGGGAAGCATTACTGGCTTATATTTGTGTGTATTGGATAAAGAAATATTTATATTCCTATTTTAAGTAGCATACTTACTTTTCTCTGTTCTCTATTCATGGGACCCTTTGCACACTTTTCCCTCCCTTGGGGAGAAGTATGGGTCATGTTCTCAGGATAAATGGCTGGGGACTGAAAGCTGCCTGAAAGGCTCAAGTCTGAAGAAGCAGAAGTCTCAAGGAGGTGTACAGTGACAGCAAAAAAAAAAAATAAAAAAAATAATTTATTTCAAGGAAAAATGGTTCTTAGCCTTAAGAACAACCTTCCACTGTACATATCTGACCCTGTGGAAAACTAGAGTCACAAAATTACTGATCTCAGAAGGGACCTATGGAGATCATCTAGTCTAACTGTTCTTGTCAGAGAAGGGTTACCTAGGGCAGGTTGCTCAGCTTGCTGAACACTCACCATGGCTGGGCAGGTTTTGACTGGCTCCAGAGATGGAGTTTCCACCACCTCTCAAAGTGTTCCAGGGTTTGACTAACCCTGTTGTGTTTTTTTTTTTTAAACATTTAAACAGGGTTGCCTGTAGATCAGTTTCAGACTATTGCCTCTTGTTCTGTCACTGAATACCTCTGAGAAGAGTCTGACTTTGTCTTCTCTATGCCATGCCATCAGGTGTTTATACACACTGATTCAATCCCTCCTGATTCTTCTCCAGGATGAACAGTCTCAGCTCTCTCAGCCTCTCCACAGATCATAGAATCACTTTGGTTGGAAGAGAACCTCAAGATCATAGAGTCCAACCATGAACCTAACATGGGCACTAAACCATGTCCCTAAGAACCTCATTCCTCCTCCAGGGATGCTGACTCCACCACTAACTTGGGCAGCCTGTTCCAATGCTTGACAATGTTTTCAATGAAGAAAAGTTCACTAATATCCAATTTAAACCTCCCCTGGTGCAACTTGAGGCCATTTCCTCTCATCTTATCACTTGTTCCTTGGGAGAAGAGATCAACACCCTCCTTGCTACAACTTCCTTTCAGGTTTCTTCTCAAATTTAAGTGGAACCTCTTGTGTTACAGTTTGAACCCATTACCCCTTGTCCTACCATTGGTTGTCACTGAGAAGAGCCTGGCTCCATCCTCATGACACTCACCCTTTATATATTTGTAACCATTAATAAGGTCACCCCTCAGTCTCCTCCAAACTAAAGAGACCCAGTTCCCTCAACAAGAGCTTGTGTTGAGGGCTGATTCTCAGTAGATCACAGTGAGGGAGTTGCTCTGCTATGTATGAAACCCTGACCCAGATTCAGGTCATCTATGAATGATTTAGTGCCAGGTACCCCACGATCCCCTCTAGTCCGCCCTGGTGAGACCCCATCTGGAATATTGTGTCCAGTTCTGGGCCCCTCAGTTCAAGAAGGACAGGGAACTGCTGGAGAGGGTCCAGCGTAGGGCAACAAAGATGATTAAGGGAGTGGAGCATCTCCCTTATGAAGAAAGGCTGAGGGAGCTGGGGCTCTTTAGTTTGGAGAAGAGGAGACTGAGGGGTGACCTCATTAATGTTTATAAATATATAAAGGGTGAGTGCCACGAGGATGGAGTCAGGCTCTTCTCAGTGGCAAACAATGATAGGACAAGGGGCAATGGGATCAAGCTGGAACACAAGAGGTTCCACTTAAATTTGAGAAAGAACTTCTTCTCAGTGAGGGTAACAGAGCACTGGAACAGGCTACCCAGGGAGGTTGTGGAGTCTCCTTCCCTGGAGACATTCAAAGCCCGCCTGGACACATTCCTGTGCGACCTCACCTAGGCGTTCCTGCTCCAGCAGGGGGATTGGACTAGATGATCTTTTGAGGTCCCTTCCAATCCCAAACATACTGTGATACTGTGATCACATGGTACATGATGGGGAGAGGTGGTGCCACATCCATCCAGCCCTCCGGTCCCGACCACAAGCGGCACTCTGCACTGGGCCTGCCCCCCGTGGGGGTAACCAGCCAACTATCGTGAGCCCACTGAGACACCTGTGGCACTGCGATATTGCTACGTCTAGGCGGGATTCTGACGTAGAGGCATTCAGTCGTAAGCCCGCAGATGGTAGCCTCGTGCCAGTGTCTCCTCAGCCAAGCACATGCCTCAGGGGTCTGAACCTGCAGTTCATCTCGTACTGAGCAGCATTACTATTGCAACTAGACACCATCAGTAGGGTAAAACTAACCTGTCTCGCGATGAGATGTCTCTTCATCCTCCTCTTCTCTGGGCTAAACAACCCCAGATCCCCCAGCCACTGCTCATAAGACTTGTGCTCTAGACCTTTCATTAGCTTCATTGCCCTTCTCTGAAGTCTCTCTAGCACCTCAATGCCTTTCTGTAGTGAGGGACCCAAAACTGAACAGAGTATTCAAGGTGTGGCTTCACCAGTGCTGACTACAGGGGGACGATCACAATGACAGATTTTATATTATTTTATCATCTTTGTTGTCTTTTGCTGGACTTACTCCAGCATATCCATGTCTTTCATGTATTGGGGAGCCAATAACTGGACACATTACTCCAAATGTATCGCACCAGGGCTGAACAGAGATGAAAAATCACCTTCCTTGACCTTCTGGCACTCGTTCTAGTGTAACGAAGAAAGAAGGGTTGTTGCTCTTTTTTGCTGCAAAGGCCTGTTGCTGGCTCCTGTTCAACTTGCTGTCCACTATAACCCCAGACCCTTTCCAGTCAGTGAGAACTCAACTTGTACTAGTGCATGGATTTATTATTTTTCAGGGGCAGTACTTCATTTGTAATGTTGAATTTCCTGAGGTTCCTTTTGGCCCATTTCTCAAGCCTGTTGAGATCCTTCTGAAGGGCAGTACAATCACTTGATCTCTCAGATGGTATCATTTGCACACATGCTGAGGGTGCTTTCTGTCCCATCATCCAGATCATTAATGAAGATGTTGAAAAGATGTTTGCTTTCATGCTCATTGGAATGAATCATTCTTGAGCTTGGAGAAGGTGACCCTCAACCAGCTTTTCCCCAGGATTTTTCCAAGCAGGTCCACAAAGTCTACTCTCCTAATGTCTGGGGTTATGATTCAGCAACTTGCTTTGTTTACTCCTCTCAGGATCATGAACTCCACCATTAAATGGTTACTTTAGGCAAAGCTGTCTCCAATCTTCATCTTCCTGACCAGTTCCTTGTAAAAATGCATTCCAACAGTGTCTCACTTTGTCAGTTCCTTAATCTCTTGTGTCAAGAAGTTGTCAACAACATGCTCCACAAACTCCCTGCTTTGCTTACAGCTTGCTATGTTGGCCTTACAGTACATTTTCGGATTAAGTCATCCATGAGGATGACGACCTGCAAATTCGAGGTTTCTGCCAGTTTTGCAAAGAAAGCCATGTCAACCTTTTCTTCTTTGTGCTGGGTCTGGCTGTGATGGAGTTAATTTTCTTCATAGAAGACCATTACAGTGCAATTTTTTGGGTACATGATCAGAACAGTGTTGATAGCACATGCATATTTTAGCTACTACTGAAGAGTGCTTATACAGTCTCAAAGCTTTCTCTGCTTTTCATGCTGCCCACCTCTCCCCTCTCCCCGCCTGCTCCTGACAGTAGGCTGGGGGTGGGCAAAAAGTGGGGAGCAGACATAACCAGGAAAACTGATCTAAAATGACTAAAGAGGTACTCCATGCCATAGACTCATCTTCAGCTATAAAAACTGGAAGAGAAGATGATTTTGGGTAGGCAGCCATTACTTAGGGACTGGATGAGCATCAGCCTACTGTGGGAAGTAGTGAGAGATTGTTTTTCCATCATTTGTTTTGTTTGGTTTTCTCCTTTCTTTTCCTCTTCCTTTCACTTTAGCTGTTTTTATCTTAACCTACAAGTCTAGGGATCTTTTGCTCTTCTTATTCTGTCCCCCCATCCTGCTGGGAGCAGGGAAAGATAGTGAGTGGCTGTGTAGGGCTTAGCTTCCAGTCAGGGTCAAACCACTACATTATTGAATTCATTGGTGAAGGAAAATACACTCACAAAGGTTAATGAAACTTCAGAAACAAAGCTAAAAATCTAGATTATATGTATGTGGAGAAGAGATTGAGTGTGTTTGTTTCATTGTGCATAAGTAGGGAAAGGATTCATTTCTGTTAGCATAATTTAGAAAGGGCTTAGTATTTCTGCTTCATTGATCTGAGAGAAAAGCGTAAAAAGGGGATCTATGAACAACTAGATATGGTTCTTTTCATTCAGAGACCTCATTCTTTGACCATAAGGGCTCGGATGTCTGGTATCATGCTCTGTTGTTGCTTAAGTTCAACTAAATGACTGCTGACAACGTTATGCACTTAGCTCTCTCTCTGAAGCCATTAATTCACAATGGAGGCAGGGTAGGACCTGAATAATGCTGCCTTGCTGAAATTAGTTTGGATGGGATAGCAAGTTAACCTCAAAAAAAACTGTTCCTGTTAACAGCAAAACATGGCAACTGCTGGCATCATCTTGATTTTGGAGTTCAGCCTGTTCAACAGGCTCACTGAAATTAGCACACAAGAAACATAGGATAGCTCAGGGTACATACAGACATTCTCATCCTGGAGATTCTGGAGGCTGATGTCTTGAAGATTCTGACAGAAGGAGAATCTCCGATCCTGTTACCACTGTCAGCCTACTCCCACAGGAGAGAACAAACCGAAATTTAGGTCATAATAACCTCAATTGCCCTGTCCCAATAGTTTTGCAGAGTCTTACAGTACGAGAGATTGAGTCTCTTCCAATCAATAAAACAATAAAAATGAAACAGTAAAGCTGTGGAAGATGCTACGTTAAGAGCCAACCAAATAAAAGTCCTCCCGGAAACTAAGGAATTACTTTGGGAGAAGGCATTACAATGTTCCAGATCCAGTATTCCTCTAGGGGACTTCCCCACACCAACTGATTTTTTGCCACCTAGTAGGAGTCCAAAATTACCATAGGACTAGCACTCTCACTAAAATAATGAATTCCTAAAACATGCTAAGCTCACTGATCTTCCAATAGAGGACTTCAAATATGGTCCACCATATGCTAAAATTTCTGGAGGAACACATGGGATAAAAGAGTTTTAGGAGCTAAGTTTCCTTACTCTGGAATCACTTTTCTGTAAAAAGCATGCAATCCAGGGTTCTGAAATAAGTGGTTATAACAGTAAGTAGTACATGCTTATAAAACCTTCTACAGAGAAAAATTTACATTCCATGAGTAGCTTCCACTAAAGACTCACTGTGACCTACCAGTGGACTGGTGAAATCCTGCATCTGACACAATGGACACGAATCAATTACTTAAACACAGGTACTGAGAGCCACTTAAAACACTCTAAGTCATTGCCAAATCTAATGCATGATCTATGAGACACCTCTACCGCAGATACAGGCCAGGAATGCATCTAAATTTACACATCTTCAAATGACATCTCTTCAAATCCAGACAGCTATATTTTGACAACTACATTGAGCTCCATCATTTGACTCTCATCCAAAGAGTTTCATCGACCTAGAATTCATGGAGTCATCTGATGCAGCACAGCTGTGTGACCATGGTTAATTTTAATGAGAACATGAGCTGTTAACATGTGGGAGTACACAAGTTAAGCCTTTCAGGATAAGTAAAAACACAGACAGAAGTATAACTGCTTAATTACTAATAGCAACTATAGTATTCAAGATAAAAATTACTACCATAGAAAGGTATAAATCCCTAAGGGAAAAAAAAAAGAAAAACACGTTAAAACAGACGTTCAGAAGGTAGCAACTAAAGAGCAATGAGGATCAGACCATTTCAAACATTAATAAGAGGTTGACCTTCACCCTGCTGACTGAAGACTTTCGTCAGCAATGATGTATTAGTAGCACTACTTGCATGGTGAGTGCGGTAATGCTTTGCATGGTAGCTGGTTAGTCCTAGGTGGTTTTATTCCCAGTTCTTTTGCCCTTAAATTGTGTATATCCTGCTTGCAGGGTGCTTTTATACAGTTCAAGTTTTGCAAACAGAAGGATCTAAAGGGAGGGTTATAGTGAGTGATGTGATTCTCCCGCTCTTGTCATTTTTATTCAGAGATCTTTTACCACACAGAGACAACAAATCTTGAATCACAACAGGTGGGTCAACCCTATCACAAGTGGAATTTATGCATGGCTTTGATTTAACTGCAATTTAGAATCTATTAATACTTTGTGACAGATTACAAGGCTAGGCTGTATAATTATAAATAGCACTTAATCACCAGCCAATTTAATAGAGTGATCCAAATAAATTTGTTATAATCAATCAAAATAGCAACTTAATTAAAGATTTGTAGATGGTAAGGTTCATGCTAAAGTTATAACAGGGTTTCCTTAACTAAAATACTCATACACAAAAGAGGTAAATTAAAACACACACACACAAAGACAAATAGACAAAACAGTCTGAAATCACACACACAAAAAAAGGTTAATCTACAATTAAAATTTCCCTTTTGTGATTTTTACAAATTACTCACTTTTACGTGTCAACATTCATCTGTAGATGGCCATCAGACTGTGTGAAATTAGGCCTTTGGATCCTCATAAAATCATCAACAAACAGTCATTAAATCTTCACTAACTCAGCCCTGAAAGTGTCCCAGTCAGGGGAAGATACTGGGTCACAGCCCACTGCAACCACAGAGAGCTCAAAGGGTTTCACTTCAGGATGACTATTTATGGGGTTGTGAAGTGACTGACTTTGGTCAGTATTTTTTCATTCTGGCCACAACTTACCTTAGGCTTACCTGGTACTTCCCAGTTTGGGCAATGATCCAGTTAGCAGGCGTTTCGGGTGCAATTAGGAGGCACCTGATTGTCCCATCTCACTCTCAAGAAAAATGTTGGCCTGCTTTGTGGTCACTGATGAGTGCCTGTTCATTTTTACTCACTGTACTTGTGATTAAAGCAAGAACACTTGAGAACATGATGTTGGCTTGTTTCGAGATTGCTAGGTGGCCCTAGGGAAGGTCTGTACCACCACAAACCCCTGGACTAAGAGTTACATGTGCGATTCATCTCCATGTTCAGTGACCAACGTTTACAAGAAACAGGTTCTCACAGGAGATATAAATAGCAATTGGTGTCCGTATGCACATTTCTGTATTATAAAGTATGCAGATACAATTATGTATTGTGTATGGAATGTATAAGCAGGGAAAAAGAGTTTACAGCATATTACACAAAGAAGTTCAGTAAGGGAAAAGTTTACAGAAGTATTATATGGTAAGGAAAGAAGTTTTGACTGCATAATATGATTTTTAGTAGCTTCCATTGATCAATAGCTTGTGTAACAAGCACAGCTGAAGTGGTTAAAACTACCATTTAGCAACATTCAACTATAACTATAAAATATAGTGGTAAACCACTACAATAACGAGGTAACTGGTAGATAAGTATGGTACAGACAGTGGATACTTCTAACAAATACATCATGTTGTCATAGAAATACTAGCAGTCTAGCGTTATGGCTATGACAGGAAATCCCCAAATCCCTGAGCTCTCCCAAGCCTCTGCCTGTTAGACCCATCTATTTGTCCTGACAGCCCACTCTCATGGCATAGGGTATCCAGTGACATCCTGTCTGGTGTCTGTCTCAAAGTGCCCTAGAAAGGATGCTTCGCATTAGTTGATTCTTAGCCATTGGGATATTCCGTGTGATCCTGTTACAGATGGAAAGAGATATAACATAATTTGACTATTTTTACAGAGAATGAATACTAGATCAAAGAACCACATGCAGATCTGCAAATGTATTTGTTTGAAAAAGAAACACAGGTTTTTAATAGTCCTAAAGACACTTGAATGTTACCTATCTCTGATGGAAAGGCAGTGTGCTTGATCTAATAAGGAATTTCTGCAGAAAATACAGCAGTGGATGGTGACTATCATCTCCTCAGATTAAAATTTGACAGTCTAGACATGGGTGCAGCAGGCACAGTGCTCTTTGTAAAAGAACAAGATGTAGCCAAGTGCTAGCACTTCAGGATGACCTACCTGTAGTAGCTTAAACTCTGATTTGCTCAGTTTCCAAATAAATTTAGTAAATAGGACTGTGACATGATCTATAAGCCTTAAGCCTTTTTCACTTTACTGTATTTTTGACAAAATTTTCCAGATAATATTTTCAAAGGGGGACTGCTTTCCCCTGATGTCACACATCATGCAAACACTCTAGTTTTGCCTTTTCATTTTAGTGCAGTTTCATTTCAGAGATTCTTGACAATGCGTCCTCCATTTATCCAGGATGTAACAGTCTCAGGTAGACTACTATATCCAAGTTTTACATTTCTTTTTCAGGTGTAAATCTCCTGTAGGATTACTTCGCCATGGTTAACATGAGATTTGACACTGAACAAATCCATTCATGCAATTAAGTATTTTATTTTGATTGGTCTTACTTAAGTACTTCTGAGCTGTTATACAAGTTTAACTTTATAAGTACATCATCACCTGTAATACAGTATACCAGAAGCCCATACTGTACAAAAAGAAAAGCAATATATTAATACTGCTTTCAGAGTCCAGTTATAATAGAAAACATTGTGGATAACTAAGTAAGCTGAAGTGTAAAGGAGAGGTACTACCTTAATTCTGCTTGCTGGATTACAGAACACTGTTCACAATGTTTAAAGTGCAGGAATATATTTCATTTTTGTTTTCTCAGAGTAGTTTCAACTATCCATTTCAGTTTTGATTTGATTTGTAAGGGCTGTTTTTTTGGGTTTCAGATTGTCTTGTTTTGTTTTTAATTCTTAAAATGTCTTAAAATACATGTTATTGCTAATTTAGTGTGAAAAAAATTGGTTAACTAATTTATTTACTGTGAAGAAAAGAATTTGCATTTCAATGGCTATAACTAGTTTAAGTCTCCAGTAATTTGTAACGGTAAAGAAAATGTCTCAACATCCATTTTATGCTAATCATGTAATTTTTTGAGAGACAACAGGTGTTCACAGTAGTATCAGATCCTGGGTCTAAATATTTTAAAATATTAATTAAAGCTGGGATGTTTTGGCAATAAATTAAAGTTTGAAATATTCTACCAAGTAGGATGTTTTTCTGCCTCTATTTCCAAAATGAAATTTCTGTATATTTAAGTGCTCAAATATAATGCTATTTTCTGGAGTGGTTTTTAAGACATTAGATAGATTTTTTTTTTTCCTATATTGCACATCATTGTATTTATTAATATCTGTGTAAATATTGCAGTTTTCATATACTGCTTTCAAATAATTCTTTATGATTTTGCAGGCAGATAGAGGATTTCAGATGTTCCTTTGTGTTTTCTCTTTTAGCATTTAACTAAACTTTTTTTAGTTTTCCATTAAAAACCTGTAGCCTTCAAATGCCATATTTTCTAGTTTATTTTAAGTAGAGTATTCTGGAAAGCATATATGCACATTTACAAGTCCATACCTTTTTAAAAACTACTCTAAATATAACACCTTCTGAAATACAATCAAGATGAAATGAAACTTGTTATCTCGTGAATGCCACCCATCTTGCTCCAGCAAACCAGATGGAATTTCGACCTTCTACATTGTGTTCTTTCTGATTCACAATGTACTTTCACAATTGGAAACCACTTTGAATTGTTCTGTTCTTTTGCTAATAAGGAAAAATTCCCATTATCAAAAAGACACAATATTGCAAGTTCTAAAGGTCACTGTCTCTTAAAAATGCTTTGAAGGCACAGAAGAGCCATGGGTAGAGTTGTAGCTCCTTGTACTCTCCATCTCCTTGGTGAGTAAGAGAAGGTATTTCCACACACAAGCTACACATTTTTGGAAAAACAGACTTTCTTCTAGAGCAGCAGGAGAAAATCTTGTACACCATCTGCCTTCTAAGGGGTGTGAAAGGAATTTCACATGACAGAACAAGAGTGACTTCCTCTGCAAACTGAGAAGACAGATTGCCATAATTTTTTTCACCCAATTAGTAATTGTTTAGTCACTTGGCTCACAACACCGATGGTAACTTCTCTTGACATATAAGATTTATTTATTTATTTATATACTTGCTAATTTATTTTGGCAAAAGAACTGTTCTGTCCTTTTTGCCCAGAAAGTTTTTTTTAAAAAAAGCAAACCCAAAGCAAAATAAAACACCAATTTACCAAACACTGAAAAATACTTTAACTTGAGGGCAAGAAAAATCTTGCTTAACTCAGCTCTGATACTTAATTGCCATACTTATTTTCTGTTGATTTTCTGAAGAACTGTAAATGACTATAGGAAATAAAATGCATCCCGTAGTTGCAGTCATCAGAATGAATAAGTTCAATGTAAGAGAATTTTCTCATTAAATAGTACCAAAAATAATGAATGTTATTTCACAAATTTTACCATCAACTTGAAAAAATGTACAGTTTAGAGTTCTATGCGTATCTTCATCAAAATATTGGAATGTCATAAAGCTAGAGAGAAAAAAGAGAGAAAATATGTTTTTCATTAGTTTTGGAAGTTACTTTGAGCATAAGTATTCCAACTTGGGAATGACAGCGAAAGAATAGCTTTATCATTTGATCTTTTCTTTTTTCAGGTGTTTTGATGTTGTAATTGTTGGTAACAATACAAGGTTGAAACATTCTACATAAAAGCAAAATGACACAATTTCAACTTGTATTATGATTCACATAAGAGGTGCATTTATGAGCATTTTAACACTTTGAATCATTAATCATTTTGACAAATTACAACACAACTCTATTAGATTTCCTGTTACAGACTTTAACAGATGTCTAATTAGAAACTGAAAGTGAATTTAGATTAAACCAGTACTTGGTATGTGTATAGTATCAAATCACTATTTATTGAGATAAGCGTTTTGTCAGGGGCAAGACAAAATATTATCATTTTTCTCCACTTCCAATTTTCAAGTAAATAAAGAATATTTATATATTGCACATCCGCAGACTTAGTTACTATGGAATATTTTAGAGATATAAGTGAATTATTCTATAGCATTCCTGTCAAAACTCTGCTACAGGAACAATTATAATTCTTCTGTTTCATAATTTTCAAAGTTTTAAAAGTATATCTTAAGATTAAAAAACGTGAAAACCTTGATGAAACAAAGCCTCACATCTTTCATTACAGATATATTGATGAATTATATTAACATATGATGTCTTATGCCCTTGTAGGTGACTGAATGTACAAATATAATTTGTCTAACATTTGATTCAATACCATTTTTGTCAACAATTGCTATAATTTGTTTGTAAATGAAGATAGTCTTCTTGCAATCTCACTGTACTATAACACAGCAAATTTTCTGCAATTGACTTAATTATTTCTGGACACAGAAAACTTAACACATGCGTGGTTAGTACCCAGATACTCTATTTTCATTATCAGACTTGGCATATTTTTGGCATTGATCTTGTCACATGAAAACCAATAGTAGGTTTATCAGTGGACACAGAAATCACGCCTAGAATTTGGCACGTTTGTTATATTAATTGCTTAAATAGATAAATAATATAAATTATTTTAAAAGTCAGTTCTTACAGCAGACTCACTAAAGTAATAATTAATTGAAATCCCATAGCAGCATTAGTACATAACAGTTTTGAACTGAGATTCAGAAAACAGTTTCTCAAAAACACTTCATTGCATAAAGGTTTAGTCCAAGCTAAGTTGCCTTAGGCCACATTTACCTTCAAATGTAGTTTGGAATAGAAATATATTTTTGAATAAGTTTCCCTGATCATCCCATGCCACTCATTGATTGTTTTCTCAAAGGAGTTTTAATGAGGTTTGTTGAAGGCTAACCATTCTTTTTTTCATTTCCCGCTCCCAGAAAAATGAAAACAAAATCAATCAGCTTTCCTGTAGAGCAAACTTAACTCCAAATTCCGTTCCAGGTAGTCATCAAATGCCCTCCAATACATAATGTAAAAATGCTTGATCTTCCATATACCTTTGAACAACATGCATAACTTTCAGTTCAAGAGATCAATCTAACCTATTCCAAAGGAAAAACAAGCAAATAACCAACACTGTAGATGCAGAGGCCTCATCAAAATAGTTTTGACTTACTGATCAATTCCTACTGAAGAACAGGAATGTCTACGAAAATTATCTTGTTACTGTAGATGTGACCTTAATCCTGACAGCAAAAAGACATTTTCAGGATATTCCTAATCTCAATGTTACCTTTTTTCAATGTGAGCAATTCAGTAGGCTGATCCTCACGCAACCAACTTTCAAACATATTACTCAGCTACTACATCACTCAGAACTACTATTTAGACGCATAGACAAATTTCTTGTAAATATTACAACATTCATTATTGAAGTAACTGTTTTTAAGTACCTGTCTCCTATTGCAGAATCCAAAACCCTTGCAATCCCATTCTGTATATAGTGTGTGGCAACATGCACTTGCAGCCCAAAAAGCTGACTGAGCTCTCGATCACTAGCTGTGAGAAATCAGGTAAGGAAAGCAAGATACTCACATGGTTGAGTAAAGACCTTCTGGTCAAACTAAAGGGCAAGAAGGAAACGCGTAGGTGGTGGAAGCAGGGACAGGTATCTTGGAAAGAGTATAGGGACACTGCCTAGTTGTGCAGAGATAGGGTCAGGAAGGCCAAGGAACAGCTGGAGCTGAACTTGGCAAGGGATGCAAAGAATAACCAGAAGGACTTCTACAGGTATGTCAGTCAGAAAAAGAACATCAAAGACAGTGTACCCCCCTGATGAACATGACTACCAAATTGGTAACAACAGAGAAGGAGAAGGCTGAGATACTCAACAACTTTTTTACCTCAGTCTTCACTGGCAAGCTCTCTTCCCATGTCTCGAGCAGATGGACTGCAAGACAATGCGATGTGCCCTTGTGGCCAAGAAAGCCAGTGGTGTCCTGGGGTACATTAGGAAGAGTGTGGCCAACAGGTAGTGGGAGGTTATCCTCCCCTCTACTCGGACCTGGTGAAGCTGCAGTATTGTGTCTAGTTCTGGGCTCCCCAGTTCAGAAAGACAAAAGAACCACTGTATAGAGTCCATCTTGGGGCTACAAAGATGATTAGGAGACTGGCGCATGTTTCTTATGAGGAAAGGCTGAGAACTGGGTCTATTCAGCCTGGAGAAGATAAGACTGAGAGGGGATCTTATAAATATCTCAAGGGTGGGTGTCAAGAGGATGGGGCCAGACTCTTCAGTGATGCCCAATGACAGGAAAAAAAGGGCAACAGGCACAAACTGAAACACAGGAAGTTCCATCTGAATATTAGGAGAAACTGCTTTGAGTGTGACAGAGCACTGGAACAGGCTGCCCAGAGAGCCTATGGAGTCTCCTTCTCTGGAGATATTAAAAAAAAACACTTGGACACGTTCCTGTGCAAGTTGCTTCAGGTGCACCTGCTTTAGCAGGGCAGTTGGTCTAGGTGATCTCCAGAGATCACTTCCAACCTCAGACATTCTGTGATACAGGCTGGGAGAGCAAAGTTCCTCCCACTGTAAGACAAGAGACCACCTGAGGAACATAAACAGTTATAAGTCTATGGGACCTGATAGGATGCATCCCAAAGTCCTGAGGGAGTTGGTTGATGTAGTTGCCAAGCCACTTTCCATGATATTTGAGAAGCCATGGCTGTCAGGTGAAGTCCCCAGTGGCTGGAAAAGGGAAACATCACACCCATTTTTAAGAAGGATAAAATAGATGATGCCAGGAACAACCATGTGACAGCCTCACCTCTGTGCCTGGGAAGATCATGGAACAGATCCTCCTAGAAGCTATATTAAGGCACATAGAGGACAGGGAGGTTATTTCCGGCAGCCAATGGCAAGTCTTGCCTGACCGACCTAGTTGCTTTCTATGATGCAGTGACTACGTCAGTGGACAAGGGAAAAGCTACAGATGTCATCTATCTGGATTTCTGTAATGTCTTCAACATGGTCCCCCATCACATCCTTCTCCCTAAATTGGAGAGAGGTAGTTTTGATGGATAAACTATTTGGCGAATAAGGAACTGACTGGATGCTTGTATCCAGAGAGTAGTGGTCAGTGGCTCCACAAAAATGATCAGAGGGATGGAACACTTCTGCTATGAAGAAAGGCTGGAGAAGGCTCCAGGGACCCTTTACTGTGGCATTTCAATACTTCAAAGGGGCTTATGCCCCATTCCTGGAAACACTCAAGGTCAGACTGGATGTGGCTCTGAGCAACCTGATCTAGTTGAATGTGTCCCTGCTCACCACAAAGGGGTTGGACTAGATGACTTTTGAAGGTCTCTTCCAACCTAAAACATTCTATGGCTCTATAATTTGATGATTAATAGCTGATTGATTATTTGTTCATATTAGAAAGAAATTGCTAAAATACAGCTGACTTTTGATTTTTTTTTTTTTTTTTGATGTTACTGTTTCCTGTCATAATTGTGATGTAATCAGAAAGGACAAAGCTGCTACTTCCAAAACTATGAAAACTCAAAGTACTACAAAGGACAGCTGATAAGTCATAAACCCAAAGAATTTATCTTTGGAAAAAAATCAAAACAAAATAAAACAAAACAACAACAACAACACAGAAGAAAATGTAAATATCAACATTTTTAAAGCATATACAAGTTCATATATTTGTGCTTTTATATATAATTATGTGTAACAGTATGAAAAGGGCAAAGTCTACATAAGAAATATTAGATCTGTAGCTTAATAATCTGTCTTTAAAAGTAGACCAATATTTCAAGCATCTTTTACAGTATTTTGTGACTGCAATGTTTACATCTTTTATAAACTACATAACAAAATACTTTTATATAAAAAATATATTATGCTTATCAGAGTTTTATGTACTACAAACCTGAATTTTAACAGCAGTGGAACATCATTTAATATGCGCATTTAAGGATTTCTATATTGGCTATCAGTATTGTTTTAGGAAGGTTTTTAAAAACTCAAAACTTTTTTTTAATGAAACATTTACTAGCCACTCCTTTAAACAATATACCTCTGAATTCTGATAATAATTTTGTAAATAGTATTCACCTTTGCACACTAGCATCACGTATTATCTCTGTTCCCTTAACAAACAACAAAAAAATCATTCTTGCAAGCGAGAGATTGAAAGAATGTTTGTTATCTCACTTTAAAAAAAAAATATTTAACTCTATAACTCCACTAAAAAAGAATACCTGATGTGATTTAGCAGTTTTTCCTCGTCCTAAATGTTCAAGTGCACTATAAATACAATTTTAAGTTGTAGCATCATAGTAATATCTTCAGCAAAAGAGTAGTTCAATGCCAAAAGACAAACCCAATATAACATAAGAAATATTCTATCTGTAGATATAATCTGTAGACTTTTTGTTTTAATTTTATTTTTACCTAATACTTTTTTGAAATAGAAAAGGGTTCTGCCACCTGACCCCCACAGGCTGATACATTACCCTCCTAGTAGTCCCACTGATTTTATTTGTTGTGATACTACTTCAAAAATAATTCTAATTTATTAGGAGTGCTAAGACTGCTTGGTGCAATCATCTTTGCTAGAAAGTGATCAGAGCCAAGGCACTTACAAAAAGCCATTTGAAGGAATTAGAGCTTACATAATCAGTCTTTGGTCAGTAGCTCCTATCTCCTACTTGTGTTCTAAGTCTTAGTCTGATACTAATCTTAAAATTCATAGAAGCTGATTTTAGTATTAAAGGACACTGAAGTATATGTCAGCAAATCTAAGTAATTGTCTTAAAATACAGTATGATTTACTTACTGAGTTTGAATATGAACAGTTATAAATGATATGAGATATAAAGCTTATTTTCTTACTCAGGAATCAAGAATAACTTTCTTACCATTAGTCAACCCAACTTAACTGATAGAAGTAAGAGAAAAACTGAGTCTGGATCACTTTGTAGAAATTCAGTTACAATTATTGATTTGAAAGCCTGACATACTTTCCAAGCAAATGTTTTCTAGAATGGTGATTTTTCCTCACACTTCTCAAAGGTACTCATCATTTATAAAACTGTTCTGCCACTCATTAAGAAATGTCAATCATTATAAAAACAGTTGTGAGAATTATATTACTTGTGGCTCCATGAAATGTTATTTACAGATGTTTTGAAAGAAAGAGTCTTATTTCCTCTCAGTCTTCAGGAAAGCAGAAGCTGTTTTTTTTTAGTAAGGATATAAGTTGGGTTACCAACAGAGGAGAAGAGGAGGTTTTGACTGAATAAATTTAGTGTTGAATCAGGCATTTAAGCTTGAGACAGCAGGTTTCAGAGATATTTGTCATTAAAGGATTTTGCTATATCTGAGAAAAAACTATTTCTGACAGTTATGTTAGCAGCTAAGAGGATCATCCTTTCCTTATGGATAAGTACATCCATCTCTAGAATATTGTTCTCATACAGATACCAAAGTGCAAAAGTATCTGTTACACTTTTAAAAAACTCTGTATTTATGAATAACAAGAGAAAATATTTTGTGAGTTACAGATTCATTAATTATGGGAGGTGTTAGCCATGCTATTCTAGTTTAGTACTATCAGACGCTATTGAGACCACAGATCATGCACTTTCAGTAGTTATTGTCTTGCATTCAGGTTTCTTTAGCTTGAGTGGCACCTCTTGATATTTTCATAATACTGTCTGATACATATTGCTGGTTTTGCATGTTTACATTAGATTTTCTTCCTTGTCTACCCTGCATTGTCATCTAAGATCACTTAACTGATTAAATAAAAGGGAAACAGTTCTGTTGTTAGTTGGGGTTTGAATTTTTTTTAGGGGGGGGCTTTTTGTTTGTTTTTTGTTTTCTTTTTTTTTTTGTTTTGTTTTGGTTTTGGTGTTTTGTTTTTGTTTTTGGTTTTGGTTTTTTTTGGTTCGTTGGTTTGGTTTGGATTTTGTTTGTATGTTTGTTTGTTTGTTTGTTTTTAATAGAGACTCTTTAGCTTTCTTAGGTGCTATCTGCTTTTCCAGGAGCCTTGGGAGGTTAAGAAAATTTACCTCTTGTGTGTGGTAAAGAGCTTCTTCAGAGAAGTCCATCAGTTCACCAGTTTGTTTGTTCTAACAAGAGAAAAAGTTGAATATTAATCTTTATCTTGTTATGTTAACTGCTGAAGTTATTGGCTAGCTTTTTTCACACTTCATTTCACATTAGCATTACTGATAGATGTCTACTATAAATATGCATATCTCTCTATATATAGATGTATATATGTATACACATGGAAATAAATGTATACACACAGAAATACAGTGTATATTCAGGTATGCAATTGCTTGACTAATCTGGTCTCCTTCTACTACAACATGGTCCACTTAGTGGATGAGGGAAAGTCTGTCGATGTTGTTCACCTGGACTTCAGTGAAGTCTTTGATACTATTTCCTACAGCATTCTCCTGGAGAAGCTGGCAGCTCATGACCTGGATGGGTGTACTCTTTGATGGATAAAGAACTGGGTAGAAGGCCAGGTCCAAAGAGTTGTGGTGAATGGAATCAAATCCAGTTGATGGCCAGTCACAAGTGGTGTTCCCCATGGCTCAGGACTGGGGCCAGTTCTGTTTACTATCTTTATCAATGACCTTGACTTGAGCATTGAGTGGACCCTCAGTAAGTTTGCAGACGATGTCAAGTTGGGTGGGAGTGTTGATCTGCTGGAGGGTTGGAATATTCTACAGAGAGATCTGGACTGGTTGGATCATTGGGATGAGGCCAATCGTATGCAGTTTAACAAGGTCAAGCGCCAGGTCCTGCACTTCAGTCACAACAACCACATGCAACACTACAGGCTTGGGGAAGAGTGGCTGGAAAGCTGCCTGATGGAAAAGGATCTGCGGGTGTTCATCAACAGCTGGAGGAATATGAGCCAGCAGTGTGCCCTGATGGCCAAAAAGGCCAACAGCATCCTGGGCATCCTGGCTTGGATCAGGAATAGTGTGGCCAGCAGGACTAGGGAAGTGATTGTCCCCCTGTACTCTGCATTGGTGAGGCCCCACCTCAAATGCTGTATTCAGTATTCAGCATTCAGAAAGACATTGAGGTACTGGAGAGAGTGCAGAGGAGGGCAACAAAGCTAGTGAAGGGTCCAGAGAAACAAGTCTTATGAGGAGTGGCTGAGGGAACTGGGACTGGTTAGGCTGGAGAAAAGGAGGCTGAGGAGAGACCTTATGACTGTCTACAACTACCTGAAAGGAGGTTGTAGCAAGTTGTGTGTCAGTCTCTTTTCCCAGATAACAAGTGATAGGATAAGAGAAAATGGCCTCAAATTTTCTAGAGGAGGTTCAGATTGGATAGTAGGGAAATTTTGTTGATTGTAAGAGCTGTCAAGCATTAAAACAGGCTGCTGAGGGAAATGGTTGACTCAGAATCCCTGGAGGTGTTTAAAATAAGTGTAGATGTGGTGCTTAGGGTCACAATTCACTGGTGGACTTGGCAGTGTTAGGTTTGCAGCTGGATTCAGTGATCTTAAAGGTCTTTTCCAACATAAATGCTTCTATGATTCCATGTAAATAGTTAATGAACAGACATTGGATTGAAGTTTGAAAATACTGAAATACTGCTTTTGCGATATATAATTTTTTATTTAAAAGTAGTATTTCATGTGATGTATTATTTTGGTCTCAGGTAAGTCCTTTGGTGTAATTCATAAATTAAATAAATGTCTATAACTTATGTCATGTTTGTGGTTTTGTCACTGAGGCAGCCCAAAAGTCAATTTAGAGAGGCAATAAGCTTTAAACAGAAAACCAACTACATATGGGGTTTATCCAAAATTATTCAGCATTCCAACAACATGCTAAAACACAGGTTCAGGTACTGGTTAGGAGTTCAGTTACTACATAACTATTTCAAACTCAGTGGTTCAGATCCCAAAACTCTAGAGCGATGATTCAAAAAGTGCATCTTCCCACTCACAGAAAGTGAGGACTCTCAAAGATACTCAGCCAATAAGGCAGGTGTCTCAGCCTTGAGTAACTTAGATGGCCAGTCTAAGGAGGAGAGACTTCCACTGCAGACCCGCTGCTCTGAGCAAGACCAACTCAATACAGGTCTCTAGCAAGTTCCATCTATACCCTAGTTGAACCTGAGCTGTGGTCATTTATGGTAGTGCTCCAGAAACTTCTCTCAACCAAGGTGTTTCATTATTCAAGGGCCCTGCCTGTCAACCAAGGGGCATGTGCATGACCATAGCGGTCCATCATCCTAGAAGCTTCTGTTGCTTTCATGGGGTAGTGGAGAAGTGCATCTACAGGTTTTATAGAACATTATAAGAGTATTGGAACTGAAAGCAGTTCTATTTTTAAATTTCTCTTAGCAATGTAATTTTAGGTATTTGAAGACTTCAAATAATCACAAGTGTGAGAATAACATTAAAAAAAGAAATGAGAGTGACACAAAGATGAATGGATACATATCTAATTTCAAACAAAACAGTGTATACAAGTACGTCATAAAGAAACAATCTGTTCAATTAACAATAATTAGAGGAAAAATGAAATATTATTATCAAGTGCATTGAATGAAAAACGTATTAAAGGAATAAATTTGCTGCTCCTTGTTAACAGTAAGATCCTATTTAAAGTGAAATATTCATAAATAAATGTATGAAAGGGAAATAAATCTAACAGAGGAATAGATTTACTCTCTACTCCAGCTGTTCATTAAAGAGATTTCAGATATGTACGAAAGAAAATGAAAGTAGGTATTATTTGAACTTTTTGCCAAGTATTTTCTCTTACTTCTTGCAAGTCTTCTCCTTCTTTAAAATGAGAATATTATGATAATTGGTTATTTTTTAGATGATTAACGTATTCATGGCTTTTGAGTATAGACATTCCTGTACGTAGACCTTAACTATTCCACACAGACCTTCTTCCTGTCCTTGAAAAAGCTCTTCCATTCACTGTTCATCATCTAATAACACTGAAATAGTGTATAACTCATTTATTGAATAGGGATCCTGATTGTGGTTTTTTGTTTGTGTAATTTTTTTTTTTCTTTTTTTGGTTTGTTTTGTTGCTGTTGTTTGGCATTTTTTGTTTGTTTTGGTTTCGTGTTTGTTTATTTTATTTTATTTTATTTTCCGTGTTGTTTTTGTGTTTGTTTGTTTGCTTTATATTAAACATCATTTCCTCCAGAAAAGAATGGTGGAGAAAATACTGCATCACAAGTACTTTAAAATTTCTCCACACAGTCAATGTCACATACTCAAAAGGTCTCAAATGTCCAAGTCATCATTTTGAAATGAGCCCAGATGTTTTTTTTGAGCATGCTGCACACTTATTGCAAATGTCTATGCCACTGCCCTGGGACTGTAAAACAGATTCAGAAGTCTTGTGCACAATTTATAACCTTTTGCACATGTGTATGCACAATGCACAGGACTTTTGAGATGTCTGGTATAGTTTAGTGCATTTGGATGTCAATTTAGTAGAAAAACATTTAGTTTTTAAATATTAAATGCATAGTCTCTGAAATTAATCAATATATTTGTAAGTGGGAGTTTCAAAGCATGGTCAGTCATTCAGTTGTTTAGTCTCTGTATATATATATATATATTTGAAATGTAAACAATAATGACAACATTTAAAACGTAATGCATTTTTTTAAACATTAAGTTTTAATTGAAATAATTAATATCTAAAATAATTTTGAAGATTGCTTGTTCCTTGTCTCAGTACATGACAAAGACCACTTGAGGTATTCCTGAACAGTTATAGAATCTTTTTTGTTATACTGAATCACTATTAAGTATAACAAGTATGCTGTTCCCTCGTAACTGTACCAGTTCAATTATTACATGCATTGCTCCACAGAATTTTTTTAAGTTCGTTTTGCCGTAATAGGAATACCTTATAACACTTTAAAAGTTCTATAATCTTCACCCTCTGGCATCAAACATACATTTCAATTTAGCCAGTTCTGGTTTTAAATATGAGGATATATACTTTTTAAAATTTAGCTTAAACAAACATTTTTTACCATAATATCCAGCATAATGTCTATTTAAGTTGGATTCACAACTGTAAAATTACCTGCATATTGTGCTGATGATAAATGAAAAACATAGTTTCAGTATGTGTACTTATGTGCACTCTCTTGTGCCCAAATTAAAATTGGAGATTTTATGTGTTACTAAATTTATATAGAAAAAAAAACTTTCTTGATAATGCTCACCACCAAAAGTGAAGCACTTCTAACAGTGAATGAAGGCAGAAGTCATTCTCCATAAAGATGAAGATACACCAATGACAATTTTAATATCTTTTTATGTCATATTTTGATATTACACTGAGGAGCAACTTATTTTACAAATAATTTTCAAGTAACGAGACATAAGATATTGTAATCATGAACAGAGATCTCAAGCATGTCCTTGTATACATTAACTAACTTTTTGTTTTTCATTTGGGAAAAAAAAAAAAAAAGCTAAACTCTAGAGAGTTGTCATTAGACCTCCAGATAAAATGCTGACTTAATTGTGATTTTCCTGTTTATTCTTGTGTTTCCAATAAAATATAATTAACATAAAACTAAAGTAAATTACTAATACTCATTTAATTATATTTCTATGTGAATTTTAGATGAAATGCAGCACAATTGTAGCACAAAGCCAATACTACTGATAACTTCCTGCGTTACTGTTTACTGAGATTGTAATTTCAGTTTAATTTTTATTTTTATTTAACTGAATAATGGAGTTGCACAGAATAAAGAATATAGTAATTGAACTGGTGCATCCAGTGTCTATTTGTCTGGTTCAAATGATATGAAAACTTGGAGAGGAAAAATAAAAAGAAATATTTTTTAAAAATCTTTCACATTCAACATTGTAGGCAAGTTTATGAAATGTTTTCTTTAATTTCTGTATAAGATAGATGAAGTCCATAATTACATGCATTTGTAGTAACTATAGCTGTACATCTGATTTTATATCCATCATCTGAGTTCCCCAAAAATTCAGTTTCACAGGTAAGCCACATATGTCTCTAACAAATACTCAATTCTATAGAAATACATACAAATTAGGGGATGAGAAGCTGAAGAGCAGGGGGGTTTAGGTTTGGGGGCTTAGGTTGACAGCAAATCAAATACAACTCAACAGTGTGCCCTCACAGCCAAAAGGTTCAGCCATGTCCTGGGGTGCATGAAGGACAGCATTGCTGGCTGGTCAAGGGAGGTGATTGTCCCTCTCTAGTCTGCCACTGGTGTCACTCCACCTCAAGTACTGTGTGCAGTTTTCAGTGCCTCAGTATAAGAATTACATCAAGCTATTCGAGTGTGTCCAGAGGAGGGTGACCAAGATGGTGAAAAGTCTCAAGGGCAAGACTTATGAGGAACAGCTGAGGTCACTTGGCTTGCTCAGCTTGGAGAAGGCTGAGGGGTGACCTCATCATAGTCTACAGCTTCCTCAAGGGAGGCAGTGGAGGGGGAGGTGAATATCTCTTGGGTGATCAGTGGTGAGGCACAAGGAAATGGAATGAAGCTGCATCAGGAGAAGTTCAGATTGGACATGAGGATAAGTTTCATCACTGAGCGGGTGGTTGGCCACTGGAACAGGGTCCCCAGGGAAGCGGTCACATCACCAAGCCTGTCAGAGTTCAAGTAGCACCTGAGCAAAACTCACAGTTATATGGTCTAGATTTAGGTAGTTCTGTGAAGACCAGGGAGCTGGACTAGACGATCCTTATGGGACCCTTCCAACTTAAGGTATTCTATGGTTTTATGATTCTATCGTGTGTGTGTGTGAAGTTAATGTCTACTCCTAAACTTTAAAAAATATATATATATGTAACCAGTGACTGGTCACTGGGACGTTCTAATGAAAGTTAGACTTATTTCTGTACTGCTAAGAGACAGTTCTTTCTATGCCAGACTTCTCAAGGAATGAGTTCTTCAGGAGCAATCTAAAACTGAGTTAGGGAGCTGTCTAACAAGTAATTAAGGTTAATTATTAGGGATACTGTACGAGAGTTCATTCACCCAACATTCTTCATTTAGCAATATAGATGTATGAAATAAGACCACTGTAAATCAGGCATCTACTTTGATTTCAGATTAGAGTATTAAGTGTTTCTAAGGGTGTCTGTAACTGAATGGGGCTGAGTCTTCTACAAGCCAACAGAAGGTAACAGTAAACCAGTTGTCTGTGTCTTCTTTTATTCCTAATAGTGGACAGCAGTAGGAATACATGACTGTTATGCTCCATTTGAAGCGAAGCTTATACATCATTGAAGTTACAGTTAGAGACTGGAGGTTTCAAGACTTAGCTGGACAAAGATCTGAAAAACCTGCTCTGAATTCAATGCTGGGCATGAGCTTGGACTACGTGATCTCCTGAAGCCCTTTCCATCTTGAGTGGTTCCATGGTTCTGTTGTACAATCATCTAAAAGAAAATACATATATTTGTGTATTGCTAGTTTACGCAATAATTAATTTTTAAAATGAGGTGGAATATAAGTGGAAAAATATTATAATGAAAAGCTCATGTAACTTGCAGACATAATTGACTGAATTCAGCATTTGTTATTACTTGTAATCAACAAAGTCATTCATAGTTTAATGATGATTTTTTTTTTTTTTAAGGAAGCTTTAATTTGTTATCTTCCAAAATAAATTAAAGGAAGAAGAAATATCTCAAAAAATGTTCATATTTGATCATTCAATGTAATATGGCGTATTGCATGTTTCTATATTTATGTGTATATGTAAGTAATACATCTGCTATATTCACCACTTTAAATTCTTTTGGTTAATGAGAAAATTCAAAATATAATGCATATTTAAACCTATAAAATCCAATCATAAAAAAAAGAATAAAAGATAAGTGATATTTCACAACCATAACATTCATTTTTATATTGATGTGATGCAAGTGTTCATGGATCTCTTGAATCAGCACTAGCTGGAATACAGCCATGAATCCAACTCCTTCAATTGCACCTGTTTTTACTTCCTAAATCCCTGTCCTGCTTTATTCTACTTTATTTAGACAAAAATGAATGAAATAGTTTCTTCAATTAGTGTAAGATTAAATATAAGATCAAATATAACTAAGACAAAGTCTGTTTCAAAAGGTCAGACCAAACAAGCTACCTTATGTTTTCTTACATTTATTATTGTACCAATAGTCAGTAAGAAAATAAGTAATAGTCAGGTGGTAGGCAAATCTGATCTAGAAATGACAGCAGCTTCTACCTTTATGAAAGTTGTCTGTAACTCACAGACTTAGAAGTCACCTTCAAATGTCTCACCTTTTTCTTTGGTTTTTCATCTGCTTTCTTTATTGTTTATCTTGTTTTATTTATTTTGAATTCCCATTCTGGTCAAAAGACTAGCAAAGGCAATAGAGTGAAGATAAGGACATAAGAAAAAGGGCAGGACACAGGCAGAATGAGGAATTCTGGAATGGAGAATGTTGGATGAAGGAGTCTACACTATTTAAGCCAGGCAACTGTGCCCTGACTGCAGAGATATAAAAAAAGAGATTTTGACTAATTGATTTGTTTCATAAGACTGCAGATTGCTGACTGGAACTAACAAGCACATAGAATACTAAGAGGTATTTCGAAGACACAGGGCTGGACCACAAGGGAGCTGCCAGAAGGCAGATGGAAGAGATGCGGCAAAAGATGTGATGTCAGAAGATGTGGCAATATATAAGGGTATGTGGAAAGAGAGAGTCTCTGCTCCTTCAAGGGTGTCTGGTCAAAGACACTTTCAGTGCAAAAAGGAATAACAAGAAATGAGGAAAACCATACACAAGAAGATAGAGAGACACAAATCTGACTGGGAAATCATAAGGGAGGGAGTGATGAGAACCAAATCTGGCCAAACTAATTTATAAGGGTGTGCCGAATGTGGGAATGTTTACTTCAGTAAGATTATCTGATTGACAACCTTGTCAAATGTGACACCAAGGAAAAGGGGAAAAACATAAACAAAACATTTGAAGGCATAGACCTGACTGAAAAACATAATGGAGACAAAGACAAGAAAAACATTTGTCAGTCATGCTAATTGAAGTGTACGAATTGATCTTTTGAATCATTAAACTGCAGGCAGACCATGACTTTCAAACTGGTAAAGATGCAGACCTGAGGTTCCAGGATGTTGGAGGGTCATTGGTGGGACTATGCCAACTGATGAGACAATGTGCAGGGGAGTGGGGAGCAGGAAGGAACAAAAGTGGAGCAGACAGAATAGGATATAAAAAGATCTGGTTGTGTGTAAATTGTGGCTTGTCAGTACACTTGTCTGACCAAGCCTTGTGCCTGATCACTGCAGTCTGTCCTATCTTCTTCTTATATCCTTTCCTTTCATTTACTTAACAGCAGTGGAAAAATATACTTCTGTGGTTTGGAGAACATACCATGTAAGAAAAGGAAAGAAACTGGATAGTCTAACACACTTGCTAAAGAATGCTTCACCAACAAACTCAGCTTACTATGTTTATGGTTCCAAACTGAGATACTTAAAACAGAAGATTAACTTTTTTTTTGGTTTTTTTTTTTTGTTTTTTTTTGTTTTAATTTACAGATGTCAAAAATAGTGGTATTATTTTGAGGGACTGTCCTAACTGATTTGAACAATATTGCATAGACTTCTTTTCCCTATTCCAGACACAAATTTATCAGTATTAAACTGCAATCACTGATGGCACCTTGGTATTTTTTTCTGAATTTCCTGCAAATAAGAGATTTACAGAACGGTTTTTAAGATCAGCGAGGTCTGTAGTGCTTTTTTCCAAAAAGCTGTTCTCTGAAAACTGTTGGGGGAAGACATCACATGGAAACATTTATGAAACTGTTCATTGATTTCTTTCTCGCAGGTAAAAGGCTCCACACTCACTTCCCTGCACTCCAATTCAAAGCATTATGCAGAGGAAACCTCAGGAATAAAAGGCTATTTTTTCTCTCCTCTCCCATCACCTGGGCATCACAGGGCAAGGTCTTTCAGACAGCACAGCCAAAACCTTTCTCCTTTTGTTTACTCTGAATGCCCAGGCCCTGCTGCCTGTCCTGCAAGCTCACCTGTCATACATTTATCATGCTGGTGGAGGTTGGGTAGATGCCAAGAAGAGGTCCGTTTTCCTTGTTTTCAAAATTTATACAGAAGCCTCTGCTTGCTGCCCTCTGCAAAAATGTAAGTGACTGAGATTTCTCTGAAACCAGATTTCATCACCAGCCTAATCTGCAGTATCTTGTGCATTGAAAGAACACAGGGCAGCGATTTGGGTGACTGTAACTACTGATTCCAATATGTATCCTGCTATTACCAACCCACTTCAGTTCTTCCTTTATTATAAAGGCATTAGTGTTGATCCCCAAGATATTTCTGACAGGCTTTGAATTCTTTTGGGTCTATCACCTATGTTCTCCCATTTAACCTGCTTTTACTTCTCTTTGTACTGGAGCATACTAGAAGTCAGATTTTTCACCATGTGAAGGAAATGTCATCCACTTTGTTATATGCAGATTCTCATATAATGATAACAGACTTCTTTAGTTCCTCAGAACTGATTGTGACAACTCCACTTAAAAGAAACTCTGCTTTAATATGTTTTCTAGACCCAACTTAAGTTCCCATTGTCATCTTGCAGTTTGTCATAGCCAAAGATGGACAAAATTTGCTTTACCCTTGAAATCTCAGCAGCTAGAATATTAACTTCCTTTTTAATAATCCTTTATGTAGTTCTGTTGACCTCCCAAGATATTTGAAATAAGTTCCAGACGAACTGTCCTATACACTAGCAGTTCTGGCTACCTGAACTTTAAGATCCTTTAAGTAACATAATCTAAGTTCTGTATAGGGTGAAAATTTCCATTGTCTCACAAATCAATGGATTCTTCTTCCTCATCTTCATTCTGATTTGTTCAAATACACATACAGATACAAAACAACCTCACTCTCTCATTTCCTATGTATACCATTTCTTCTGTGATGATCATTGACTATTTTCTTTACAATTTTTAAATTATCTTTATGATTTCCCCTGAATTACTGCAGCTTTAAGATAATGGTTGGTCTCACTGCATCTGCCCTTCACAATTTCTCACCTTGAAGAGGGAAAGCAAACTAGACACATGTCATCAAATATCATACTGATTGGGGGATCTGTGCTTCTATGATGACATCACAATGCAGAACTGGATGTTTTCCTTATTGTTTCTCTTTTTTTCTTTGAGTTAAGCAATGACCTAATCTTGTTTTATATAACCTTCTGAAAAATAATGAGCACAAAGTATTCATTTGCACAAATTCTTGTTGTCTGGAAAGATAAAATAGGACACAGTTTCTGTTTCAAACTCCTGTTGCTTCAGTTGCACTGTACTTCATCATTTCCAAAATGCTTTATGACTCCCATTTTCCTCAAGGCAAGGATTCTTAATTTTATGTTATATGTGATTCGTCTTTGCTTTCTATAGTATATTACTGAGAAAAGCTATTAATAGCATGTTTCCATTCAGGGACTTAGAGTATGTCAGTTTCTGCTGTGTCATGATTAACCTCTTTTTTGTCTCTTTAGACTTACAACTAACATTTTTTTTTCTTTTAATCAATCTAGTTCAATAGCGGCTGACTGTCTCCTTCAAATTCTTGAATATGACAAAAATTTTGGCTCAGTTAAGTTACATTAACATTCTTCAAGTTTCAGATGCAGAAGTCAGGAAACTTAAGTATACCTACCTAAAAGTTGAATGTCTATGCTGAGTTATTTATCCAGACCATTTAGACATAAAAAGCCTATAATACCATTTGACCTAGAAACAGTAAAAAGAGAACAGATTAATTAGTTTACATTCAACAGCTAAAGTCATACAATATGAATCCTAGCCCTGTGATAGAATCTAACCTGTTAGATCTCACAAGGAGAGTAATCAAGTAATCAAGTCCTTGGTGACTGTGTAAAGTAAAGAAAAATAACATGTGCTGCTATGATAACTGTGGAAGTACATCTATAGTTCCTTAGCCATTTAGAACTGTTTTTGACAATTGTTAAAAATATGATCCCCACTGGTATTATCAACTTACCTACCTAAGATACGCAAAAGATATACTGGGTAGTTATTTCAGAAGTGTTTCATTTTAGCAGATAGTACCTCACTTCATCTTTTCCTACAGGTACCAACGTTGCTGATCTACTCAGCATTGGTTATGTCTGCACATTTTCAGTGTATAAGACAACTCAAATGGTGTATTGGGTTTGCATGGTAAGTTTTTGGTACCTAGTGGGGAGCTAAAAGGGTGGTTTCTGTGAGAAGATGTCAGAGATTCCCCCATGTCTGATAGAGTCAATGCCAACCAGCTCCAAGATGGACCTGCCATTGGCCAAAGCTGAGCCCATCAGCAATGGTGGTAGCACCTCTGTGATAAGATGTTTAAGAATGGGGAAAAATCCTGTCACTCTACAGCAGCCAGGAGAGAAGTATGAGAATATGAGTGAAAAACAATTATGCAGACACCAAGTTCAGCAAAGAAGAAGAGGATGGAGATCCTGCAGGCACTGGAGCAGAGATTCCCCTGTAGCCCATGGTGAAGACCATGGTGACACACTCTGTCTCCCTGCAGCCCATGGAGGTCCACAGTGGAGCAGGTGGATGCATCTAAAGTAGGCTGTGGCCCTTTGGGAAGACTGCATTGGATCAGGCTCCTGGTATGACCTGTGGCCTCATGGAGAAGAGTCTGCCTCAGCACAGGTGTTCTGGCAGGAACTTCGACCCTGTGGGAGACCCATGCTGAAGCTGCTCACTTTTGAAGGACTGCACCCTGTGGGAAGGACCCACATTGGAGAAGTTTGTGGAAGACTGTCTCCTATGCATGGTATCCCACGCTGGAGCAGGTGAGGAGTGTGAGAACGAAGGAGCAGCAAAGACAAGATGTGATGAACTGACCACAGGTCTTATTCCCCATCCTCCTGCACTGGTCGTGGGGAGGAGGTAAAGAATTTGGCAGTGAAGTCGAGCCTGGGAAGAAGAGAGAGGTAGAGGGAAGGTATTCTAAGATTTCTTTTTCTTTCTCATTATCCTATCCTGACTTCTGATTGGCAATAAATCAATTAATTTCCTCAAGTGAAGATTTTTTTGGCTGTGGTGGTAATTGATGAGTGATCTCCCTCTCTTTATCTCATCTGATGAGCCTTTTGTCATATTTTCTTCCCCTTGTCCAGTTGAGGAGCAGGAATGGTAGAGTGGCTTGGTAGACACCTGGAATCCGGACAAGATCAATTCACCACACATGGAAACACCTTCTACTGCAGAGATTTCTCCAGATCATCTCTCCTGTCCCGGACATCCATATAACTGAGTCCTTTTCTAAGAATCCCTGGTCAAATATTCAGCAAGGGAAATCACAGAATCACACACAGAATCACAGAATGATAGGGATTGGAAGGGACCTCGAAAGATCATCTAGTCCAATCCCCCTGCTGGAGCAGGAACACCTAGATGAGGTTACACAGGAAGGCGTCCAAGCGGGTTTTGAATGTCTGCAGAGTAGGAGACTCCACAACCTTCCTGGGCAGGCTGTTCCAATGTTCTGTCACCCTCACTGAGAAGAAGTTTCTTCTCAAATTTAAGTGGAACCTTTTGTGTTCCAGTTTGTACCCATTACCCCTTGTCCTATCATTGGTTGTTACTGAGAAGAGCCTGGCTCCATCCTCATGACACTCACCCTTTATATATCTGTAAACATTAATGAAGTCACCCCTCAGTCTCTTCTTCTCCAAGCTAAAGAGACCCAGCTCCCTCAGTCTTTCCTCATAAGGGAGATGCTCCATTGCTATGTTTCATAATTATTTGTTTGAACTGTTCTTCCTTTATTCCTATAATGATTCTTTGAGAACTTGGAATTCTACTATTTCTGTTGCATCTTCTGACATTTTTCTTTATATGTTTAAGTATCCATGACACTACAAACAGTTTTGCTGCTTCTAACATGAATATTGAAAAGTATCCCATAAAAGCTAGTAGATAACTGCTTTGCTGAGACACAGAGCTGATCTGGATTTTATGTCGACATTGTTTTAGCATAAGACAGGAGTTTATGTTGCTTTCCAATCACTGGAAGACCAGAGGGCTTAAGATGTGTTTTGATAATGTCTCTTCTGCCTTCTCTGGCAAATACTACCCATACCTGTGAAGGTCTACTGAAATGAAAGGAAATATTATATGCTGGCTGAAGTGAATTTCATCGACTTTCTATGAATTCACACAGCAGAATACAGATATACTGAAAAAGTGCTGGTTGTAATAAAGAACCTTCTTTACATCTCCAAAATGTAGAGCAGAATTCAATGTAACTAGACCTTATACTCATTAAGATTTATGATAACTAATTAAAGAAGTAATTCAGTTTTCCCTATTGAAGTGTGACAGTCTTTTCCTTTTGGATTACTGTGGTGTTGACCTCATTTACTTGGGACCACTAGTCTAAAATTTGTGGTGTGTGTCAAGTCCAGTAGCCATCAATGAATTATCTAGCAATTTTGGCAGGTATTCGGAGGGAAGGGAAAATTAAAATTCTTCAGTAGTGAAATAAATCTTCAGTGAATGTAATGGATTAAAAATATCCATCATAAAATGTAATAAAATAACTTAAAATCTCTCTTCTATCTGAATGTTTTCTCTTGATTTTTGAAGTTCTGTCACTGAGTGTGATCAAGGAAGTCATGTTACTGATTTACTGAAACCTGAGGAACATAGGCTGTTATTCAGGGATAAAATACATGATATTCCCTTTTTTTAATAATCAGTTTAGTAGAAACTCATACAAATTTATGTTAAAAAAAGCTGTAAGAACCATTTAAAGTTGTATCAGATTCATTTCAAGCATTTCACAGTTAATTCACTATAGCTTTCTGATATGGATACAGAAAGTAAAATTCTGTTCAAATCAGGTGGTAACATGAACACGTTATGGCACAACTTTTACAATTGCCTTGTATGCTCTTAATTAAAATATATATAGAAAAGAAAATGAAAGCTTTATAATAAGCTTTAGGAAAAGCAGAAATTGTTGGAAAGACATTCAAATAATTATAACATCTTCTTTGTGGCAAAATGCTTCAGCATCAGTGTTATGATGATCATGACATGAATGCATGGTATATAGCTATTAGTATTGCATATGCAATGCTAGTATCAAACTATGTTTAGCCCATGACCTTGAACCACTCTTTACATTATTTATGGAGTAAATAATGTGAAATAATTTTAAAGCACAGCATGCTCATCAGCTTCAGTGTTAATGGTAAATAAGCACTGATGCAACTTGTAACATGCAGTGAGCTCCATAGTATGAAATGAGAAAAAAAAAATCAGTAATAGTATGCATATTTAAAAAACATAGTCTGAGACAGTAGAGATTACTATGTTAAGATAATATAGTAAAACTCATTAACATATGTATTTCTGAAATTAAGTTTCACATTTTCCAGGGTCCATAAAACAGTTTTCTCTCTTTTATAACTTGTTTATAGAGGTTACATTAAAATCACATTCAATTAATGTATTTTTATAACACATAATACCAAGTACTTCTAAGAGCAAAGCCATAAGAAAATTTGAGAAAAACGATTTAATTTAATCCTTTGAACTTAGCTCAGTTAATATCTGAGGGCATTAAAATAAATAAGTAGCAAGACAGAAGATATGTGTAGGGAGTATGCATGCATTTAAAAATATATATGCATTGAATACAGATATTCATGTTCTGAAGTATATGTTATGCCAGGAATTCAGGCATAACTTTTTTTACTCTTAAACATTTTCACCTCTCTCAAGCAAACACAGTTTGACATCCTCCAATGATACAAGAATAATCTTTGAAAAAGAACTAGAGTTAAGATAAGAACAAATTATATTGCAGGGAAGTATTTCACTACTTTTTTCTCAATGTACTGTTGCTCTCTGGTTGTTACTATAGAAATCCAGCAGACAAGAATACCAGGGATTCATAGATGGGGAGTTCACTTAAGCTGCCCATTTAGACTTATCACAATTGCCTCCATGTCATTAAGTAAAAAGAGACAACAATGGGAGTGCTGTCACATGAAAGTTTAAGAACATATTGCTTTCCTTCATGACCAGTGTCCAGACACAGAAGAATTCTAATCAAACTCTTAAGTAGATTATATAGGTCACTGAACTTGAGTGAGCTACGATGTCCTTTTCTTCTTTCTCCAATTTGTTAAATCCCTACTGCTTTCTTAACAGCCACATGGCATAAACTATAGCTATCTCTCAAATCTATCAATTTTACTTGTCTCAAAGACCTGCTTTCTTCCTCTCTCTTCCTCTCTCTTGTGTGCAGTCTCCTATTTTTCTTCCTTTTCTTTTTTTTTTTTTTTCAAATTTTCCCTTACATGAAGAAATTTCGTAAATAAATCAGAAAAAATTCAAGTTTCAGCTTAATTTGGTCCTTTAGATGAAGGAGGAGAAAAAGCTACGTGAGGAAAAAAATATTTTATATTCGTCTTGGAGAAAAAATATTGCATAGAAAGCCATTTTTATTTTGATATACAAAATTGCAGAGTATGCATATGTTTGCAGTGATCTTTCCTTGTTAGGATGTCAATTTCTAGATACAGCAATTCTAGCAAAGTTATACAAAAAAACCACTGAAATAAATATGTTAGCTGTGGAAAATATATTCTTTTGACATCTTGATAATACAGCACTCCTATTAGCCTCTGGTTGGATAATCCTTCACATTTATTTATATCTACAATATATTTATATGCATTCATATCACTCAATTTTATTTATATTAGCATAGTCATAGAGAAATACGTAAAGGTCCGGTGTGAAACTACACAACAGAAGCAGCAAACATATTCCATCTCTGACTTTTAATATACCTTCAAACCTGAGGCTTAATTCCATGTCTGTTGGTGTAATTTGAAAGAGATATTAATTTTAATGGAAACAGTACTTTGCCTGTGAAACCAAGCATTTGTGATCTTAGGCAGAGGAGAAAACCTGATGCAAAGCCATGGTCCCCGTCTCTGATTTATCAATTGCCATTACCTATTTTGTTCTGGCTATTTTGTGCATCTTAACACAGAGTTATTGTTTTGATGTTTCATATCAGCTCTATACTTACATATGAACTTTACCATTCACAATACAACATTATAGTTTCTAAATTAAACTCAAATGCATTTGTAGAAGAGCAGTGTCTGCAGTTCCAAAAATTAATCTTTTTCAGCAATCATCTTTCTTACTCCTTTTATGATAATTAAAATTAAAAAAAAAAAAAAAAAGATAATATTTTCTTACTTTCTGGGAGAATTACAGTGAATGGTCTAGTTATGAAGCAGTACAAGAATTTCAATTTGTTTCCTTTGGTTTCACCTTTACTAACTTGGTTAATGTGTTTTCTTTTTTAGTTATTTGACTGTAGAAACCAGAATTTTATCTTATTTACTTTCTTAAGCTGACAGCCTCATGATCATTTTATAAAACAATATATTTTACTCAAGGGACCATCCATTAAAAACATTTTACCCTATAAATCTGATTCATAGTTCACCTTTAACATCTATGCCATTCTGATATCAGTTTGATCACACTAGGTGGTGCTGGCACATACAATCTTTTTCACAAAGTATGATATTTTATGCTTAAACAGTAAGGGATTTTTCCTTTTTTGATGGAATTTCTCAATTTTTTGGCTGAGGGAAATGTGTCAAGCATCAAGAATTTTAATAATTATGCTTCTTTCTTTGAAATACTTAGGTTTTCTTGCACAGTTTGATCCTGGAAAATATAAACTGACTAGAAACCTGGGTTCCAATTGGAAGCAGTAGCAAAACAAGTGTGTTGTAAGTGACATGATGTCAGGGAAAAAAAAAATCTCTCTATATATATGTATGCTTAATATCAGTACATCTGACAATCACTGTCAAAAACACACAGTAAATTAATAATTTCCATAGTTTTTCATGTCTAATTTATATTGTTGTCTATATTGGATCAGTCAAGTGGCATTATGTCAAGCATGCAACATTAAACAAGAATAAATAATCTTTGTAATTTATTTTCTTTTTTTTTTTTTTTCCTTTTTCTTTCTTTTTAAAGTTAATGTATTATTTCTGTGATGAGTAGAAGAGCAGCAGCAGCAGTCACAAGACCCTGGAGTATTTTAAAATTCTGTAAATTTTTCTGACACTGCCCAATGGCAGATGTTTAATTAAATCATATAAAAAAAAAAAAAAAAAGGTATGTACTGCATAAATAATCCCTTGGATATCATTCCAAAACCAGTCAATTACTAAATTTTGCCAAGCTAAATGTGTAGCCAAGCCACCATGTTTATTATAGTCCTATTTCATATAGTTAATTATACACAAAAATACTCCTGTGTTTTTTCTTAAGCCAGTTCATCAGTTGTTTGATAATTTCATTAGGTATTACCTATTATATGGATAACAAAAAATAGTGAATAATCACTATTCACCTCCTCCCTTCGTTCATTATTTAACTGTCTCTGCCAAAGTCTCCTGGACATAGCCCATTTTGCGTAAGTTGAAGTGCTTAGTACAGCTAACATCCCCATGCACCAAAGTAGGAAGTACTTTTGCATGTAGAAATCTCTTGTTCCCTTAGCATCTTTTTGGATTAAAACACAGGTCAAAATAACTGCACATAACATTGAAAGAGATTGTGAAACATACTTTGAACAGGAATAAATAATCTTTCTAGGTTTTTTTCTATTTTTTTTCTTTTTCTTTTTTCTTCTTTTTTTCTTTTTTTTTTTTTTTAATATATAATTTGCCTCACTGATGTTGAACATCAAGTTAAATTTTTCAGAGAACTGTCAACAGTAGCTTCAGAATCACTTTCATGAGAAGTGAGAGCTAACTTTTAGTCATTTTTTCCTCGGGCTAATTACCTTGCACTTATCAACACTGAATTTCATCTGCTGTTCCATCAGCTACTTGCATTGCATTTTCAAATCTTTCTGCAAGTCTATACCATCAGCTTCACATTTGTCCAACTGGGAAAACTGCAAGTTTTGTTCTCTTCTCCAAGTAATTTAAGAATAAGTTAAAAAAAGAACAACTAACAAAGATATTTGGCTGAGACTGTCACATATTTTTTTATGCTTTTATTCTTGAATTTTTTTTCATGCTATTGGTTGTATACAAGTGGATTTTGCCAAGTGCCTTGTTACGTTATATCTCTCCCACAGCAGTGCAAAGCCTATGTTCCTGTCCAAGTAGGGAGAAAGGAAGATGGGCAACAAACACAAGCTTCTATGATCAGCGGGAGAGCAGCAGCAGCAGCCACAAAACCCTGGAGCATTTTTAAATTATGTAAAAAGTGGGGGAGTTTTCTATATCATTTACAGGATCTGGAGGGCAAAGAAAGATAGGATTCATGAACACAGAAACTTCAAGGCTGGTCATATAGATAGGGTGGCCTGGCGGTAACGTGTAGACAAGGACAGAAGAGAAATGTGACAAAGCCCAAAGTGTTGGGGATTTGAGAGGCAGCCTGTTGTGGTGGCAAAACTAAGAGACTACTTGGAGCAGAAGAGTGGACACACTTGGAAGGTTATGAGTGAAGTACTTGGGTAGTTTAGGATTTTGAGGACAGGGAGGCAAGATCAGCCATCCAGGACATTTCCTTTGGGAAGTGCTGTATTGCATAGGACTAGGAGATCTCAGCTCAGGAGAAGCAGGAATAAAAAAAAATGGGGCTCTTGAGATGAGCCAGAGCAGTCTCAGAATCAATACCTTGTTGTGGGGTGTCAAAGGGATCTACCTCTCTGTACTCAGATTTTTTGACAGAAATCTAGATGACACTGCTGGGAAATCACTGTGAATTACTAAACCTAACCTTTCTTCATTTCCTACCTTTCAACTGGTGTTCAATTTATAATAGGAGTTGTGTCTTATTTATACATCATTCATCACCATACACTCTAAAGACTTCACAAATACTCATACATACCATTCACGAAAATGTCCTTAAATAGAGAAACTTTAATTTTACTTCTTCATCTCACAAATTAATAAATGAGGACAACTAAGTGTATTGCTTGTGGTCACAAAGGAGGCGTATCAGTATCAGATTTACCAGGATGTTTTCTTTCTCTGTTTTACACACCAAATAATGTAATTAAATCAACTGTATAGATCAACAAAACAAAATAAAATGAGACTGAAAATAACTGAGTGAAAAAACTGGTAAACCAACCCAGAAATGCTAATACAAATATATACAAAATTTAGAGGTAAACTTATGTCACAGAATCTCAATAGAAGGTAAGATTCCTGACTGCACTAGGTGGGCTTACTGTCCTGTGCTTTAAGTAACATTGTTCTTGTTTAGAAAATGTAAATCTTTCATGAAACCAGCAGAGAAAGCAAAGCTAACTTTTTGGGGTTTGATTTGGTTCAGCGACCCTTAACTTTTCCACAAATATTTTACAAAAGCAGTCCTAGGGTTTACTGAAACATAAAGATAATAGAAACCTAGTTTTTTTCTAATTTTTTACAGTACTGCAGTATTAACTTCTTTTGTTTTATTAGAAATCTCCTTCAGAAAAACAAATAAAACTGTTTATCTTACTTTTATTTCCTTTCCTGATAGGGGTAGACTGTAAGTGAATTACTGTTTTACCTTCCTTTTTCTTTCTCAGAAAATTCCTAGAAGCTTGGAGTTTGGGATTTACACTATAAAATTTAACACCAAGCTTTAAATAACTGAAACATAAGAAAATGTCCACAAAGGTCAAGACTCTGAAAACTTCAGAAGTTTCAGAAGACTGCGTTCTATCAAAAAAGCAGATCTGCAACACTTGGGGATGAAAATCAACAGTTGTACGTAATGAAAGAGAGAGACTGAGAGTCTGAGCAAGAAAGATCACTTTTTGACAAATGATAAGCTTCTGAGTTTTCATGAACTAGCAAGATGGGGTTTTCATGTATTTTTAGAGTAGTTTGGTCTTGGAGATTAAACAACTGGAGGGTGACTGACCCTGAGAGTAGTGTTGGCTGGCATTATTAATGAAGTGTCACAACCCTGCTGGGGAGCAACGCGCACCGTATCAATGTCTATGCTTGTATATCAGTGTGGCTAAAAGTGTCAAGGACCCCAAACCAAGGAAAAAAGATACAGCAAGGCTCCCTATTTGTATAGGGTGATCATTCATTCTGGCCGATTTCTCTGATGCTCTTAACTGGTGTAATCCAGTCAAATTAGTTTACATCAGCTGAGAATCTGAATATTTAGCTTTAAAAACTGAGTTGGAAAGGGTTCCCATTAATGTGAAAAACTTTGTAAATAAAATTTTAGAGAAATAATAAGCCTTAGTCCCACAAGCAACTCACTTGAGCTACTTTATCCTGGTTAAGAATATTTATTCTAAAAGTATTTGCTTTTTATTTTACTGGCTACAGATCTTTTGATGGGCTTTTAGGGGGAAAAGATGGAAACTGAGGGTAGATTTAATTTGTATTCACCAGCAGTACTCAGTATACCATGGAATATGGAGCACCCACTGAGTGGAAAATTTTGTCAGAAAGTATCTGATATTGTAGTCAGAGTAATTTGACATCTGTGGTTTAACATTTTTGTGAGTCATTTATTAGATGCATTTAAAAATATGTTTTCCTTCTAATCCACCTTACTTGTGTCATTATCTGTTCTGTGCAATGCACTCATTAGAAAATTATCTAAAAAAGAAAAAACAAAACACCAGAGTTCAGCACTTCTCAGTTGATCAAAAAGCAAGAGTGATGCATACTCTAAAACACTGCTGTCTGATTAGGATGACTGCCTTAGTGATTTATTTGCAGCTTTATTTGTGAAAGAAGCCACAATAAAAATCTCTGAAAGCCAGGGGAAGTGAGATCCCACTAAGGGACTTCTGCTGTAACCTCTTTATCAATATTACAGACACATTATTTTCCTAGAAATTAATTAGGATGAAAGGCAGAACGATTCAAAGCAAACAGGCAGATAAACCAGAGATTTTGCAATATATGAATGATATAAAAATATTTAAACATGAAAAAGAAATGTAAGTAAAAATATTAAATACTTCCTTCAGTTTCTAAAGTATGGCTACCTATAGTTTTATATTTTATATACTAATTATAAGTGTGTGAATTTGTCTGCTAGATAAACTATGAAATATATTTTTAAAACCTTTTCGTTTTTTTTCAGTTCTTCCTTTTTATTACACATAGACAATATGAGCACATTACTAAAAGCTTCAGATTACCAAAATAGGTAACATTGCCATTTATTTCATCACAACTTTCATTCTGAAGCTCATTTGCCTGAATCAGTTGGTTATACTTCACCTGTTGCCCCTGCCTTCACCACAGTCTTTATTTCTGCATTTAAACCTTCTTTAAACCTTGACACTGCATTACCTGCTCTTGGCTTGATTTGGGGCTGTTGTGGCTGCCTACAGTTGGTGGGTGAAGCTGGTGTCCCCCTGCCCTCATTCCTGTGGCTTTGTGGCCCCAGCAGGGACAGGACAGGTCTCTCTCAGCAGGCTGGGGTGGCCTTGGCCGGTTGGAACCAGTAGGAGCCAGTTGGAGCCAGTAGGAGCCAGCTGGAGCCAGTAGGAGCCAGCTGGAGCCAGTTGGAGCCAGGTGGAGCCAGTGGGAGCCAGTGGGAGCTGGTCAGAGCTGGTTCCCCACCCCTGTGCTCAAATGACTGTCACCATCTTTTGGGAGCTGCTACTGGTCAGACTGGGTTTATGGCATGACAGACTCCAGCCTGGTGGCTTGGTACATGCCTGATGCCCAGGGCTGGGATGGCCACAGTGCCCTGCTCCATGGCTGGGCTGTGGGAAAAGTCCTGTCTGCCAAGCTCTACCCCACCTGACCCCCTGGGGAGCCCCCACAACTTCTGACAACCTGCCCCACTGTGACAACTGTATTTTTGCTGGCGAGGACAACACAGTGGTAGTGTCTTTGGGCAATCTCCTCACCCACCCCATTATGCTTAAGGAAGATGAAAGTGTTCACCTTGGGACCCATGAGGACACTGGAGAGGCAAGCACACTACCAGAGAAAGAGGTGAGATACTGGGGAGTTATTTACCGTATAACAGTTTGAAATGTATTAGTAATAAGACCTTTCTGTATTAATTAGGTAATTGGGGCCATTAGACTGCTAAAATATTAATTACACTTACAGCAAATTCTTGGCTTTATATGTATGGTGTACATATGGAGAATATTTTGATGTAACAGCGGTTACATAAAAAGACCTATGAAGATTGTGAGAAATATTTTGATAAAAGTGGCTTCCAAAAATTAGACTTTTCACTACCCTTCCTTTGAACAAAGCCCTCTTTCCAGCATTTCGTTCCTCTTTTTGTGGAAATAGGGAATTCTATTTGTTTTCCTGGGCAACAAAAGGAAGATGACAAAAATCTTCAAAGAACAAGAAAGTTTTTCAGAAGCTCATTTTAAGTGAATGTTGATAGAAAGATCAATACTTTATCACTGAAGAGAAATCTGATCCTTCAGATGCATGAGCAGTCATACTGAAATTGCTGATAGGAAAGCTGAGGCACAGAGAAGAAACCAGTGAACCCTCTATATATAGCATAAAGTTACCAAGTTTGGGAAGACTGCAGAAATAATGGAGTCTATGAAAAAGAATAAGATTGGGCTGAGTTTTGCAGCAATTGTATTTTAAAAAAAGAAGCTGTCTCCAGCACAGTTTGATAAAAGCTGTTAGTATACTTCTAAAATATTTACCATTCTCAGGCTAGGTATGTGGTAATGTTTGGTGGACAATAAATTTGTGTCAGTCTTCCATTTAGTTGAGTAGCAGAATTTCATCCTGAAGTTCCAGGGGAGAAAACAAAACAAAACAAATTAAAAAAAAAAAATCAAACCAAAACAAACAAACAAACAAAAAAACACAAAAAAACCAACCAAACAAAACCAACAACAACAACAAATCAAACACAAAACAACCCACACATACTTTTTTTCCTAGGCTGTTCTCTTTTCTAATGTACATGATCAACTGCACTTCTACTGCAGTAAAATATACAAGAAAAATCACACAAACAATATTTTTTCTTCATAAGCTTGCTTACCTGTTTTTCTCTTTTACCATGGAAGACACTTTCTCAGTGAACAGAAAATTAGCACTTCCATTTATTTCAAAGAATGGGATACTACGTACATGGATAAAGGTTTTATAAATGGGTCCAGATTAATGTGTCATTTTCTTACCATTATCACAAATGACTCACAGTTCATGATTCACTGGAATAGGAAGTACAAATTCATTAATTAAAGTTGTTTTACTTTACCTTCTCAAATCTTAGTGTTCTGGATGAATGTGAATAAACAGGGACATGAATGTTTTTAGTTAACATATGCATGGCATCAAAATTTTCCCAGAATATTGCTGTTGCCTGAACCTCTTCCTCAGCACTCTCTGAAGTGCTAGACCTCACACAAAGGTTATATGTTTGTTGCATTTTACTGCAAAGTATAAGCTTTAACATATTGTCCTGAAAATTCATCATATAAGCTGATATAGATACATTGCTGCTCATCAAGTAGCAGTTGCATTCCATATATTTTTCTGCTAAAAACAGTATTCAGCCTACCAAGATTTCTTATTTAAAGTTTAAAAAAATTCGAAATACCTGTTACTAATTAGATAATTAGGTAGTAGATTAGAAACCTCTAAAGAGAAATGCACTTAAGCCTACAATGTATCTGTGTGAATTCATTTATGCGATATAATTAGCATTATGTGTTACCATCACAGTTTTGATTAAAATGTGTAATCTGAGGTACCATTAAGTCTAATCCTCTGCATCTCACTGAATTCTTCATATAACTGCTTAGCACAAAGGTCGTAATTCTCATTTTTGCAATATCAACATATCATTAAAGAAGCACATCACTGATTATGTTGATAGATGTGATAGGACATCATAAAGATGAAATTTTTAATTTCCTAAAGGGTGAATGCAGTTAGCTATTTAGCAAAGCAAAAATCTGTGATTCAGTATGTTACATTTGTACAGTTGTGCCAATAAGAAATAATTGTGATAGTTATACAAAGAAAAAATCCTAGTCTGATGCCAGAATTGAAAGTATTTTTACATGTCATTTATGAAGAACTTAAGAAGTTAATTAATCAGTTCTGGAGTATGCATAGCTGAAATATTGCTTATTAATATCTTCATTGATTAACAGTAAAGTGCACAGATACTACCAAGGACAATGTCAAATGAGAGGATAGTTTTATGTTTTCAAATAGATGAAAACACCCTAATTTGATTAGAGGAAACCTGAAAATGGGTATGAAAAAGTCCCCTGAATCCAGTCTTATATTTCTTTCCTCCTCCTGGTCTTCCATAAGTCCTATGTATCTCACATTTTTCTTAATCTCAACCTTTCTTATGATTCTTAGGCTTCTGGACGTTGTGATTTCTTATCAGTTACCTACACTAGTCTACTTTCTCCTAGCTTGTGTTTCACTACACTTTCCATCTACCCATTTATGTACATATGCAGTGTACGACTCATTTCTGTGGAGCCCTCTGTTTTCTCTCCAAAAGTAGTAAATGAAGGCTTATTCTTAAATGAACAGTTTCATATTCACACAGAAATAATAAAAAGAAGTTACCTCCATTATGCATCCATTATGAACACATGCTGGTGAGTTAAAAAATAGCATTTTTCCTCCCTAAGCCTTATTAAAGTTTACTTATATCATGAAGTTTGTTTGCCCAGCAATCATTTACACAGCAATCAGGTTCTTTTCTGAAGGAAATAAAGTGTTTCCTCAGAGTAGACCTAAGAACTCAATTACAGTGTAGGAGTTAAATACCTAAATATTTTCTGGAATTTTTTAGCTTGAAATGTGGAAGACATCTGAAACTGTTACTGATTTCAGCAGGAGTTAAGTCTCCTAAAATACAAGTTAGGCACCCAGTTATCTTTGTAGTAATGTCCCCAAGGGCTATTTTCTAATAAATAAATGTTTATGCCTCTTATTTTAATAATGGTAATAATGTTTAAAATTTTATGCTCTTAATTAGGAAAGCTTGAAAAATGAACTAATTCCCCTATCCCAACAAAAGGAGACATAATAAAATTATAGAAAGCTGGAAGCTAGAAACATCTTGAGATGGGTTTAATTTATCAGGGAGGGACAGTTTGAGAGCAGCATTTGGAACTCATCTGCAGAGGCAGAGAGAACAGGCTAATAAGGACTGAGCTTTTGTAAATTTGTGAATATGGCCACTAGAGTCAATGACTGTCCATGTATTTTACATGTAACTAAGCTCTCAGGTAAACAAATGATAGAGAAATATCCCAGATACAGAGCTCCTCTGCAACATGTGATGTAAAGCAAACAAGTTGAAGCTTACTAATGAAAATAAGCTGTTGCAGCCTGGATATGTTAAAAATTTCCATTGTGTAATAGCAGCTCCTATTTCTGGGATGGGGACATCAAGCAACACAGAGAGAGAATGTTTGTTTTCTATATGTTTTAATAGGCATTGTTTGCTTCCCTGCCCCTAGATACCCGTCTATCTCAACAACTACTGTTTGCCTGGATTTAAAATTCCCCCTTAATCTACAAGGAGGTAGGAAAGGCTGAAGCAAAGTAACATTTTGAAAGGAATTCATGTTGGATTACTTCCATTTTTATTTTACTTATGTTGTCTGATGTCCTGAAAGGGTGAGATATTTGGGACACTTCTGTTTTTTCTTAAAGAGATGCTGAAGATATTCAGTGCTGTTTAGTACAGATTGTTACTGGTTGTCCAATGATTGCACACTGAAGATTGTATATATAAATTTAAATTATGAATGTATTCTGAATTCTGTTCTTTTTGTCATTGACTGAATCTGTTTCAGTTCTTCTTGGCAATTGCCTGGATGATATTGTTTAAATGTGGTTTTCTTCCTATCCCTGTATCCAAACTTTGGTCATCCTGGCTGTCATTTGTGCTTTTCTGTGCAGCAGCACCTCTTTCATCATTTCAATTACAAAAAAAAAAAAAAAAGATTAAACTATTCCAGGAAGTGGGAGAGTAAACGCAATTGAATGAATATTTAGGAGGCCTGGATGTGCATGAATTGGCCCTCAGTACATAGTTTGGCCCTATGCCTTTAGTCTTTAAGGCAAATTAAATCCTGAATGGCATTTCTCCAGGAAGCATGCTTGCTGGAATCTGAATCACAAATATTAAACATAGGCTGAGTTTCTGAAGTGATTTTTCCCTTCATAAATAATTTTAGGAGGTGTAACCATTCTTTTCAATAAACACCTAAGGTTACAGTGCTCTCCTAGCCCAGAGATTTATAATGCTGGGCTGAAGCTGAACTAAAAATTGATGATGTTGACCTGTGAGGAATTTGTTACTATGTTCATCACTGGCTGTTGACTGTATTAGGCTTCTGCAGTTACAACACAAACAAGGTTAATAGACAAAAAATACTAAGCAAAATAGGGTTTTGTAATTCACTTTGCAACTTTAAGCCATCTTAACGTACTTAATACAGGATTTTTAAGCAGTACATAGAGGTTTAAAGGTTATTTTTCTTGGAGAAGAAAGAGTCTAGAGCTTTTTATGAAAGTTACTATACTAGACTTGCACTAACATCATTTTCCCTTGGAGCTGAAGGTACCTGCTTAAGGGCTCAAAACGTTTTATGTCTTTCATGAACTTGAGTGGTGAACAAATCCTCATTTTATTTGAGTTTTCTCTATTGAATGTGTGACCTTTTCAATATGAAGGAGTTGGTTGTCCTACACCTGAGCTGGAGCCATTTTCAGGAAATTCCTGTAATATTTTGACTGTATAATAATTCTGAGTGTTTATATAGGTATAACTCATAGGCAGGAACTCTGGACCAGAAAAAAAAATCATGAGTAACTCAGGACATATTAAATATCAGAAAATAAAAATTTGATACCTAATTTCATTTAGTGAGTACATTTGTAAACAGTAGACTAAAGGTTAAATTATCATATAATTTCTTGGGTAAGCAAAGAAATATTCTCCAATATCACTGACTAGTTTATAAATGTAGCTTATTTTTATTTGAGACTAAAAGACTCAGATACAGAAATGGAAAAACAAATATATATTTTAAAATCTACAAGCCTAACCTCCCAAAAGAAGTAATGAAAAAAAGTTTTGTTTTCTTTTTTTTCCTTTAAAACTTAATACCTATAAATGTAATTAAACAAAATAAGAAAAACTTTTTAATACTTCTCAAAATAATAGTCTTCCACCAAATGTACAAGCAAAATGATGTCTTGTCTGCCATATCAAACTGGGATTATAGGTTCAGTAAGGTTTGAGATAATCATTAAAAATCTGTTCATTACTCCACTGTTGTTAGCAGGATTGAGCTGTAGCAGAATAATGGAAATAGTTCACAATCCCTGAACTGATACAAGAATAGGGTGTGGCCAAAGGTGACAGAATGAAAAACTTGGAGTTGAGGGAAGAAGAGAATGTGAAACATACTTTTTGTGGTCAGTCAGCAGATACACCAGCTCAATACAAAGCTCACTGCACCCTGTATGAAGGTGTTTAATGCAAAAGTAGGTGGAAGGAGAGTGTCTGTTCCTTTAAGGATACCTGTCAAGCCATAAAGAAGGACATACTGAGACAAACCTGACCAACATATGATAATGGAGTTGTGAAGAGAACAAACCTGGTCAGTGGCATGGATTGGTAAGGATATGTACCATGTAAGAATGTTTATTTTTTCAGCTGGGAGATCAAGGAAAGGGAGAGAGATACACAGAGACGTAAAGCCTGGCCAGTTAGCATTAACATCCAATAAGCAGAAACAGACCAGTCAGTCACACCAATTGATGGGCTGTCAAGAAACTGCAGGAAAACTGGGACTTTGCAGCTGATAAGGATGCAGACCTGGGGGGCCTGCATGTTGGAGGGGGTTGGTGGGACTGTGCCAGCTGATGAGGGAATGTGCAGGGGAAGGAACAGAGAGAGGGTAGGTAGAAAGGAGTATTCAAGTGATCACTTGTGTGTAAGTCAGGGATGGTCAGTCAGCACACTTGTCTGGCTGAGTCCTATGTCTGATCGCTGCAGTCTGTCCTGCTTCTATCTTCTTATTAATTTTTTTCTTAACTCTCTCTGTGTAATCTTACACTCTATCCCAGGTGTATGTGCTGCAAGGACTCAGTGCCAGCTGATGGTGAGACCTGTATGTGTATGAGTCAAATTTGGTGTCAGCTACGAGAGTTAGACCAGGGGTGTGGGCTCGCTCCCCTGACCTGTGGCATCGGCTACTGGAGCAAGTGGGGTCTCAGCATCAGCTACTGGAATGAGTGAGAGTCTTTAACCCTCAACCACAGGGGTGGGAATGGTGTGTGTCCCCAAAACCAGTTACTAGGAGGACCAGAGTGAATGAGGCGAGGGGCTCAGCACTGGTGACTGGAACTCTGTATCATAGACCTAGAATATGGTCTGAAAAATCCCATCCTGAGAGTTTTCCTTTTTAATTGTGTCATATAAATATGGATGTATATACACATGACAAAATCTCTTTTATATATGTGTGTGCTTACATACACATATACATTAATGTAAATATTTATTAAATTTAGCAAGGATAGATCTGTTAAACATATTTAAAGATTTTATAGGCAAAAATCTTACAAGTCAAGTTGTGATACCAACAACGTGCAAATGTAATGACAAATGCAAAATGTAATGACAGGGTATTTAGGAGACCCTCCTTGATAATAAGATTGCATTTCAGGAGCTCAGACCACAACTCTTCTAAAATTTTCTCCTTTGACTAGCATAATATTGCACTTTATGTGCTAACTGCTAAATAAAAAAGTTAGAGAATCAGCTCATATACTCAATTTCTGCTTGGTGACACCACTTGTTAGTGCACTCTCTGTGTATGTTTTGGATGTCTCTATTTAAGCTGTCTCCAAGGCAAAGATTGCATGCTTCTGGGGATAAATCTCAGGAGGGAGGACTCACAGATAATTTTTTCCTTCCAGTATCCTAGAAAATTTTACACACTCAGGCATGCCTCACGCTGTTCCTGTCGTACTCCTGAGTATGCAATATATACTTCCAGTTCCGTATTATAAAAACCTCAGTCTCCTGGGCATACAGCATAGTCTCCATGCTATTTGAGGCACACAAAACCAAAAATACAAGATAGTAATTGTGTGCATGGAGTATCATCTGAGGCCTGTAGAAGATTCAACCCCATATGTGGAGTATGGATATGGTCAGTGCTGCTCTGGAGAGGACTGTCACTAAGTACTGTGGACAGGCAGCTGCACTTGGCCTCAAAATCATGCAACTTTTTTTGTTGTGTGTTTTTTGGTTTTTTTTGTTTGGTTGGTTGGTTGGTTGGTTTTTGTTTGTTTGTTTGTGTTTTGTGGTTTTTGTTTGTTTGCTTGATTTTGTTTTCTTATTTAGTACTATGGACACAGGACAATTTGTGATCATTGGTTTTAACCAGGATATGAACAATTTGCCTACCCAATACAAAACCATTCATTTATTTTTTTTTTCTTTACACTTCTGTGTGATTGAGATAACATGCAGATTCTCATTTTTCTGGTCCTCCTAGTTCAAAGAAGTAGGATGTACAGGAAGTCACATTCATGTTTCTAAGGTGGAATATGTTAAAAAATACCTATGAAATACTTAGAAAAAACTGAAGACAGTAAATGATTTCAAATGGCATATGTCCACATGTATGTAGGAATTAAAGGGTAAAGAATATCTATTCTGGCAAAATAAAGATTTTTATGGAATCCATTCTCTTTATTTGAAGTTACAGTACTTTGGTAAATACTAACAAAGGCTTTTGAGGACTCGAGACAATACCTCTCAGTTTCCATAGCACAGCTTCTCCCTTCTGATTACTACACTTACTGAGCAATAATATTGGCTCATCTTGATATTAGTATTTGGCTTTTTTGTCCATGTGTTCATGAAAAAAGTACCTTAAAATGATTTTAAATTTCTGCTGATCTATTTAGGAAATTATAACCTGGGCAACAAGCTACCTGGACTCCCCTGGGCAATAAGATGGCTGGACTTATAAACAAAGCTTTAAACGAGATTTAGCGGTGGAAGGGGTTGGTGTTGTAAGCACTGGAGAAGAGCCAGGGGCTGCTGAGGCATTAAAAAGCAACAGGGAAGCACCTGTGAATTGTCTCAAGGGAATAAGTGTGAGCTCCTTTAAAAAGGGGATGTGGCCATCAGCCAAGCTGAAGTACCAGTGCATACAGCCTGGCAACCGAAAAGGAGGAGCTGGTAGCTGCTGGCCAAATACAAGCTTGAAGTCTAAGTATTCCAGGAAAACATTTGGCATAACCAAGTGCACAAATCTTATCTGAAAGTGTCTGTGGGGAGAAGATAGGCTCAGCCCATCAACTGATCCCAGATGCCTACTATGTAGTTTCCTGGACTTCTTAGTGATAGTGCCTTCCCTAACTTTGTCATATTGATAGGGTATTTTGTACTGTTTTCTACACTTAGGTGGAGCTTGAGTGACTCTAGTTGTACATGCCTTTGTTATTGCTTGATGTAAAATTTTCTTGCTTTGATTTTTAATGTATATACTTAAGAGAGTATGCTCAAGAGGGAACAGAGGCATGATGGAGACGAGGATCTTTTTAGGATGGAGGTAAGTTTTGGTGTTATAACGTGAATATAAATGAGCAAACTCACCCACAGGACAAATTTTGACACACCTGCTAGCTCAGCAAGTAGCATTTGGATGGAATGGAACATTTATCTCTTTAATTGACAGCAATTCTGTGCACTGTACCATCTGGTTCCTGTACCTGCCTTGTACACAGAGCCTGACTGTAGTATCTCCGCACCATTTCACCTCCCTGTAGTCTTTAGGGCAGGGGTGTCAAATTCGTTTTCACTGGGGGCCACATCAGCCTCACAGTTGCCTTCAAAAGGCTGAATGTAATTTTAGGACTGTAGGAGCAGTCACATTTATTCAGTCCTAAAATTACATTCAGCCCTTTGAAGGCAATCGTGAGGCTGATGTGGGCCCCGGTGAAGGGGAGTTTGACAGCCTTGCCTTAGGGCCAGCACACTGAGCTCCCCCCATGAACTACCATCCAAGAGTAGAGGCTATGTTGGTGGGGAAGAGGAACATTGCAAAACAGATTCCTTACTAGCTAAGCAGCCTTATATGCTGAAGGTATGGGTATAACTTTATTCTCAATTAGTGTGTCCTCGATAATTAGTTGCAGTAATTTGCCCACTTAGTAGTTATTCCACACAAGTACATAGAACAACAAACGAAGATGAAAGAAAATACCTGCCATGGTGAGTGAAACAGGAGACTTGGCTACACTGATATGGAAAAAGCTGAAGTACTCAGCAACTTTTTTGCCTCAGTCCTCACCGGTAAGTGACACCTCTAGCCAATGTCACTCAGTTCACAGAATCCACAGGTAGGGACTTGGAGAATGAAGTACTGTCCACCGTAGGAGACTAGGTTTGGGATCATCTAAGCAACATAGTTGTGCTCAAGTCTATGGGACCTGAAGAGGTGCATCTGAGGGTCATCAGAGAACTGGCAAGTGGAGGTGCTAAGCCACTACCAATCATATTCGAAAAGTCATGGCAGACTGATAAAGCTCCCACTGACTAGAAAGGGGGAAAAAAATCCCCATTTTTAAAACAGGAAAAAGGGAAAACTTGGGGAACAACAGGCCAGCCAGTCTCACCTCTGTGGCTGGCAAGATCATGGAGCAGATCCTCCTGGAAACTGTGCTAAGGCACATGAAAAACAGAGACGTGACTTATGGCAGCCAACATGGGTTCACTGAAAGCATTTTTTCCTTTTGTTGTTACCATTGTTACAGAAAACCAGTGTGAAATTACCCATTGATCAGGTTCTTAGATTGGTATTTTGCTTTTTATCTCAATTCCTTAAAAAAAACAACTATTTCCAAATTTGTGAGCAACAGGATACCTGGGGAATTACAGATCTAGGTGCTTCATCTCAGTGTTAGCATGAAACTGATTTAGAGTGTAACTGAAGTGAGATTAGAGGAATATCTGACTCAATATCACATGTTGTAAGCATAAATTCATACAAGTGAAAATTATGCTTTTTTAATTTTAGAGGTTATTGAAAAATTAATAAACAATAGATGAATGTCACCCTAACTGATGTAATTTATCTTTTTTTTTTTTCTGATAATGTGGTACATAAAAGCACATTAGAATCAAAGAACAGCTAGAACATCAAAGGCCAACTCTTTTCACAGATTTTTAAACTGGCTAATCAGTAGGAAAGGATTCATAATAGACTGTTCCTCAGGGCTATAAGGTGCAGAGCCATACCTGTCAACTTGCATATTTGTTCTAATATTCCTTTGCAGTATAACCTATGGAATTCATTTAGTGTATATTTTAATTTCTCTATTTCTTGGTAAATCCACATTATATTTCTGCCACATAGTCTTTATGTAGTAAATAGTTTTAATTTGTATTAGTGCAGAGCAATAGCCTCCAAGCTTACAGATGGCCATAACAGATCATGCTGGAGCCTTTGCTGATTTGAAATGGCCCTGGAAATCACTTCGCAGGTGAAAGAGGAAAGGCTCAGGTGCTAACATTCTACTTATGCCACCTTCATTAGACCTGAGTAACCCTGAGTTTCCATGGGTGAAAAGTTTGCAAAATATTCAGTAAACTATTTTCTGATGGACTTTTCAATTATTCAGAAATGTTGTTAGTGTTTTATGTAGTAGTGTTGCTTGTGTCAGCTCATGACCTGCCACAATTTCATTTAACAGACTCTATAGGAGGTAACAGATGGCTTCCAAAAGGTTTGCCACTCCACAATATTTATCCACCTGTTATTACCAGGTTTCTTTAACAGTTTATTGCCAAATATTCACTTGTAAATCACAAAGACTTGGACTAGTGCTTCCAAACCTAAATCCTCCCAATGATTCAGACAAAAAGAAGATGCCACCATGCTTTTCTGAAACCAGTTTTACTCTGTGCTCCAGTTCTTCTGCTTGTGTTTTTATTTAAAGCAGGTTGTGGTCTTAAAATGCTAGCATATGTAATAAATGGTTTCTTATTGCCTTGTGCTAGATTATTTGGATTACATGGATAAAATAGGTGTTACTATTTCACTGTTTGAAAATGGTCCACAAATATGTATTCTGTCTGCTAAAAAAAATAGCCTATGATTATCTTGAATATTAACAGCTTGATTTTACAACCAGGGAATCTGTGGAGGGTATTAGTCATTAAGACACCTGTTACTGAGCATAAAGAAGATAAAAATTATTCATAGTAAATCAGAGAGGCTATGCTTGAAAATTCCCATTGTTTAAAAATATTACATCTGTATCTCTACAGTCAGGATATTCAATGCGAAACAGGAAAATAAGCTATTCAGTTATTACAGCATTTCCCGTCTCTCAAGTGATAAACAAAAATAAATTCCTTGTATGTTCAAACCCCCTAAAACTTCAAAGATTAATCACGCATAATAATGTTTACTGTGATAAGGTGCATATGTGCCTTTTTTTCTTTAATTTGTTTTATAGATTGGAACCTATTTCTATTACAGTTTAGGAATACATAATGAAATTACTAAAAGGTTGCAGTTTACTGAACTACAGAAAAAAAAGGGGAGTGAATCACAACAATTAAGCTGCTTTGCTACACTGAATCATGCTGTTAAGGAATTTTCATTGAATCTAGGGACATATTATCCTCATGGAATTCTGACTCACCATAGCAACCACATTAAAAAAAAAAAAAAAAAAGTTTAATAAAAGCAATTTCATTTTAGTTTTCTGTTAAAATACAACATACCTAAAGGCAGAGGAATACAGATATGACAATACATTTGTTTTCATGCCTTGTTTACAATCAATGTATAATTCATAACTTCATTGAGGGTTATTTACAACTTTATGACAGAACTGATCAACTATGAGTTCATTCACTGGGATGTTCTGACTTTTTGAACTGAAATTGAAGAAAAAAAAATACATCAAAATAAATCATGGTGTGAATACATTTGAAAATATAAAAAATTCGCTCTCCACATACTTTAATAGTTATATAGTTGACATCTGAAAATTTCACTCTGGAGAATTAAATGAAAATATTAAATATTAAATTTATAAAAAATATGTAAGACAGGCTAACTCTGAGTAAGCATGTTTTGAGTTTTTCTCTTTTTTTTTTCTCAAAAAAACAGTTGGAATCACAAGTTACTGTTGTTAGAATTAATATTATTTTAAAGCTCATATCAAATAATTATAAAAATCTTTAGGTTTGTTTTTTGTTGTTGTTTTGTTGATGTTTTTGTTTTGTTTTGCAAAACATTTATTTCAGCAAAACTATGTTTTATTCTACAAAAAATATTTCATAAAATATTTACAGTTGTTCTACTTATGGGTTACTAATAATGCTGAGAAGGATTATGTAATAGGACATTGCTTCTTCAAGGAACTTAAAATAATAGGAGGGGTTTTTTTGTAAGTTTTTTTTAGATTTTACACATACCCATTGTATTCATATTTATATTTGGTTTTTTTTAAATAATGAATGGAGTCTCTTGCTTTTGAATACTCGAAGCAACCATGGTGATGTACATATAACTAAGTTTAACAGGTTCACGTACTGTCTCCTTAAAACCCTGTTTTGGGTGAAAGGAAATATATCTTGCATACAAAATCGAGGATTTAGTTTGAGTTCAATTGAGATCTTAACAGTCTAATTCATAAATTTATCCAGGTTTAATTAGTAGAGGGAAAAAAATAAAAGAAAAATGCATTTCAGAAAAAGTTTTATAATAATAAAGTTTAAATTATTAGACACACGTTTTTCTGTCTACCATTTCCTTTGGTGTTATGCTCACACTCTCACTGCCCCTAAGAGTCCTCTGGTCCTGAATTTGCTATATTGTTTTATATGTGATGTATGTTTGGTGTTTTGTCTGTTTTATTTTTTTTTTGATGGGTTGTTTGTAGTCCTGGGATCTCCAGTATAATCCTGTGCCATTTGTATTATTGTCCCATCCCAGTACTCCTCTAGCCTGCATTCTGGACCCCACTTTCAAGGCCCTTTCTATCATGTCAGACCTATTTGTATCTAAAATAAAATTTTGTATTCACATTGAATACTTCTATCCACACAGATTACCAACTTGTTACTACTATCTGTACAAAAATTGTCCTTATGCCACACAGTTATACAAAGCTAATCGAAACAAATGAAACTGCTTGCTCATGAGAAAATTGCTGTTACAGCTAAACAAGCTAAAAGAAAGCTCCAGGCAAGCCAAGAGGAGTTCAGACACACACAGCCTGTCAAGCCTCAGTCCAGTTGGTGTAAAGCCTCTGGCCAGTAGCTAGCAATGGCGATGCTGCATCTACCAGCCTAAGTGGTTCCAAAGCAAGGTCATGCTGTCTGGGTTGCTTACTCTCTGCTTAAGGGCAAGATTTTGTTAGAAGAGGTTGGCTTGATTCTGGGATTTCTCATGGTGCCAAGTGGTACCCTCCTGGTAGAATACATTGCTGTTTTGTTTAAGGGTGATTTTCAGCTCAAATTATTAAAAAAAAAAAAAAAAGTGAAGGTTCTATGGAAGACAACAAGTCATCTTTTTTTTTTTTTTTTTTTTTTTTTTTTTTAGTTCAAAATTCAGTGTGCATGTTGCTTTGTGGCATGATCATGAGGAAGCAGAATTTAAAGAGCTACTTTGGCAAAGTAGTGTTAGAGGACAAAGGAGGATGAAGGTGGTTCATTTTCTTCGCCTTTTGAGTGCACTCCATGGACTCCCAACAGATGTATGAAGTTTTATCTTAAAAGAGTTATTTTGTGAAGAGTTAGTTAGCCAGGAAGTCAGGAAGTAAATTAATGTTCCATCAATGTGGATGGTTAGAGATGCATGCTCAAGCTTGTTTAAATGTGTAGATGTATCCATTGGTTTAAATATAAGACCATGTATCCTCACTTTGAAAAGAAGAGCTCTGGAGGTATATAGTGAACACTGAGTTCCTCTCTCCCCCTTTTAACACCTTTCATACACAACTCCTGCCAGACATTTTACGTATTTACCAAATGTGACAGTATCAAAATTACCCGTACATTCCTATCTAGAGGTCCATAAATAATTTCAGTTATTGATTTCAATAGTGCACCTGTTCCAAATTATTGCAATTCCATTAATGATTCATTAATGTGCTTAGATTTCCTGCTGATGCCAGCTGAATGAATGAAGGATATTTCCTGTAATATTACAAAATAATCAGAAAAACAGAAAAAATGTGTGTACATTTCTTTCCATTTTAATGAATGTAGTGCTTGTTAAATACATTGCATTAGCAAAACTAGAAAGGACTCTATCAAATGTGTAGCTGTAGGTGCATAAACTTTTATTATTTTATGAATTTTAATAGTAGTAAGACAATCCGCTTAAAAGGAATGACATTGGATAGCACTCTGGAAGAAGGGCTATTTGGTTAGAATTGCTTGATTAGGGGCATTTGGAAGAGCACAGAGGCTTAGTGATTAAAATATATATATATATATATTTCCTGGGATGTATATCTTGAAGGATTTGAAAGACAAAAATATCGTAGTAGTTAAAGAAAATAGTGCAGGAAATGCTTGGAAAAACTAACCTAAGAGAACACTAAGATTACTTCTACAGAGTGCAATGGCAAATCCTTGTATCCTAATTTCCCAGTCACCCAGATTTTAAAGGACTTCCTGTAATGAATCATGTTTACCACCTCCCCTTCATCTTTTGTAGATATATAATTATGCACTTTCAACTGAGAACAGGAGAGCATATCGTGGTCTAGTTATGCAATAAGTACTATGAGGCACAAGGAAAACAATACTTCTCCCTGCTATCTCTGCTCCCAAAAAAGCAGTTGAAGTTAAAATTACACTAGGACATGGAAGTAAAAACAAGATGATAAGTCCATCTCATCCTTGGAAGCCAGTTAGAATCTGAAGATTTGAAAGCCAAGAGAGGGGAGTTGAGGAATTTAGGAACTGACTTAACAAAATCATTTTAATTGGGAAGACTTAAATCCAATTTTTTTGAAGGAGGAATAGCTGTCTCACATTACAGATAGTTCAGCATTAAATCAAACTACTTGCAGATCTCTAATGACAATTGTCATTACTGTAGTGTGGACAGTTAGTTATTATGATGAACTATGTCAGCCCACCCATAAAAAGCAATTTATTGCAGGAATCAATGATCAAAACTTTTTGCTCTATTTACATAGAAAATGGCTTGACACATAAGGCTATTGAGCCATCTTCCAGAAAATTATTTCAGGAGTTGCTTTTCCTCTCTTTTGAACCAAACAGTATATACTAACTGACTGCTTTTCTGTATTCCACTACAAATATGATTGTTCATGCCCTGAAATAGATTTAAAATATAATTTATTTGTTAAATTTTAACTGTTTCAGAAAACAATGGCATATTTTAAATCTGAAATGTATTCTTTACATCACTGGTTTGTTTGGTGGGTTCGTTTGTTTGTTTCGGTTTGTTTTTTGGGTTTTTTTTGTTTGTTTGTTTTTTTGTTTTTTTTTTTTGTTTTTTTTTTTTTAGAATTACCTACCTGCTCATGGCTTATATATGCATACTCTTTGCTGGATAAAGAACTGGCTGGATAGCTGAGATCAAAGAGTTGTGGTGAATTAAGTCAAATCCAGTTTGTGGCTGGTCACAAGCGGTGTTCACCAGGACTCAGTATTGGGCCATTTCTGTTTAATATCCGTATCAATGATCTGGATGAGAGGATTGAGTAAGTTTGCAGATGACACCAGGTTGGGTGGGTGTATTGATCTGCTTGAGGGTAGGAAGGCTCTACAGAGGGATCTGGACCAATTGGATCGTTTGGCTGACGTCAGTTATATGAGGTTCAGCAAAGCCAAGTGCTTGGTCCTGCATTTGGGTCATAACAAACTCATGCAACAGTTCAGGCTTGGGGAAGAGTGTCTGGAAAGCTGCCCAGAGGAAAAGGGCCTGGGAGTGCTGATTGACAGCCAGCTGAATATGAGCCAGTGGTGTGCCCAGGTGGCCAAAAAGGCCAACAGCATCCTGGCTTGTATCAGAAATAATGTAACCAGCAGGACTAGGGAAGTGATCATCCCCCTGTACATGGTGCTGCTGGGACCCCACCTTGAATAATGTGTTCAGTTTTGCACCTCTCACTACAAGAAAGACACTGAAGTGCTGGAGAGAGTTCAGAGGAGGGCAGTGAAGCTGGTGAGGATTCTGGAGCACAAGTCTTATAAGAAACAGCTGAGGGAGGTGGGGCCATTTAACCTGGAGAAAAGGAGGCTGAGAGGAGACTTGATTGCTCTCTACCACTATCCGAAAGGAGGTTGTAGCATGGAGGGTGTTGGTACTTCTGCCAAGTAGCAAGTGATAGGACAAGAGCGAATGGCCTCAAGTAGTGCCAGAGGAGGTTCACATTGGATATTAGGAAAAATTTCTTCACAGAAGTGATTGTAAAGCACTGGAACAGGCTGCCCAGGGGAGTGGTTGAGTCACCATCCTTGGAGGTGTTTAAGAGACATGTAGATGAGGTTCTTAGGGACATGGTTTAGTGTCAGTGTTGAGTTAATGTTTGGACTTGAGAGTTTCTTCCAACCAAAATAATTCTATGATTCTATATATACCATATAGAAGAAAGCAGTCAGCAATCTTTCCACTATTACTTTAGCATACTTGCCGAAAAGCCATGCCCAAAATGGTGAGGGTATTTTCAGGATAGAGGAAATTCATTTGGATATTTTATCTGAAGTCTAACAGTGCAAGAAGCACATTGTAATATACTGCCAATGAAGATCTTATTGATTTGCGTTCTTTTTAATATATTTTTCTAAAATTTAAATTTTGACAGTTCTTTCTCTCATATCTTTCTCATGAAGCAGTGAGTTTGCCAGTAAGACTCTGCAGTTATGAACTGTCTTACAAAGATACTGTTCCACTAAGCTGGTCATCCGCACAAGTAAAAATCCTTATGCAGCAGCTCACAGAATTCCTTTTCCTGCTATAATTTGCTCTTGAAAACAATGTAACTTCTTGTAATTTTTATTGCAATGTAGTACCGTTATCCATATTTGCGGGTATTTAAGTTATGAACATCATGAAGACATTTCACTGAAAGAAAGAACATCTGAAAGCTTCCTTTGACCATCATTAGACTGAATTAAGTTTGCATTTAGTGCCAAGAAAGAAAATGTCCTTAATCCATAAATTCAGCATGAACATTTCCATTAACTAATCCTCTCAAAGTGTAGCAAATGCCATGCTATTCAATTTCACAACATAATGCATTCCAAACTCAGAAAAATACTTATGATTTGGAAAAAGCTTTAGCCTGTATATCTACCATTTACTGAAGTGTCTTGCAATGCTTTTAGGGGTATTAAAATCCGCTTTTTGATGGACAAATTGTTTTGGTTGATTGGTTAGGGTTTGGGGAGGGTTTTGATTGTGGGTGTTTTTTGGGGATGCCACTCTCCCTCACTCACTTGCTGGTTTGGTACCATTTTACTTGGTTTATCTGAACCCTACATCGTTTGTTGTGTGACTTGGATCCTGGTAAATTCTAAATCTTAAACAATCTGAACTCTTATATATATACTCAAAACATTTAGAAGTCAGTGCCCTTTTGAATATTTACACGACTCTGTAAATGGCATTATATATATATATTATTTTTCATTATATGTATATTTTATTGATTCATTTTTTTTTCTTAGAGTCAGTAAAGGTAATATTCTCAAAAAAAGTTTAGATTATATATGATATGAATAACATTATTTATATAAAATGATTCAATTTTAGACATATATGAAACTGAATGTTTTCATAGTTTAGGTTTTGCTTGGCAAGATTGACTGAAATGCTATAAAAGTAACTTCTATTTTTCATGGGATCAATGTAATTCAGGAATAAGCAAGATATCTAATGAAAAATACTGTACTATTTTTGGACCTTCCAATGTTTGTTTCTATCATCAATATATTACATAGAAAAAACAATCCTACAATGATTACTGGGATCAGATTCATCAGTCGAAATACAACTAACCATAGGAAAATATAAAGTAGACCTCTATATCTGAATGTTCAACATTGACCCACTTATAGTCAATAGATAGAAATGGAGAAAAATAAACATTTTTTTCCTCTCATAAAACAGATGTCTAAAATAGATAGTGTGGATTATTCCCTAAAAGTGATCAGTTCTTTCCCTTGAGTACAAAGAGAAGCCTGGAATGGTTAGCTGATGAATATCTAAAGCTAAATAAGTTGAATCATACTGTAGATATTTAAAGACATATTTCAATATATCCAGGTGAATAAATTTTACATATGCAAATGTGGATGCTTATTTATAAGAATATCACTATTGAAAACAATAAGATTGATCGTATAACCAACTATGCAATGAAAGAGGCCTTTAAGACTGGACTTAGTTGTCTTAGTAGAACTACTTGATAATCAGTAATAGTTTGATATGTTTGCTTATACTGAGTTGAACAGTGACATTTCTCTGAAGTGAGAGTCATCTAGAGTAACACAGATATTAAGAAAGAAATTGCAGACTCTTCAGAAATTCTTAAATTTCGATGAGATTTATGTGTGCTTTAGGATTTGAATCCTCTAGAATCTGTAAATGTCTATCCATATACCAAAAGCTGAGTTACTTCACGCTCAGTTATTTTATTTTGCTGAGCCTCAAAATGTTAGCATTCATATTTTATTGATCTTTGTCTTTATTAAGTATTTTAATGTTTTGTATTTTTTTTTATGTAGTATGTAGTGATCTATTTTCCTTCCACAGAAGCATATCTCTCTGATCGAGGAAGTTGCTTGTGTACAATAGACTGAGGTAAAAAAAAAGTCAAAGCAGAATTGATGGCAGGCAGCAAGTTTGTTCTTTTCTGCATTAGTGTGAAACAGTGAAAGGAAATATTTGAAACTTTTTCTAAAAACATTTTCACAGGATACATTGTGGAGAGTTAACTTCAGCTAGGTGCCAAACTCCCATCCAGACACACCTTTACTCCTCCTTCTCCACAACACAGGGAGAGAAATAGGATGAAGAAGCCTGTGGGTTGAGATAAAGACATGGAGATTGCTTACCAGTTAGTGTCATGGGCAAACCAGAGTTAACTTGGGGAAAATTAATGTAATTTATTTCCAGCTAAAATAGATTTGGGTTGCAAGAAAAAAAGACCAAAAAAAATTAAAACATGCTCCCTCTCAGCCCACCTACCTTTCCAGGCCCAGCTTCCCTCCTTCATTCTCATCTCTTCAATCTCCTCCCCACCTGGCTGAGTGGTGCCAGGTGGTGGGGAATGCCAGGTTGTGTTCAGCCCATACCAATTCCTCTGTGCTGCTCCTTCCTCCGCACAGCTTTCCCATGTTTTAATGTGAGTCTCCTCCATGGCCTGCAGTCCTTCATGAAACAGCCATCTACTCCAGCATGGAGTCCTCAATGTGCTACAGTCTGGATATCTGCTTCGGTGTGGTCCTCTCCAGAGGCTGCAGAGAAATACCTGCTTCACCATGGGAGCTGCAGTGTAGATACTCATTATGGGACCTGGAGCACCTCCTCCCTTTCCTTCTTCTCAAACCTTGGTGTCTGCATAGCTCTTTCACATTTTTCTTGCTACGCTCTCACACAGCTGCCGCACAGCATTTTTTTACCGTTTCTTAAATATACTGTCACAGAGATGAGCCCTCTGCTTTTTCTCACTTTCCCTGCGCCGTACCTCCCTCTCCCCCGCCCCCCTGCTTCGGCCTTTCATAATTACGTTTTCCCCAAGGCATCACCATCTTGGCTGAGGGATTAGGCTCTGTCCTGCAGTGGGTCCACCAGAACTCTTCACAGAGGGCCCCCCCAGCAGCCCCCTCCACAGCCAATACCTTGACAACTACACTGAATGCATAAACATGAACATGAATAATCAATTGTAATTTAATATAACAGGTTTACTTATGGAAGATGATTACTTGGAATATAAATTAGTTGACTGACTGGAGTTGCAAAAGTAGATTTTACTTTTTTGATGTTGCTACATTAACAATTTTGTTAATTAGCAAAGTATTTTTAGATTAATTTTTTTCAGAAAGTGGAGTGTTAAACAAATAATTTAAATACATCAGGTTCCTGAATAATAAAATAGATAAGCAGCATCCCAAATTCTTCCCAACAAAAATTATTAATTATGTCTAAATTATTTTCACTGTCAAGAATTGATGGTTTTAATGGTACTGTCAAGGCAGTATGTCCACCTACAAAGGCATAAACCTGGAGTCTGAGAGAAAAGGTAGCTACAGATATGTAATGAGACGTATTTGTATTTGTTTTTGTTGTTTCTTTTTCACGAGGAGTGTTGAATGATAAGGAACAGACATAATCTATATTAAAATATTAAATTCTACAAGGGAACACTTCCAGTGAAAGACTCCATAAAACAGATAATATTGCTAACCTGTTCAACTGGTCCAGTGATGACTTCGACTAAGGGCAACTAGAATTTTCCCCTAAATTTCTTGGCCATAGATTCAAAGTTGGAGTAACCCTGGTTATATGTGCAAATTGTGGGACAAGAGGCTGGAGACCAGCCCTGAGGAAAGAGATCTCAAGGTTTGGGTTAACGGCAAGTTGACTATGAGCAAACAGTGTGTCATGGCAGTCAAAAGGGCCAACTGTGTCCTGGGGTGCACCAAGCATAGCATCACTGACTGGTTGAGGGACATGATTGTCTCACTCTGCTCCACCTTGAGTGCTGTGTGCAGTTTTAGGTGTCTCAATATGAGAAAGACATCAAACTATTAGAGTCTGTCCAGATGGTGACCAAAGTGGTAAAAGGCCTCGAGGGCAAGACATGGCAAGTGGCTGAGGTCACTTGGTTTGTTCGTCTTGGAGAAGACAAGACTGAGGAGTGACCTTATCGCAGTCCACAGCTTCCTAGAAAGGGGCAGTGGACGGGGAGGTGATGATCTCCTCTCTCTGGTGACCAGTGATAGGACATGAGGATAATGGAATGAAGCTGCACCAGAGGAAGTTCAGATTGCACATTAGGAAAAGGTTCATCACTGAGAGGGTGGTCAATCACTAAAATGGGCTCTCAAGGAAAGCAATCACAACACCAAATCTGTCAGAATTCAAGGAGGATCTGGATAAAATTAGACCATTTGACTAAGAGTGTTAGCTAATTCTGCAAAGAGCAGGAGGTTGAATTAGATGATCCTTATGGGTCCCTTGAACTTGAGAACTTCTATGATTTCATGAAACTTATCGTAACCTAAGGACCATTCTAAATGGACAGTCTTCATACACACACCTTGTTCTGGAGACAGTTTTGTAGTTTGTGTGCTGATCTGTCCTGAACAAATTTAATTTATTATCAGAGACTCAGCCTTCCACTTACATAGTTTGTGTGCAACAGTCATTCTGGCCAAGAAAATTCTATCTCTACACTGAATGCATTACCGTAATATTGAAAATCTTCTCAGCTAACTTTAGCCAACCAAAGTCAATTGTATGGAATGGGATTAATGTGCCTAAAGGTGAGTGTCTAGTACAATTTGAGATGCCCTACCACACCCTGTGTGGCCTCCCGCTGCCACTTCAGAAGGAGGATATATGTCTCCTATTTGTCCTGTGTGTCGTATGTAAAACTTCTAAGATGGGAGTAGATTTAGGTAAATAAAATATAGATTTACACTGAATAGCTTTCTGTACTCCACAGACTCAATTCGTTGTCCACAGGTAGGAACCTTGTGCCATATGAAATGTCATGACTAATCAAAGTTTTTGCAAAGGACTGACATAAATACCACAACACAGCCAAGAGAGCTCTTTACACAATAAGTATGTAAAGTTCCACAACAGAATGAAGCCTTGATCACTGGAAATCCAGTGACTAAATGGGTACCAAGATGCTGAATGCATATGCAGACAGGTAAAATAAGGAGTGAGTTGAATCATATATATATCCTAAGCCAGCTGTTTAGGTTACCTGTACAATCACTAGAGAGATTCTGACATCTCTAGAGAGCAATTCATTGCACCTCTCTTAATGGTGCACCTCTTTCAGTGGCTGTCTAGAAATGCTTTTGTCTACTGAATAGAATATGGAAGAAATCTGGCTTAGAGTAGTGAGCTAACATACACTGAGAGATTAAATGCCATTCCAAGTGCCTAAGGAAGTGTGGACTTTTCAAAATCTAGTTTGCCATACCCTAGGTTATATTACAGATGTCATACAAGATCTGCAGGAGATTTGAGCATTTCTGAACTGGCAGGTGGTAATCAAGATATCCTAGGTTATCCTAAATTGTATTAGATGCCAATATTTAGGCAACTGAATTGATTCCCTACAGTTCATTTAAATTTGTTTAAATACTCAAGGTTCTTTTTAGAGCTGACACTCATTAATTTTTATGACTAGAGTCTAGTGTCTATTCTAATGATTTTATCTCCTTGAGCACAAATAATGATAGTTAGGAACTACCAACGTAGGGAATAAGCAAATCTTCATAGCATAAAAAAAAATACGTGATGTGGTACTTAATACTTACCCCAAGTTGCATTGCTGTCAGTCTTTCAAAGTAAAAACACCTTATAAAGGTACAAAAAACATATTTATCCTCTAATCTTGAGAGTTCTAGGGATGCTACTGTCCATCAGAACACCACAGAAGATTATTTTTTAAAGTCATGACAGTATTTGGGTACTCTTTTTTTTTATAGTCATTCGGGGTTCTCTCTCACTTAATAGTCTAATATTTTATTCACATGAGTACTAATTGCTGTAGTGTGAGTTGCAAGAAAGATTTCAGAAGATTCATCATTAGGGAATCACTAAAATTGCTATTACTTTTTTAGACACAACAAGATGCTGAATATTTGGACTGACATAGGGTACTATAGGTAAGTCACACAGATCTTAAATTTTTTTTTTAATAAAAGTTCAGGACCAGAGAAAGAAAAGAAGTTGCATAACTATGCTGCTCATCTTTCAGCTAAGTTCACTGAGGTTTACTTAATAAAATCACAAGAAAGGGTTTTACGTAGGAATATGATGACTAAGTTGTGGAAGTGGCATTCATATTTCCAGGGGAGACAGAAATATTTAAAAAAAAAAACTCTTCTGAGATTCTCTGGTACTTGTGGACCAGATTTTTCCACTTTTGCATTCAGTAGCAAATAGCTAGTCCTCATGAAACTGGTGTACATGTGGTGTACATATAGCTGTATAGTCCTGATCTCTTTTAACAAGTTTTAGTTCCGGCCAGTGAACACACACACAAAATAAATTCTGTTAACATTTAACTGGTTATTATCATTGGTATTCTTAGAGGCTATATGTTAATCTTTGAACCTTCAGTTTCTCATATTTTTATAATGCTTTGGAATATTTATTGTCCCTTAAACAGAAAGTCATTTTTGTTTACATAGTGAGGAAGGATTTACGTACAAAAAGCTGATTAGTAGTCTTGGTAATTACCTTTTCGCTTCTTTTCATAAAACAAAAAATACTTTAATTTGAATTTGATTTAATCCCATTTATGAATTAGTAATGCAAGATTCTGTTGTGATTACTTATATTTCTCACTCTCCTCTTCTTTGTTCCCTCCCTCCCTCTCTTCTTCCCCTTTCCCCTTTCCGTTCTTTCTTTCTTCCTTTCTCCCCTCCCTTCCTTAAGAGCTGTCCTTAAGGGTTCTAGAGATACAAAGTAAAAACAGAGCTGTGGCTCCTTTACTGGGATTGCTTTTTATTGGAAATAAAAGAAAATGGGCTCTTTTTTTTTTTTTTTTTTTTTTTTTTTCTGTTAGTTAAAGAAAATAATCATGCCAGAAATCCCCTTCATCTATCATAGGGGCATGTATAATACCACAAATACCTAATACAGGATGTCAAGGCAACAGGAATAAAAGCAATAGAAAATTTAACTGAGATTATTTCTACTTCTTGACACAACCCATGGGGTGGAACATTCTTTCCACAAATGCCTTCGTGAAATTGGCTTTCAGTTTTACTTAAAAAGCCTTAACAACTCTTCCCGTAAAAGTTTTAATGCTATTCCTTCTACAGCAGTAAAATAGGTATTGTATTATATTACCTACACTATACATACTTTCACTATACAAATTCAAATATATGTATGTTTTTTCCAGATACATACATATAAAAAATAAACAGGGAACATGTAAATGCCCCCACTGTGACTGTTTTGTATACTGTCCTCTGTAAAAAATTCAAAAGTGGCAACTTACTGCTTCAACTCTCCTTCCATGCATTATTGTCATAATGTTCCTTTCTAAATACAATTTTAGAATGTTTTGAAATGCATATAGTACCTCAATATATCTGTCTATCTAGAGAGAAATATATGCAAGATAGGTGAGAAAATAAAGAACTTATTAATGTGGTCAGAGAACCACTATAAAAAAATATGATGTATTTATATGAAGTATTACAGATCGCAAAACCATTTAATACATTTTACAGCTATTTACTGCACATATCTGTTACTAATCTTGCTTTTACAAGGGCTACTTAACCAAGTCTTCTTGAATATTCAACCCTGAAAACTTTCATACTTAGAACACTTCTGTTTTTAAAGCTCTGTGCCTGCCAAGCTTAATGGTGAAGTTCAGATTATGTTTTGTGTGTGTGAATATACAGAAGAATTTAAACTTCTGAAAATGCACAGCTGGTCTACAGATAAAGCATTGTATTGCATATTATTTGAGCATCAGAACAGAAAAAACAAAAAAATTTTGGTTGCCTGTGTTGAAACTATAAAGTCTGGAGTCTTGAAATAAGTCTATCATGTAAATTGTACTACTGCTTTTCTCATGGGTGCACAGTGATAGATGAGAGAGCAATTGGAACACTGTAAGTTTTCATTAGATATGGGGAGATGTTATTTCACTGTAAGCGGGGTCAAACACTTCAGTGAATTGTCCAGAGCATTTATGGAATCTCAGTGCTTACCTGCTCAAAATTCAGTTGGACATAGCCCAGAGTAACCTGCTCTAAACTGACTCTGTTTTGACTGGGAGTTTAGACCAGATGATCCCCAAGGATGACTTCCAACCTACATTGTTTTATGATTTAAGGTGTGTTACTGCATACATAGCAGCCCATAAGTGGCCTTTCTTAAAACATCTGCATTATTTGGCCTTGTTAATTAGTCACTCATTTCAAGTACATGCAGCAACAATATTTTTTTCAGCTTACCATCATCATTTTGTTCACTCTTAAAGAATTCGCAAATACGAGCCCAGCTTTCTAATTTTGCCGTGGGGCTATAGTATAGTTAGCAATGCCTCTAAGACTACTAGAGTTGTGTAGCAACCCTTAAAATTTTCTAAGGCTTCAGGCTTGTCCAGCTGTGTTCTTTAGTTTTGTTTTTGCTCTCTTTTCAAGGCACCAAAACAACATAGTTTGTAGTTTCTCTGCTACACAGTAGTCATTTGCTAGAACTGATACTAGTTCATAGCATCTTTTAGCTATGTTTTCCAGTGAAAATACTATAACAGAAGGAAAATGGCAAAAATTTCCACAGATAGTATCTCCTTCTAGAACAGGAAAAGAATATTTCTTATATGTGACATTTCAAAAGGGATAGCATATTTTTATAATTTACTAATAATGACATATACAAGTTAGTTTTTTTCAATCAGGCAAAATAAAAGAACTGTGCACCACCATCAGATATCAAAGAGTGTGAATAAGCTCTTTTTTGGCTGCTTTTCAAACCTAAAATCTGGAAACGTGTTCTACATTTGACTCACTGATCATGTAAGAGTGAATTGTCATAAAATTGTACCTAATGTACAAGAATACCACAGCTCACAGTGCGTTTATTTCTACAAGTCGTACTAAATTCATGCTGTTTCAGTTTTGGAGATATGAGCCCATATTGAGACAATGTAATATTTTTATAATTTATATCAAAACTACTTCAAAGGTCTTCTTTCTGCAATTTAGCCTCTACGTTAGTTTATATAAAGATGCACACTTCCTGGAAAAGCCCAGATGTAAAGCCCCAATCCCATGGTGACCACAAGTGTATGTTCCAGTAGCCTCTGGAAAAATGAGCAGAAAAATTATTACTGCACAGAGTTTTAACAGAGAGGTTATTTAAGATGAGATGAAATTAATTAAGAAGTTTGAAGGGACCAAAAATGAGTGGAGATAATCAAGGTGGGTGAAGTAAAGATGGAATTAAATTAGTCCATTAAACATGGCTAAGACTTAAAACTCACACATAATATGCACAAGGGATGAAGAAGTTCAGTCAAAAAAAAAATAATCGGTTGTCTGGGGATATTTTTTTATGTCTGGTTTTTTCCTGACAGATAGAGCTTTTCTATTACTACTTCTTGTATTCTTGCAGCAAGTCCACACAGGAAAGGTATTTGGATTTCAGTATTTCACTGTGTACAGAACTGGAATACTTCTTTTTCTTGGTTTTAATGTCGGTAGCTTGAAAAAACGCTGATCCATCTTTTGGCCATCTGCAATCTCTACTTGTGTTTCCAGTGCTCCTATTGTTTAAGCTTTTTGGGTAGTCTCCTGTTTGCATTAATCTTCCACAGCAATGAAGTCCAAGAAGATTCATGTATTGCTTTTGTTGAAATAATACACAGAGACAACTTAACTACCCAATGATGACATGAAAAAATGGTTCATTATTCATTTTTGATCATGAGTTTTCTTTACAAATAGATAATTACATTTATTTCTGCATTCTGAAGTCAATTAATTAATCCAGTAGTTTATATTCCCTTCTTTATTACATTCCATCTTCATTTAAAGGCTCATATTCATCATCTGTCTCACTGATTTTAAAGATACTCACACAAGGACAGAGAAGTTGTTGAAATCAATAAGAGTAAATAGAATACAGTACTATTGTGATACCATTGATGCTAACAGCATGGAAGGAAGTACATTGTTGCAAATAGTTTGTCCAGTTCACAGTTTTACACACTCTTCAGGGATCTTGACCCAGCTGGTTCCTGCTAACCTGTAAGAGTTAACTTTTCAGAGCCTACAGACTCAGATTTCTTTCTGAATTACACAGGAAATGACATTCAGGTACTATGTACATGACAATACAAAAACAAACAAACAAACAAACAAACAATCAGATTAAATATGTATTATTTTAATAAGTTATATATAATATGTTCACTCTATTGTTCTTAAAGCCTGTAAATAGTACATAGTAATCATCTTTATTATCAATTGAAAATGGTTTTGATTATTAATCCCTCTGCATGAGCTATAAAAATTATGAAGACACATATTTTCAAGTGTAATATAGCTATAACTGTGCAACTCTTGAAGCTTGTTTTCTGTTTGTTTGATTTGTGTGGTGTGTCTTGGCGTTGGTTTTAGTTGGTTGGTTTTTGTTTTTTGTTTGTTTGGGTTTGTTGTGGTTTTGTTGTTTTTGGATTGTTTTGTTTTTCTTTCTAGATGTTTCATTTTAAGTTGAGTTTGGTCTATGGTATCTTGGGGGGGAGACGGGGGGGCGCTTTTTATGGATATATTTTCTAGGTCCTTGCCTGAAATCACACCAAACATGAATATGTCAGCTACATCTTTCTTGACTTAAGCTATAGAGAAACAGATATACAGATATACAGACTTACTCATTCCTAGATGCAAACTTTGAGCTTTGAGCTCTGAGCTATTAAGCATTCCTAAAACAGACCCAAACACTGGGACAGGGCAGTGATGGGGAATTATGTCATAGGAAGTTATGTAGACTTGTAAGCATTTTCTGGGAGGCTCAGGATACAACTGACATCACACAGAAATGAAGTCAAATTTATGATTTCTTGCCTGTAGGAGGAACGTAATTTTCTAAATTCTGAAAGCTTTATATTTACCAAAAGGAGTTAAAGACTTTATAAGTACATAATTTCTTTGTATGATATTAGCATACAGTGGGTAGACCCACCACACCACACACTAGAGATGCTAGACCACACCATTTAGAGACATACAATATAGCTTATTTGTTTGGTAGGATGCGTATAGCAGTCATATAGCAATCACTGTTGTTTTTGCAAGACAGTGATTGCTATCCACCTGTCATACCCATCCTACAAATTGCATCTCCAGTCCCATGTGTTCAGCTGAAACCAGTTAAAAGCAAATGATCCAGTAGAACAAGACATTCACTGCAACTGATCCATGGTCAAAGCTCAATCCCCATAGGCTAGACATCCTTCTCCTTGGGTTTCAGCTTCTGCAAGACTTCTGTACTGAATACTGTATATTGTATCACTGTCTTATCCACGGGGACTATTCTTTTGATTATTTAGTGCTTCCTATCAGTATGAACCACTAATGGCTTTGCTATTCTCATGAGCCTTGGTCAATCTCTTTGACTTTCTCTATCCCAGAGGCCAAATAGTGGCTACAAGTCCAGTTTCTGTCACTCTCTAGGTTGCCACTCGAGTGTGTTGTGAAAAAAAAAAAAAAATCTTATATTACTTATCCAGATTATACTGAGTTAGCCTAGTCATTTCAAGCTGGGCAGATGTAGTCAGGTTTCCATTATCTGGGTAGGACTGCTGGGTAGGCTACATCCCAGTATAACAGTTGATAAATTATCATTAATTATAATTAACTATATTAATTATACAAAAGTTCCAATAAATGTTCAGAAATTTTAGAATGCTATATGACAATATGCATGTCTTATGGAAGTCATTCAGCACTTGACAGGTTTTCCTATATGAACACGACAAAAATCCTGTGTCTGGTAAAATAAGAGAGAGTTTTTCTATTGATCTAGAAAAGTCCATAATTTCATCATAGTCATTTGCACTGAACATCCATATTACCCTTAAGATTTTGGAATTTCATAATTCCCTTTAGACTTTTTTCTGTGTTTATACAGAGAAGAAATTATCCATGATATTCAGATATTGATTCACTGGAGACTTAGTCTGTGCTAGTTTCTGATTTTGTAGACAGCAAGAGAATAAGAAAGTACATTTTTCAATACACAAGTGATGAGCCTGAGTTCTTGCGGTTGTTTTATAAGTGGATAAGAAGTTATGAAATATAAATTAACAAATTCAGAGGATCACAGTCAGATAACCCTCTGCCTCTCAGGTTCATTGCATACAAGTTATTCATGAAAACAAATCCTCACTTTGTGAAGAGAGCAAGTTTTGTGAGATACCGTCAACATAGGTCAATCAAGCCACAATTAGCTCTAATTAGCAATCCCACAGGCTACTAAAATTGTTTACCTTCTATTGAGATATGCACAAAAATGCATTTAATATTTTCCCACTTGTGAAAACATCAAAGAAAAGTATTGCCTGTCTGAACCTTAAAACCAAGTAGAAATGAGGACAAACACACTGGTGATATCAACAGAAGTTAGGAAACCGTTTGCATTGCTACTTGCAGCATTATAGCTAGCTGAGGGAGTATATAACGCTGTTCCTATTGGGCTATAAATAAAGGGTCCCAAATAAATGTTGGGTTTTTTAATATAAAATTTCACAAGAACAGATAAAGGGACTGACAGATCTCTGCATCTCTTACAAGTTCCATAGCTGTATCAATTCTTATCTTGATAGCCGAGTGTAAAGGAAGAACAATAAGTTTTTGTTCTTATCTAAGTATATAAATGAATTGCCTTCTTTTCAAAAGGAAGAGAGTCAATGTCTTGATCTTGTTCATTTTTGAAAAAGCTAACGTATAATAGCAAATTCAAATAGGAAAAGGACCTAAAGAAATTAATAGTTTTCTCATCTCAGTTTTTGAAATTGCTTATAATTATATCATCTACAGAGAAGAAAGCAAGCTCCACGGAAAGCAATGAGCATGAGTTTCAGAACTTAGAAGCTACTTTGCATTGGAATTGAATTTAGGGAAAAAAAAAACCAAACATTAAATTCTTAATTGGATCGAGAGGTAATTACTGCAATAACACTTGTTTTAGCTGAACATAATTCCTTGTTCTGATTGAACTTGTCTAGCTAAGGACAAAAAAGATCCAACAAGGATGTAGTCCAGAACAAAGTTTCTGTCCTAAAATGACGCAGGATGCCACAAGCATTTTTCTCATTTTATCTGACCTGCTAAATGGGCTTAGATGCTAGTGGCAAGAAAGAAGTTTTTAAGTGATGATTTAAAAAATATCCATCAAACCACTTAAATGAATCCAGAGGAGTATTATTTAAGTTACTTGAATGCATCCAAAGGAAGGCAACAAAGCTGTTGAAAGGACTGGAAGGAATGTCCTATGAGGAGCAGCTGAGGATCTTGGGCTTGTATAGTTTGGAGACAAAGAAGCTGAGTGGCCAGCTCATTGCTCCCTACAGCTTCCTGGGGAGGGGAAGTGGGGAGGGCGGTGCTGATCTCTTCTCCCTGGTACCCAGTGATAGGACCCATGGGAATGGTTCAAAGCTAAGTCAGGGAAGGTTCAGACTGGACATTAGGAAGCATTTCTTTACCGAGAGGGTGGCCAAACAATGGAACAGGCTTCCTAGAGTAGTGATCGATGCCCCAAGACTGTCAATTTTTGAGAGTACAATGCCCTTAATTATACACTTTAACTTTTGTTCAACTGTGAAGTGTTCAGGCCATTGGACTAGATGGTCATTGTAGGTCTCTTTTAACTGAAATAGTCATATTCTATTCTGTTCTGTTCTACTTTAACTTTTTTTTTCAGGTAAGTTTACAGTCACCCAGTCCATATTCTTGATAACAGATTAGATTCACCAGAAACGATACTATATTTAATAATTATTTTAATCCAAATAAATTATAAATGCAATGAAAACTGCTAGCAATCCATTATAGCTGAGTTAGGAAACTGTAATTTTAATTAAGCTTGTTATTTGCCTTTCAGTATTTAAGTAATAAAAAGGTATATGGTTGATTCTTCATTACATATTGCTCTTCAAGTATGGGTTTTAAATTATTATTTTTTATTATTATTATTTGAGAAATAAATATGCATAAACAAATTCACCAATATTTAGATCATCTGATTATGCATGTAGAATACAATATTGAAGTGACTACATTTCATTTTATCCTTTCCATAACAATATATTACCTGGTTTGGCACTTCTTCACAGATCTGTTAGACTTCATCTAATATGATGTATGACTTTTTTAATTAAAATAATATAATCCAAAGGATTCTAATCCCTTATACCTCTGGCATAAATGAAATTACCCATAGTCATCTGCCACATAGTGTATTAACCTGTTTCTCTAAATGTATGCTCACCAGAAAACTGCAATCATGTTAATGTATTTCATCCAGCCTCTCTAAAGCTGCGCAGGGGAAGAGATGGGTTTTATAATGACACCATGAGATTAAAAGATATGAGCTGTAGCAGACCAAGGAGGAAAACAAAACAAACAAAAAAATGAATTCTGAATCAAGTAGTCCTAAATCAAACAGCCTGACAGCTGATTACATGGAAGAAGTTCTAGGTCAGGAATTTCTGGTTGTCATAGCTCAGGCAACATAGTAGAAGAAAAGAAACAGTTGAACCAGAATAGTTTAGGCTTTTGAAGGTGAATCCTTAATCCTTCTACACAGAAGCTCACAGGAAGTTAATGAAACTCAAAGGTGTCCACTGCTGACATAAGAGTGCAAATCCTGCTGTTTGGACTGCTGACTGAAGTGAAATGCAATGTTATTATTTTGGTATATATTTATTTCACTGTAGGCTTTGTGTTGATGAAAACTACAGAGCTCAAAGTAAATATGATCTGAAAGCATTATAATTTGAAATTTATCATCAAAATCACTGTTTTGTTCACTGTCTTCACAAGCTAGATTTTTGAGGTACAGACAGTAAGAACATTTATGAAATTTCTACTCTCAAAAAAAAGGTCCTGGAAAGATTTTGCACTGTGTTTTATTTAATAAGTAGGCTTGAATTCTTTGTATTAAATGTTGTATGTTTCACAGAATGAAAGCGAATTGCACAGAATCTCTTCTCCTTGTATAAAACCACTATTTTTAAAGATACTGTAAAATGCACTTGCTAAACACTGATCAAAGCTTCTGCATTATAGCCAGGGAAGTTACCATCACTCTCCTTTTGTGATTCTGAAGGAAATAAAGAAAACATGACTATTCAAAGCTATGACTATTGTCATAGACAAATGATGTTCAGACTTCACAAATATTGAATCCTACCTTAATTCTGAGATCTGCAAGTTAAAATGGGTCTAAATAAATTCCAGATCATTACCACCAATAGGAAGGAACGTGGGGAAGATTATTTTTTTGCAGCTGAATGAAAGACTTAGGCCTGTTCCCAGAAATAAGGAAAGGACAAAGTAAAAACCCCAGAATTCTCACCCTATTTTTTTTCAGAACTAATTTTCTTCCATTTACCCACGTCTCTTTCCTCCAATAGAGACTGTCATGTCGAGATTCATTTTAGTACGAATATATATTTTTTCAATATTCTTTCTTAGGAAGGTCAATTATGAATTTAAATCTGGTAATTTAATTAGAAAATGTTAATGTATACAATATAATTAGAGCTACTGCCTATGCTCTGTACTCTAATTCTGAATTTTAAATATATGGCTTATTTGCTTATCATAGAATAAGCTGTTGAGGTAATTTCACTTTATTTCTTTCAAAAAGAGCTCTGAAAATACAATTTTAAAATATAATAAAAAGCAGAATTTAACGTATTCAGAAAGTTCAGCTGAACTGTTTTACAACTAAGTTGAGAAACTGGTTAATCTAACAAGAAATCCTTACTGATTGTGAGAGTAAGGAAATGAGGGTGCTGGGTGGAAAATGCAAATACTGGGGCAATGGCAAGATTTTCATCAAAACTCAGTCTAGAGAGTGAAGGGCAGGAAGGAGTTATAGACATCATTGTAATAATGAAAAACACTGGTTTAGTATGTATTTTGTCGCATTGGTCTAGAACTTTTTTTAAGAGTTAAATGTAATTTTAATCATTATCCTTTTCACTAAATGAAACACAATTAAATAGATTTGAATAGCAATTTAAGACATAGTTTTATATATATATATATATATCTTATTTATGTCATATTTCAGCTCTGTATGATGGTTGAGGTGTTAAATACTGAAAATGGGCATAAAATTGAAACACTGAAAGATGTGGAACTCCAGCAGTGCTACTGAGTATAGTTACTACATAATAATTTACAAATGAAATACAGAACATGGCTATGTTTCTTCTTACTGTCAGCTTAGCATGATTTATCTCAAATGGTAATCACAGGTATTGTATTATAATTCTGCTACAGAGCTTACAGGGTACCATTGCAAAATCAGTATACACAAATAGCCAGTAAAATCCATGAATGTTATCTTTACAGTGAATAAATTATTACTGCTCAATATTTCCAGGTATTTAATACACTTTATGAAATTTCAATTTATTTTATTTTTTATTTGTTACTATGATATAGCTTTTTCCTACTACAGTGAAAATGGAATACTACCATGATTTACTTTCGCTGAGAAAAAAAAATGTAGGCTTTCTTCCACCCACGAGATTCCTTCATTCTTCATCTGAAGAATGCTGATGCCTTTATAATCCTTAATTACAGTGTTACAATAGGTAAATCCACAGATTGTAGCCAGAGACAAGAAAATCTTTTTCTCCTCACAAATCATCTTGATCTGGCCACTTAATATAATGGAGTTTTGCATCCCTGGAGCAGAAAAAAAATCTGGTGGTGCTACTAAGAAAAAGTAAAATTTATTGATTTCTTTAAACAACTCACTTGAATCAGCTAATATTACTCCAAGGAGAAGACAAGCCAAAGAATGCCATATTCTCCCTTGATGCTACAAAGAGTTCTATAATATCTGTTCTTTGGCAAGTTTTCACAAAATATTTTGATGGAAATGAGGAAGAAGAGAATTATATGCAAAGAATAGTTATTCAGCAACTGTTCTAGTTGACTAAAGTCAGGTTGTTGCCAAGGAACATAAATTGTAGATTTGTACTGCTGTCCATACTCTGTTAATGATGAATTCACTCCCTGTGTTGTAGAAGGAAACGAGGTCATCACTTCAACATGTTCCTGTGTGTTCTTTGAACTTATCATTAAGTGACTGATCACTCTTGGTGATTAACAGCTGAGCAGCTCCAAAGCTTGCTATCCAATTGTAACTTAAATGTATATTTTGTAGGGGAATTTGTTCAAGTTTTGAGTACTACTACACTTTCTAATTTTGTTGCCACAAGGGATATTTGAATATTTCTGCTCTGCAGAGTTTGTCTTCATAGTATTTTTTGTGTATTGAAGCAGGAAGGGTAAGAATTCTTATGACAGAGCATCCTTTCAGATTACCCATTATATAGACACAAAAGATCTCATCCAGTTTTCGACTATTAATCTGTTTATCCAAAAGAGTAAAATTTCTTGAAGTCTCTTCCTAGTGCTATGCATAATAAATGTTACTACAACATGTGTTGAACATTTGAGGAAATAAATCATTTATTTGAACATCATCTATGTATTTAAAAGTAGTTCCAGTAATCTTTGTCTAAGGTAGCTAATTCTTCCATTTTACAAGACCAATGGAAAGTTTAACTCTGAAAGCTCTTCTGTCTGACTACTGTAATAAATCATTATTCCTGCATTTAAACTAATCTTTAATTACTGAGTAGTCTTTAAAATGATTAAGAACTCTTTGTTTTCCATGACAATTACATAAAAATAAATTTGCAGAAAAATATTTTTAATACTCCACGTAAGTCTGACTAGTCTTGCTTTAAGAAGCTGTTTGACTCAAAACTGCATAGATTATACTGTCATTGGCTGCAGTATGCAATAAACAAAAGTTAGCTTTATATTACCATCTTCCAGTGGTATATTCATATTTAATATACACTGAAACATACCATAATTACCTTTTTTACATATTTGCAGTTCTCACACCTCAAGACTTGTGGTTTATGATTAATATTTCCTTAGTTGTTACCACCAAGGGTTTTTTTCCTACCCTAGATTATTCTTAAGCATAAGTTTCTTTATGAGCACAGTTTTTTTAGTTTATTGCTCACATTCCCCAACATGTCAGGTTTTGCAAGTGAATGAACTTCTGAGTTTTGACTTTTGCATGGAATGACAAATCTTCAGTGTCCTTTGAATGTAATTACTGGATGGGCTAATAGCATAAGATAATACTTCCCTTTTACTAACATGAATTGTAGATGATAAGAAAATTCCTCCTCAGAGAATTTCTTTCAAAATTACTTTCAGTTCATTCATTGCACAGGTTCTTTCTTCCGGAGATGTGTATGACAGCTGATCCCCGAAATCTCCCAAATACTTCTTATTTCATTTCTATAACATTAGATTCAGAAAGGGGCAATAATTGTTTCAGTTAACTCTGATTAGATTTCAAATCTTAATTATAGCCTATGGTGCACATCACTGTCTCTCGGACAAACAAGGCATACGTATACTGCTGTTTTGAAAACTCATTACCAATCTATTTTTTCCTGTTTACTGATATAATAGTTACTGTGACCACCTTTCTGATTTTTTAAGTTATAATTTTTCTGATGTTTATAATGAAAAGCATGCATGCCATCTGGATGTTTTCATGTCATCCTTGAAGCTGAATCAATGCCATTTGCTTAGAACAGTTGCCTCAGCACACTGGCAATACTTCACAGATCACTTGAAATGTGAATGGTAGAAGTGTAGGAAATGACAGCTTTGCATCATGTTGCTCAGCTGCTCCAGACTTTTGAGCACATCCTGTCTGATTTGTCATTCAGATTTTTTTTTTTAATAGAAATAAGATGTTTTCTGAATTTAATGGGAATATTTGTTGCAGAAGTACTGTTTGGAAAGAAAAGTAACAATTGGGGATGGGCGGTTAGGCAAAACTCCTGCTGACTGTAATGACAGTCTGCCTAAGTGAGGACTTTTGAATATAGCTTTAATAATTTACTTGTTTCTCCATTACGGTTCTTTGCAAAATTGCTCAAATATTGAGCATAACACATAAAAATATATATTAGAAATTAATATCTGCCACTTGTCAAAATATCTTTAGCAGTACTCACAGACACTGAAAACAGAAATAGTGATATGCAAAATTAATTTTTTTATTAATATTTATGTATGTGTGATGAGTTAATGTTTTTAAATGTACTACAAGAGAATACATAATTTTTGTATTTTTCTCTATTTTCTCTTGGACTCTCAGAATCCACAAATCAGTGCAGTATTCAAGAAGTCAAGGTATTTTACTAGACCCACAGCTTAGTAGCAAGTGCAATATTTTGAAAATAATAATTTAATCTCTCTTCTAACTAAGAGGCCAATAAACTAATCAGCTGGTCTGCATCTGTGAATGTCGTATTACTGGTTTGCCTTTGTGAAGAATAGAGGTTATTTGAAAAATTAATCATCCGTACAACAGTGTTTGTCCATTAATAACAGTATCACATTTTGATGAGGTTACAGACTTTATGTACTACTGAAACTGCTGATAAGTGAGGCCATTCAAAGGACATAATTCTTGAGTTTCATTTAGGGAAGTGGCACTCAACCTTTAACAGCTGAGGAGCATGGGGCTACTTAGGCAGGCTTCACTGTGAATTCTTTCACACTTTCAAGTTCTCATACCCAGTCTACTCCTTTGTGCTTTTGTCTCCTCTCCACCTATTCATTCATAACATTTTTCTCCACAAATACCACTCCTTCACATGTTTAACACAAGAGACACCGTACATACTGCAAGGCATTTTTCCAGAGACATTATATGCTACTAGCAGAGCTGTATCAATCCAAGTCTTCATTTCATTTTTCTTTTTTTTTTTTTTTCCTTCTTGATGATTATCCAGCCTCTAAAACTCTGCTATAAACATGAAACTGTTTCCTGAATGAAAGTACCTTGAGTCTATTAAGCAACTGCCTATTGGTGAGGCTACACCTGGAGTAGTGTGTCCAGTAGTGGGGTCCTCAGTACGAAAGAGAAATGTGTGTACTGGAGTCCAGTGAAGGACCATGAAAATTATTAAGGTAAAGGAGTATCTCTCCTGTGAAGAAAGTCTGAGGGAGCTGAGATTGTTCAGCCTAGAGAAGAGAAGGCTCAAGGGGTTCTCATCAATATATATAAATACCTGAAGTGAGGGTGCAAAGAAGATCATAGCTTAGCCCTCTGAATGACATCCCATCCTTCAGGCATGTGAACTGGATCATTCAGCTTGGTGTCATCTCCAAATTTGCTGAAGGTACACTCAATCCCACTGGCTATGTAATTGATGAAAATATTAAAGAGTACTGATCCCAAAAATGGAGCCAGTTTCTTTTCAGTGATGCCCAGTGGCAACGGGAAACAACTAAAATACAGGAAGTTCCCTATGAACATCAAGAAATACTTCTTCGCTGTGAGGGTGGCTGACCACTGATACAGGATGCTCAAACATTTTGTGGAGTCTCCCTCCTTGGAAATATCTAAAAGCTGTATGGACATGGTCCTGGGTAATTGGCTGTAGGTGGACCTGGCTGGGGAAATTGGACCAGATGATCTCCAGAAGTTCCTTCCAACCTCAGCTGTTCTGTGATTGTGTGATTCCGTGATTCATGGCTGCCCATTCTTCCCTTTCAAATGCTGTGTTGTGGTTTAACCCTTGCCAGCAACTAAGCACCACACAGCTGCTCACTCAGTGTTCCTGGTGGGATGCGGGAGAGAACAGGGATTATTTTTTCATGTATACATTCCTACTAGCCTCTGATCCTTTCTCAAAACTCTTCAGTTCATATTCAGACCTAGCAGAAAATCACTCTTCCAACAAAATTATTCTCTGTCACAATCATGGGTGTTCTCATATCTTCAGAGCACAATTTTTGCCTTTAGGTGATGCCCAGTTCTATTCCAATCTGTTTTGAGGGTATTCTTGCTTCTGCATGTCTTCCTTTCCCTTTTTTAACAATGAAAATTGGCAGTATTATATCACATCTGAACTGGTTCTTGTATTCTTCTAAAGGAAAGTTTTCTTTAGGCAGCATCCTTATGCAGACTTCATGAACACCTGCGGAACAGGTAAGTGCCAGTTAGCACACAGAAACAATTGTATAGGATGAACTGTACTTGGAATAATGGTCTAGCGAGGTATTTTTGTGTGACAGCTGGATCACAAAACTTCACATAGGAAGGCTGACCAAGGAGAATAATTTAAATGAGGTTTTGGTATAATATACTGTCAGAACTATTTACAGCTCTAAGTGTGAATGTGAGGATGTAGGAGGAAACTGCTGTCAAATTTGTTAAGGTTTCTACCTCAGTATTGCCAGTTATCTATCTATCTAGAAAGACTCTACATAAACAGTGTTCACACACACAAACTATACTATGTAAATATACTACATATTTTCACCTATTACATACACAGGAGATAAAACCTACAAGCTAAGGCTTGTAGGCTTTGTGTAAGATTAAAATAAGTTTAAAATGGTTAAAAGGGGAAGGTCCCTGTATCTCTACCATTTTGTAATCCAGAGAGTACTACTCTAGTCTTACCTTCATTACTTCATTAACTGCTTGAAAAGTTTAAAAAAATGACGTATTCTATGTCCCCTTTCTGTTTTGTTATCAAAAGAGTAACTAAAGTTTTTTGAAACACCAAAGAAAACAGGAAGCTGTTTACAAGTTATATCACTCAATAGAGTAAAAATTTCAAAACAATTATTTTAATTTCCTTTTGAATCACAGCCAAACAAATTTATTGGTTCTTGATCTCCTCTGGGCCCCTTCTGGTGACCCTCAAACCTCAAGTATAATTATTTTTCTCCCTCTTTTTATGTAGTTCAAAGTGCTTGGAATAGCATGAAGTAGTGTAACAGCTCGGTAGAATGAACATCTACATTGCATGCCTGAGACGTAGCATAAGAGCATGTAGGAATGTTTGAGGGTGCAAAGCTTGCCAGAAGAGTAGAGAGAACTGCGGAAGGTAAACTAAAGTTGATGTAATCATATAAATAACTACTCTTTTGGTGCAGCCCTTGAACAAAACTATTCTGTAACCATATTAAAACAAACTTGGACTTTCAGAGATGCTTGGAAAAATCTCAAACAGCGGCAAAGAGTGAGAAAAGAAACATTACAGGGTCTAGCATTTAAGCTTTCTCTGACTGTCTAAAAGCATCGTAAATATGCCACAAATGTTTAGAATGTTTTTTTAAGGTTCAGATGAAGAAAAGGTTAGTAAGACTTTTTTCTTCCTTTGAAACTGAAATGTTATGTCAAACACAAATAACCACAGATGGTGGATTAATTTATTTTTACTTTACTTCTTCTACTATCTGAAAACACAGCAGCAACTCCTAAGTGTTTCCTTTATAATCAGTGAAAAGGAAAATTCCTGTCACTTAACTTCCTGAGTAATCTTAGAAACCTCTAAGTGGATAAATATATCTTTTTCTACTGAGTAAAAATGAAGCATGGACTTCTGGATTCCTTCAAAACCCCAAGTACATTGTAAACAATCCCATTCTTACAGGGTAGTATGGCTGACCAAGAGTGTAGAATAGCATAGTGCCTTTGCAGTAATAAAGGCATGCATACCTGACCTCCCATTAGGTGGTCCACGTAGGTAGGTGTCAGCCACAACAGCTACATCCTTTATTTAAAGCTGTTACTAACATGGCATATATTAATAAATGAATTCCAGAATTTCAAATACCACAGGACAGAAGTTTCTGGCTGCCAGTGCACTTGTGGCTAATGTTTCCCTAATAAAGAAAATTATTAAATTCAAATAAAATTATGCGTATTATTTCCAAAATGTAATGCTATTCAATTAATATTAAAAGTTTAACCAAAAACAAATATTGATTGTAAACCTTAACTAAACTCTCAGTACATGTGTAGACTTTGATTTCAAAACTGCAATATACCACAACAATTGTTTATACTGCTGTCTAGTGTACTTGAAACATCATTGCCATACCTTGCATAGCTTTAACAATTAAAAGTCTGAATATGATATTTTTAAATGTTATATTTTGAAAATAAATAATAAAAAATCTGACAATTCTGTTATCAAATTACTACAAAATAGAGTTCTTTAACCTTTGCAAATATTTATTAGAACATCTGGGACTTTTCATATCATTTTTTTTTAGTGTTAGTATGTATAAATAAAAGGGAAAATAAATTTGATAAGGCAGTATTTCTCACAATTAAACACCTTGTGGGAGTTCAAACTTACCCTCATTTTCAGAGGCAACATTCCCACATAATTGTATTTTATGCACTCTTTATTATAGATACCTGCACAGAAGAGAGGAGGTATTTAAAAAATAAGCAGATGCAAATCTCTCAGTTCCATTGACAGAGAGTAGGTTAGACAGTTACCTCTAAAAATTTGTTTCATATTTCTTTACATTCAGGTTGCCTTTTTATAAAAATTAGCCTTTTTTAAAAGGTATGTGTCTATGATTTTTTAAACTAATTGACATCACGAATTTCAACTTCAGATGACTTTAGGTTGGAAAAAGTATAGCTGGCAAACCAGCTAACTTACTATTAAGAGATTAATAAATCTCTGTTGAAAATTATCAGCATATAGACAGTATTTACAGTGAGTAGTGCAGGTATAAAGCGGAACTATACCAGCTTAGGCCTGTTAAGACGTTGGCTCATGATGCCATCTGTACTTCTGTGGGTCTCGTGTTTGAAAAAAGTATGATAGGCCCTTGCTCTGTGTTGAACAATTTTGAGTGATTTCTCTTTCAAGACACAGCAGCACCTTAAACTGACATTACTGAAGGCTCAGCTGTTATAAAAGTGAAATTGTAAATTGTGGCTACTCAAGCTGTTGTTTCCTACCCAGCATGGATTTCAATAAAATGTAGCACATGGTCTTAACCACTCCACAACCCTGAGGAATTGTTGACATTTGAACAGGCACAGGAGTCATGGAGAGAGACTATAAATACCATCCAATAGCAAATGTGAGTTTGACTGAACTTTGTAAATTAAATGTTATTAGAATCGTAGAACAGAATTGCCTTTAAGTTCAGTAGGTGAAGGGAAGGACAACAATAATATTTTTATTTGATTTTACCTACCCTATTCCTTGCACTGAATAATGCCACTGAATTAATCTTTCTTAAAGGAAGTCTGATGATAGATTATACCATGTTTAGGAAACATTAATACCTTCCAAACTTTAGATCTTTGCTCTTTCTTATAATTATTCTCTTTCCCTGTGTGTTTGCTTGTTCACATTGCTCAGAACATCGATCCATTTAAAATCCATTTTTTCTTACAACTTTGCCAAATTTTCACATCTGGGTATTTTGTGGCTCTGGATTATACCATAGCAAATAGGCAAAAACACCATGAGAGAAGCACTTTAAACACAACTGTAAATTCATACATAGCTGGGTTAAAATGCTTGGCTTGTTTCTTTGGTTTGTTTGTGGGTTTTTTTGGGGGGGCTACTTCTGAAGATCAAAGAGTTCCAACAGACTTGCTGTTTTTCCAGTCTCCACTTTTTCTCAAATGAATATTTTGGATTCATTAATCAACAGCAGGTTATCTTTCCCTGTTTTTTTTAATTCCCAATATTATAATCCAGTATCATTGCATATTTTATGCAAGATAAATTACTAAATATATCTAAATTACCAATTTATATTTACAATAAACTAAATAATATTACAAAATTTTATTTACAATCATGACATTATGTTTACAAACTCACTAAGTCACTACATTATAATTCTAGTGTGTACCAAAATGAATATACACAGCCTGATTCATAATAGTATTATTCCAGGATTTGCACTAATATTCTCTTATTCTCTTTCTTTAATCTTTTCTTCTAGTAATTGCTTGAGGCAGAAGCTTTATGTTGTTGATTTTAGATTGTATAACAAGTTACAATATTTACCAATATAAGTTCCGTATCTACTGATTTGTTCCTTATGCTACAATCTGGTTTGCTCTTACTTGAGCTCCAGTCTTTGTGCTAGTTCTTGTCTATAGGCATTATGGTGATATAACATTTATTTCAGCTATTTTATAGAACGGTCCCATTGGAATCCTACAGAAAATATAATATAAAATTATCTGGTAAGGTCTGGTTGCGCAGCTCCTAATAGCACAGCTGCAACATCACCCAAAGACTGAGAAAAAACTGTTCAAAGTAACTTGAAAACTAAGCCTCCATGCAGACTAATTTCAGTAAAAATCCTCTGAGATTTGCATTATGGAAGAAGAGGACCTCTGAGCTCTTCCATGAGGGTAGTCTGATAGCCTGGCTAATGAGGGATTTGTAAAGGCATCTTATGTGGAAATTGTCTTTCCTCAAACCACTATTCAAGCATTCTTCAGTGGGAAGGAGAGATATAGGGTACAGATCAATGAGCAATGTCTTGCCATTCCGGTAGATACTCTCACTACTCAATGCTGCAAACCTGCTTTTACATGACTAATTCCACCAAAACCGCAAAATAGTTTCATGGCGACAAAACCATGTTCATGCACTGGTACAACAAAACAGCAATTTGTTTGGAGACATATATTTCATTCTCTCTTTCATTATTAAAACAAGGTTGTTTATACTTCAAGTCAAGGAAAAGGCATCTCTGATGTGAACAGGGAGTGGGAAGACAGCTGAGACTCTCTTACTTCGTATCACTTTACCTGTCAGGCTATCTCTTCCTTTCTGTGAAAACTTGGAAATATCAGTGGGGAAACAATCCAGGATTTTTTTTTTTTTTTTTTTTTTAAACTAGGGAAAGGGATTTCCCCTCCATTTCTTACTTGACCCTGACTTTCAGACACATTAAGCATCTCTTACATGAACTATGTTTCATTTGCCTTAAAACAGACATCTGCACTTGAGATACAGCCCTTCCTGGCCACAAAGGCAAGGGTCTCCTACAAAACAGGTCTACTATGTGCAGATTCCATATAGTTGTCTCAGATACCCTAGAGCCTTTCAAATATTTAATGGAACTGCACTCATAAAATCAAGGCATGAGTCAGCAGCTGAGCTGCTGCTCTGAGAGCAATAACACCATCAGTGCTGCAGCAGGAACACTGTGTGTGAGGGCTAATGTGAAGGCTAAAATTTCTCTTCTTCCTTCTCTCTTTCTCCCCCATCAATCCCACACATAGTTCTTCGTTCTAGAATTTCTAAATATAGTCAATATTAATAACAGACATATTTAATTTCAATGCTAAACATGTCAAAATACTACAAAAACTGTAAGCTTAAAGATGTGGATATGTATTGGTTTCACAGATGGCATTGAAATATGGACTCTTTTCTAAACTCTGAGAGGAAGTAAAAGGTAGACACAGGTGACGATGAAGCAATCAGTGTTTGGCATGTGGTAATTTTGAAAAGAGAGTATAAAAGGCTCAGATTAGGCACTAGGCCAAAATGTAGGATGTAATTAAAAAATAGAGAAATCAGCTGGCATCCTATTTGGCATGTGAAAATGTCTGATAGGCTCAATTAACACAAAAGGATTTGTGAGAATACTTATTTATAATTACACTAAGATTTTATTTTATTTCAGAGGAGGCCTGTTACGTTGCCTAATGACAGCTGAATGGTTTTATATTTATTATATGTGACCATATAAAATAAAATACCTCCAGCAAGAACTACAATCAAAATTGGTAAAATTGTACATTTACAAAATAAATCAATTAATTCTAAACATGTTTGCAACATTTTTCTCTCACTTGTTTTGAATATTCCAGCAAAGGAACTTCACTAGCAATATAGCCCACAAAAATTGACTGTAAGTGTTGATTTTGGGTGAATGAAGACTGGTTGGAAGAGTTTGTAGAACTGCATACAAACCCAGTAAACAGTATTTTTAGACCACAATTTAGCTGTTGCCAATTGCTTAGCTGAGTTAGGAAATCAATGAACATAGGTTGTACTTCTCTGTTTATTAATTATCCTTAATGAATTGTTCAGGAGTAATTTCAGGCTATTCTGTGAATTTTATTTGTTCCCTCAGATTAAATGTCTACATGTTAAGTTATTTAACTTTCATGAAAGACTTGATTAACAAAGACTTAGGAATTATTTTCCCAGTTCAGTTTTCCATGTCCTTTGCTGTAACTTTTCTAGGTTATCTAACTGTTGACGGTATTGATCAAGTGCATGTTAACTCTGACTTGAATTCTTTGCATACTATAAAGTTCATTGGAAATTAAGGGGAGATATGGGTGGTCAAGGAGTGCTACACAGAGAAGGTGTCTTTTACTGCATCATTTCATTGTTTTATTTCAAGAGGACCCATAAATCCTGTGGGTTACTTTCATAAAGTGGGAAGAAAAAAAAAAAAAGGGGGGGGGGAAATCAAAAGTTCTTGTCATAAATAATAATTTATTTTATCCTACATCTTGACAATTTCACTACCGGATGAACTTTCCAAGAAGACAAATGGAGAAGGTAGCAGCAGCCTCTTTCCCCAGGACCCTTCAATGGAAAGCCAAAGTCTTTACATATTTTTTATCTCAAGGATTTTACAAGGCTTCTCACTGCAGAAGGGTAAGTTTGCCTAAGTAAAATTGTGCACTGGAGTTTTTCTCAGAAAAAAACTCATTTTGCTACTTTCTTTGGGATGGTGTCATTGAATTCACATAACCCTCAGTATCTCTACACAAAGAAAGAATTAAATATTTTAGCTTATTTTAGACTGCTATATTGTACAGTAGTAAAATGTAACTGATTCTGCAAATTTATAGAACAACACAGCTCACATCTTCACATTGAACAGTCCCACCTGCCAATAAAATTAATGTGGATCATGCAAACCCCTAAACGCATAAGTATTTTATGCATTTCAATAGCTTTGAGGTATGAAATGTATAATTTAAAACTTCTGCTGAGTGAATTACAGCATAGAAAATGAATGTCCATATTAAGAAAAACCTGCCTATGTTGTATTAATTACTTTTTCCAATTTGGAGCTTAGTCAAGATCAATAAATTAATGGTATAATTGCCATATTGACTTATTTTTCAAATATTATTTCTAAAGTAGATAATCAAGAAGAAAAAGGATACAGTCATGTATATCCGTGATCTTACGTACTTTACACTTCAATTGTTGAAATTAAAGATAAATTATTTTAATGTACTGTGTGCATCATTTTAGTCTTACTCTTCAGAAAACAAGAAATGCAGAGAAATTAGACTTTACTGCAAAGTCTCTGAGCTTAATTCAAGGAAAATTCAATTTCTTTAGAAAACACAGACTGTTGAGGTTTAACCCCAGCTAGCAATCAGAACTATGATAGCCACTCTCTCATCCCTGCCCACATACACACACCCTCTAATAGGGGAGAGAATCAAAAGGGAGGGGAGAAACTTCTGGACTGAGATTAAAAGAGTTAAATAAAATAACAAAATAATACTAGTATGTTATTACTACTAATAATATTTATAAAATTAAGAAGCAGTGGTGATGCTGGATCAAAGTTTCAGAACTCTATCACTACGAAAGCAGGATGCATGGTTTTCAAATAACATCAAGCATATTTGCTGAAGCGCTTAGTTCTCAGTTTCCCTGTTATAAATAATTATGTAAGGTATAGAACCACAAATAAATCTCCCAAGTATTCTTAAACTAATCTAGAAAGGATATAATCCTTTTTCAATTATAGTTTTTTTTTCTGACTCATATTTAATTCATAATCAAAACTTCTGTTTACTAAGCACTACTATTCACACTGTAGAATCAGGGAAAAAAAAAAAAAAAAGTATATATATATATTTCCACTAGAGTGCTTTATACACAAACTGAACAACATTAGCAGAATTTCATCCAGTCTGGATTGATTTATTTTTTACATGAGTATACATGTTTATTTCAATTGGTTTTCATAGTAGGATAAAAAACATTCTTTGAACATTTAGGTGAAAATCCAACTAGTTTGCCTTAGTCCTGTAAAAGGCACAGCACAGAGTTCTGTTTACTGCATATAATGTTCTTTATGTAGCTTTCCTGTGACTTAAAAAAAAGACACAATGTGTGCAGCAACAAAGTCTGATACTCTATTGTCCCAGTATAGCAGTTACTACAGACAAATCTGACTTGCTCTTTCTCAGTTAAATCACTTCGTAGCTGAACAGTTGTTCAGCTTGATGGTTCGGGATAGGAAATCATTCTTGTCTGGTTTTAGCCTTTATCAGCTGTATCTCTTGCAAAGGCACTACCTCCATGTACCAAGCAGCAGTCTCAGGAAAATAAAAGCCTCAGATGCAGGTCCTGAATGAGTACTCTGGCTAGCTGGTGATAATTCAAAAGGATAGAATGACGACCGCCACTGTCTGCCATGGCAACAATGAGAGGTCGTTATCCTACTTAACAAAGATTATTGTTTTTCTTGATCCTAAAATTTATTGAGTCTACCATTAATGAAGAATCTTGACCCTACTGATCTACACAGATTAATTAGAATTCTAAAAGATCTCAATTTCTGTCTCAGGGATTTGATTTTCCTTATTCTCAGGAATTATCTCTTTGTACAACAGCAATCTTCTAATAGTTTTCTCATGTGCACTGTCCTTAATTGTTCATAGTAATTATTCAAATTAAGGTTAAATGAAAACATATTCTCTTTGGCACTACAAAAATTTGTTGATGTATACTTTTTAATTACAAAACACTATCACAATTTTTTTTTCTTTATGGAGATGCTAAGTTTTGGACCACAATTGCTCTATCAACTTTGTTGGGGTTTGTTTGTTTGTTTGTTGCAAAAAACAGCTGGCTTTTATGCTACATGATATATTTTTCCCATCCGTAGTCATTGTTATTATTCTTATTTAAAGCACATTACATCTTCAACTACTTTATTCTGCATGCAAAGACACCTAATGGTGAAAGTTTTGCTCACACTTCAGGCTCTGTCCCTCCTGCTAAATACCAAAAGAGAATAGTCCACGTTATGTTATTAATGCAGCTGAAAATCAGTGTCTCAGAATCTTTCACCTCATGATGTCTAAAGAAAGAATGGATATCACTGGACTATCACTTCTGCACTTCCAGTTCTCTCGCCATCCCACTGTGGGGCAGTGGGCGAGTAGCCCCAGCTGTCTCTTGGGGTTAACCCACAACATCCTTCCAGTGCTTTAGATTTTTGGCAACTGTTTCTAGGGGTTTTCTCCTGTCTGGAAAGATTTGGCCTCAGGTAATTCACATACTTTTAGTATAATACCTGTATGGTTGAGCTAATTTGTTTGGATGAGCTATTTGATAATGGACATAACAATTTCTGTTCAAAGTACTTCACTTATTTCAATCCTCGGATTGAAATCATGTATGAATACAAATGAGAATACACATTCCTACAATGCTTTCCACACATATATGACTTTTAAGAGTGTCAGGGGTTTGTTTCATTTTAATTTAAACAGTCCTTCAAAGGTGAAAAAGCTTTGGCATTGGCACTAGCATGAGTTCTATTCAGTAGATGTTAAAAGGGATATATTTGTTATAGAAGGTTGCTTTGTAAAACAGATTAAGAAAAATAAAACCACTACCTCTATGCTAAATGTTTGGGAAAGTAGATCAGAATGATGTTATACAGGATTTCAGAATTCAACGAAAGCACAGCCCAGATGCACCAATGCAAATAATATTGGCAAATCGTACACAAAACATTCTCTCTCTATATATATGTTAAAATAAATCTTAGGACATACTTTAAATAGGTCCAAATGTTGATAAATAAAGTAGGTATTTTACTTTGTATGCAAAACACATTCAAAGCAATAGAAACAAGTACTACTAAATCTGAAGAATGGAATAAAAAATGTTCTGTGTTTGACTTTTGTTATGTAATTATTTTAAAAATAGTTTATATTAATTTCTATTATGTTAATTTACACAAGTTGTTAACCATACTGATAGTATGGTTAGTCTGAATATGTTATTCAAGACACTGGTTTGTTTTACAAACTGTAATCCCTGAAAGAATGGGATTCCATTAATTAAGGCTGAGATGAGAGTTGTTCTCTCACAAATCATACTAATTTTACAAGTCTGTAGGCCAAAAGACTTAATCTTAAGAAGCTATTTTAGAAGGGTCTTTTATTATATTGAAAGTTGTTCTTTTTCAAATAATAGACGCTCAGACAGATAGACTTGTGGAAAACTATGGACATAAAAGCTTCAAGTTTGTTTGTTGTTTTTTTTTTTTTTTCCTTGCTCTTTTTCTTCTTGTAAAGACATAATTTCTGTCTCAAAATAAAAAGACATCATCATAACACATAAATATTCTTTACAAAAGAACAAATAAATAGTTAAACAAAAATTAGAACCATAAGTATAAGAAATTTCCTTAAGGTTTTTATGTTCACAAACAAAGAAGAATATTTATTTATACTGTTACGACAGAGAAAAGATTTTACATTTAAAAACAAATGACATCACCTTGAACTTCACTGTAAATATTACATAGAACAAGAAGTAATAGCGCATGCAAACTTTTTGCCCTTTTTGGGAAATCACTGAAAACCAGAGAATATGGAGCAAGATTATATCACACATCAGAGCAGGCAGATGCACCCAAAGGAGGCTGTGACCTCATGGGGAGCCCATGCTGGAGCAGGCTCCTCACAGGATCTGTGACCCTGTGAGGGACCCACACTGGAGCAGTCTGCTCCTGAAGGACTGCACCCTGTGGAAGAGCCCCATGCTGGAACAGTTAATGAAAAACTGCAGCCAGTGGGAAGGACCCATGTTGGAGAAGTTCATGGAGGACTGTCTCCGGTGGGTAGGACCCCATGCTTGAGCAGGGGAACAGTGAGGAGGAAGGAGTGGCAGAGACAATGTGTGATAGACTGCAACCCCCATTCCCCATGCCCTTGTGTTGCTGCAGGGAAAAGGTAGAGAATTCAGAACTGAAGTTAAGCCTGAGATGGAGTGGGGGGAAGGTGTTTTAAGATTAGGGTTTCTTTCTCATTACTCTACTCTGATTTGATCAGTAATAAATTAATTTCTGTTTTGGCCATGATGGTAATTGCTGAATGATCTTCCTGTCCTTACCTCGACCTAGGAGCCTTTATGTTACATTTTGTCTGCCCTGTCCAGTTGAGGATGAGGAGTAGTAGAGTGGCTCGCTAGGCACCTGGCATCCAGCCAAGGTCAACCCACCACACATATACACAGTACTCAAAACTAATACAAGTCGATTTTCAAAGGAACTCAAAACCCATTTCTTATCAATGACTCCAGACTAATTGAAAGTCACATTAAATTAACAAAAATTCCTTTACAAATACAAATACACTTTCAGTTACTCCCTTGATGATTGTGTCAAGAACAGCATTTAAAAAAAAGGTTGATAAGACCTGATACTTAGAAGCTGGCCCAGTTTTGAGTGGGGAGTCGGAATAAGTAACCTCCACGGGTCCCTTCTGACTTAACCTAATTTATAAGCTTATGATTCTATGATTTGAAGAACATCAGTAACTCAATCCAGTCTTTCCATATGCCAGATGAAAACTAGAATTGGAACCAGAGAAATAACGCCTAATAAAATATTTATTAAGAGAAAAGAACTTGAATAAAAACAAAAGTAACCTCTTAAATCAGCATATATTTCAAAATGGAAAAATCCTGCTTATTCATTTTAGTCAGATCAGAACAGATGACCTGAAAATTAGATGAATAGGTGGATAAGTAAATGTCCTCCCACATGTTTTTCAAGAACGTAACATTATTACATAGCACGATAACAAATAAGCTTATAGAAATTTATAAACAGCATATTAAATTAAACAGTAAATTGTAGTCCTTGTATTTGTTCAAGGAAGAGATGTAAATCAGTCTAAATATTTCTCTTCAAAAAGAGAAAGGGGTACAAAAGTGTTCTTGTAACTGGTTAAGAAAAGATTAATCAAATAATACACAATATTTCATGTATCCCTGAAAATACAAGACTTTGTCAATACATAAAGACACTGAAACACTAGGTGAATATAAATGGTCTCAATTATATATTATTTTTTCTCTCACAAAATTATTTAAATAGCATTGATGGAATATCCTATTACTGATAGGAAAAAAAAAATAAAGAAGAAGAAGTAAGACAAAATATGTGTATTGTGGGAAACTACAGTGGGTCCGTGGATTCCCTGACAGAGGGTGTGGGAGCAGAAATTAGCCTTGAAGATGTTAAGGCCTACCCATGAGAAAGATGGGAGTAAAGGATTATCCAGAGATATTAAGGTGTAACCGTGAGAGAGAAGGGAATAAAAGAGTAACACTGATGATAGCAAAATCAGCCAATAAGATGTTACCGCTGTAACTTGTAACCAATAGTGAGAGACACATGAATTAGTAGAACTGTATAAAAATGCACTTGTGGCAATAAATGGCATTTACTACTTCCATCCTGGAAGAACTCGGTCTCTGTCGTTTGTCCGTCTCAACTGCGACAGTGTATTTTAACCATATCCAGTGGAGATGATCAAGCGTTATACCCTTAGAAGCAAATTATGTTCTTTTGTTAGGCTCTTTGCCAGAATTCTCACTTTTTACTTGATTCAACTCTGCAAAAAAATTATAGACACATACTATAGACACACGTATGTTGCCCAGAGAGGTTGTGGAATCTCCATCCTTGGCGATATTCAAAAGCCATCTGGACACAGTCCTGAGCTGCGTGGTCTAGGTGGCCCTGCTTGAGCAGAGGCGAATTGAACAAGATGACCTCCAGAGGTTCCTTCCAACCTCAGCCATGCTGTGATTCTGTGATGTATTTGTGGTCATACATGTGTGGGTGTTTATAGACATTAATATGTCCATACATACTTATTAATCTGTTTAGGAAATACTTGCTAAAATATACTGTATCGGTTACTGTAAGTCACCAAGACAACATCTTCCAGTTTCCAAAGGAATATATTGCAATAAAGATAAAACTTTCTGAGTGTACGTTTTGATGTATATTTTCTAATTTCAATCCTTACTGATTATGTTTTTCTGAACATATTAATTACACCTGCACTTGTTAAACTGTATGCCGACAACTCTTTATGACTCCCTGCTCTCAGAAGAGGATGATTCTAAAACTCTGTTTTACAACTACTTTTGAATGGTGTACCCTCTTTCCCCAACATCTAATGTTCTTAAGAGAGGTTGACATGAGCATGCAGTTTGCTTCCCCACAATTTGTTCCATGGAACCGTGGATTAAGAAGCTAACAGTCGTCATACAGTATGAACACAGGAGAGTCCACCTAGTTTAGCCTCATGTCCTTGACAGTAACTATGATCAGTAATCTTACAAAAATAGTGCAAGAAATAGTAAACTTTGTTGTTAAAAAAATCAATATATCATACTGGGTCTGGCTGGGATGGAGTTAATTTTCTTCAGAGCAGCCCACATGCTGCCATTTTAGGTTAGTGATCAAACCAGTAAGGATAACACACCTATGTTTTGGCTATTTTTGAACAGTTCCTGCACAGCATCAAGGACTTTTCTGTTTCTCACTTGCCCTGCCCCCACAGGGAGATGGCTGGGGGTGGGCAAGATGCTGATATGGGACACAGCTGAGACTAAAGGAGTATTCAATACCATCTAAAACCATGCTTAGCAATAAAATGGAGGGAAGGTCTGGAGAGGAGGTAGTTTTTTTTAAGGAAGGCATTGGTTTGCGACTGGTTGGGCATTGGTCTGCTAGTGAGAAGTGGTGAGTAATTTCCTCTGCGTCACTTGTTTTGCTTTGCTTTGTTCCTCTTCACTTAGCAAACTTTATTTTGATCCATGAGATTTTCTTGATTTTGTCCTTTCAATTCTCTACCCACTCCCACTGATCATCTCCATTCCAAAAATCTTGTCTATTTCAACAGTTAAACTCTGAACTTCTGCATTATCCATATAACATTTACCTCTTGAGTCTGGATAAACATATCGCTCAAGGGCTACCAAGTTATTACAGGTTCCCTGTACTAATCAGACATTATTAAAAAAAGTGTTTCCATCGTCACCTCTTCTGCTTTTCAGAGTAACTGAGTGACAGTTTATTATTGTGCTAGAAAACATGGTACAAGGAAGGTTTCACAAAGAAAGAGCAATAGCATTTCAAGTTATATCATGTTTTTTTTTTTTGCTAAGCATTTAACTTTTTCTTCCATAAACAGTGACCAAAGTGGAATACAGAATTCAAACAATGACAAATATCTACTCTTTCTTATCCCTCATGGAAGTCTAGTCTTTTGACAACTTGCAAGTCCTGAGATGATGAAAGGTGACTTCATTTGAGTATTTTTCTAGCCAAAAAGGGTACGTCAAATTTCATGAGATAGAGAGCTCCCAATGGTTTAGAAAGTGAGTGCCTCAAGGCTGCTTAGAAACCTGTGGCAACATGATGGCAATGCAATAATAATGTGCTATTTGATATAAATATTTTCTTGAACTCCACAAGATAGAGTAACAAACACATCTGTTGACATAGCTTTTCTCCCCTGCTTTCAGGAATGGGAAGAAAATATACTTAATAACATATGTTTTGAAATAAACTATCAAATTTCTTTCTTGAGTCTCTCTTTGGCTACTGATTTTCACAGACTTTTTCAACAGTGTTTTTTGAATATTTTTTAAACATCATGGAGGTCATCTCACCCATTTATATATATGTTGCAATGCTTAGGGTGATTTGATAATGGTGAATGACTAAAATACTGTGATTTGGATCTGGCTTTCAAAAGAAGGGAGAGAAAAAGCCTCAGTAAAAACATAAAACCAACCAACCAAACAAAAAAAACTTTACTATGTTAAACTAACAAGTAATGGCAACTCAGAGGACAAGTAATTTTCACTGAGTGGCATCCTGATGCACAGTTTAATATAGCAAGGCAGCATTACTCACAATTTGGCAACATATTCAAATCCAAGAGATTGTCTTCCTGAGGAAATCTGATCTGGTACATGATAAGGCACAGAGCCATTTGTACAAATACTTTGGTACCTGTGATATTGATATCACAGATACATCCAAAATCACTGGCCTGTGGCATCCACTTATTACTGCAGAAGAATAAGGAACTTGAAAGGAAAAAAAAGTTCTTTTTTTTAAGAACAACAAAAGTTTTGAGAAACTTGCATTTACAGGTCTTTTACATTAATACACTACTTTTTTTTTTTTTTTTTTTTCCTGGAAATTTGTACAGAAATTTAAAGATAAAATCAGTGTGCTCAGAGAAACTGAATACCTAGAAAGGCTCCCACTGAGCAGCAGTCAGTTACTATGCTACACATAGGAGAGCAGCTTGACAGCCTGATACACCCAGACGTGGTTGCAGAGGGATTTTTGCTGTAATTCCTCAGCAACCTTTCACATTTCTATGCTACATAGTCAGCCTCAAGCAGGTAATAAAGTTAGAAGTGGTAAGGTACATACAAGTAAGGTGGATCAATGTCGGGAATAAAAACCAAAAAGAAGTCATGATTCTTAAAATGTCATCCCCCTCTTTCCTCCCCTCCTTCTTCTTAACAGTGATTCCTTGTATGAACTGGCAAACACTTTTGGCTATTTCCAAGTAACACGAAGAAAAACAAATAAAAGAAATTTGGGTCAAGGTTTCTTGGCTAAGCCTGTAAGTTCCCACTGCATTAACACTTAAAATTTTCATACATAAAATGGTAGCCTGAAAATTACCAGATTTAGTCATAAGGGGGAAGGGGAAGGGAAAAAACAACAACAACAACAACAAAAACAAAACAAACAAACAAACAAACAAACCCAACTTAGTTATAATAAAATTTTGAAATTGCTTTACACATAAAAATAGGTCATAAAAACTATCCTGACTGTAATTCTTAACTGGTGTCAAATCCATAATTGAGTCTCTCTGGCTTCATCGTAGGTGTTTTTTTTTTTTTTCCCTCTCCTCTCCTTTTGTTTTTGACATATTCTTTAAGATGACATTCTGGAGTATAGTTCAAAAAATGGCACTGTTTACAGTTTTATACTATTCTAATGTGTACCGTGCACTTCCCAGAAGAAATAAGAAAGTATGGTTTCCATTCCCAGTTGTTTTTTATCTCTGTGCTATAATTATGCAAACTTTTCAAGTAGACAATGAGAGAAGGAGATCAGAAAAAAATAATTCAGAAAATGTGGCATAACACCAACATTTTAGCTTAGGTTATTGCTGTATTTCTGAGAAATGCAGTTCCAGAGGAATTCCACAAATGAAACTTTTATACTTCATTACATCACAATATATTTGTTTCTCTGTATATTCAATATGAGCAAAAAATGAGGAACATTTTGAGTGTCTGCAGGAAAAATGGAGCTGTAGACAGCATCCTTACTGAAGTAAAAAGAAAAGAAGAATATGACTATACTTACTGTGGCAAACTGGGAGAATACAATCCCATCAGTCCTATTTAGTTTAAATATTACTTCTGTTTTTTCTTAATAAATGCAACAAACCCAATTTTATGACTTACAGAAACTAAAAACCAGAGCTAACTGCTTTCTGTTCATTCAGGAAGCTTAAGAAAAAACCCTGAAGATAATAAGCATTTTATTTCAAAACTTGATATCTTATAATTTCCTAACTTCAGAAGAAAACTGCAGTATGTCATTGGAATACAAAACAATAAAAGAGCAATAAAATCAGACAATGGAAATTACAGGCATAGGGCACTGAGATTTTTTTTCTGATAAAGCACGAGAAATACCAGTGCTAGCGAACAGGCTCTGGTTGCCACAGAAGTTGTCAGTATTCTGGAAAAACTGCAGCTGTACTTCGAGTCCCACAGACAGCTAACTTCTGACAGCTGTGAATGGTTCTTTGTAATTGTAGACTTCTCTCTTTGACTCAAAGCTGAGCTTCTGGAAAAGCTCCAAAACAGCCACTCTAGTGTGGCTGCAAAATACTCTAAATGTATGCATGACAGAGTAGGCATATCTAAATGTGTGTAAAATCTGCTGATCTTTCTTTCTCCATATAGGGATTGCGAGTTGTCTTTTTTGCACTTCCTGTATACTTGAAACTGAGGAGCATCAGTAGGTAAAAGGAGTACCATCAAAACACAGGGTCAAAACCACATTGCAACAGAGTGCTATAGAGACCATGTAAGAAGGAACTTACACTTGAAGTACTCAAGCACCCTATCAGACAAATAACCTCAAAATGTTTAAAGATGTTAGAAACAAAAACTACTTTTTGAACAGCATGATCAACTCAGCTGAAATAGAATTTGTTTCAACAATATCTTTTAAAATCATTATTTATTCAATCTCAATTAAAACTGGTGAGATTTAAACTGTTTTCTTGGTTAGGAATGCATTTAAGACACTGTTCTTTATCCTGAGTTTTCCTTTTTTAACCCCACAACCTTTCAGCTTAGAAAGCCTATTGATCATATGCTCTGATTTATTCTTCCCTGTCTTGGGAATGACACACAGCCTTCTTAGTAATTACTATGATGCTGCCATCTCAGACATTATTTAGGCAATCTGCACACCCAGATTCTCCAAGGTATTTAGACACTGAACTTTCACTGATTTCAAACATGTTTTCAAAAAGCTGTTAGATGCATAACTGTGGTCCTCAGTGGTCCTTAGCTCCTTTTCAAATGCCTCCACTTTATCTAGATTCATTGTCACAAAATGGCATGTGATATTCCACTTGCAGTTGCTACAGATATATTCAATCCCTTATTATATGCAACTTACAGAATCATCACAGTACCCAAACTCACCAAGCATGCACACCTGTGCCTGTGTGAAAATCTCACCTAAAAGGACAGATCCTGCTTTACTGTTATGGAGTCAAATTAGTAGTGGAAAATGTAGAAAAATTATGCCTATATTCACACGCCCTGCATGCAGGCAAGGAAAAATGCAGTCACTGTGTCTTGGGGCACTTTTTGTTCACTTATCTTGTGTATTTGTGTGGTACCTTGAAGAAGGCAAAAGAGCGAGGAATGACGCATTACTACTGGGTAGCAAAGCACACTCCCCAAAAAAGGCAGAGTTATACCTGTACATATAAAATAGAAGAGTTATATTTAGAAGATATATATTTATATGCTCTCATATACATACACGCAGACATACACACGCATATATACACATGTATGCATGTAAGAGAGTTACACCTCTAGGACCTTTATATGCAGCCTGCCATCTGCAGAGCCACTTTCCTTCATGTTTCGCTTGAGCTGATTGTGCGAGTGTTTTACCCCCCCTTATCATGCTGCTGTGACAGTTTTCAGTGGAGAAGAACCTTATTCAGGGGTCAGACTGAGTTTGAAAGTCTTTGGGAGAAGCAGATTCAATACTGCCTTTGAACTATATCGTGACCATAGGCTATGTGAAGCATAGGCAAGTGTAAGTCTTTGCTCTTGTATTGTTACTTTATCATATCTGCAATATAGAAAATATTGGAAGAGAACAAGAGGGTATACCCCGGAAAAAAAAAAAAGAATTGAAGAATTGAAATCATCCTGCTTTAGTACATTTCATCAAGAAAATACTATTTTTCAGTATTTTTCAGCATGTAGTAGGTATTCCAGAATGTATTCAGAATTTTTCAGTATGTATCATCTAGCTGATTTAAAATAAATAAATTTTCCCATCACAAAGTTAATTCACAGAGGAGTAGCAAATTCCATGCTGTGAAACTGAATTCTGAAGTCTTATTCACTTAGAAGTTCTGGAAATTATAGTTTGGCACATTTATGTATCCTGGCACATTTTAATGGAGAGCATCTTGCAAAACAAGTGATCAGCTGGAAACATATAATGCCATACACTAGACTTCATCCGGATCTCAAAGTTCATCTCACATTAATCTTTAGAGTCTCTGGAATTGGTTTCTATTTACATGAGAATATTCAAGAGTCTGGTAATTATGATCATTTAGTCTCCACTGAATAGGTAAGATAGGCATGTGGGGTGGAAGGGAAGAAAATATTAATATCTGCACATTTTATTCTAATGGAACTTTAGAGGATTTTTCCCTTGATCATAAAGTTATCTCTCCAGATCTGTGTAAACTCTGAGCTGTTTACAAATATTTTTTTTTACACTTGAAAATATAACTGCAAGCATTGACCTTCAGTTATTGAGTCACTTCACATCTTTGGTGCAAATGTCACCAAAGGAAACTATAACTTTTTAAAACAGTGCTGTCAGCGTGTGGAGGATCTAGCAAACAGCACTGGAAAAAAAGCTCAGCAGAGCAATGAAAAGATCTGAAGTCATGAGTTGGTTTTAAGACCTACAACTTCTCAGCAAACAACTGTGAACTCGCCATGTGCACTGTTTTTCTTTTGGGAGATGTGAAGATGGAATGTAAGGCTAATTAACTGTTGAACAGGATTGTGCTGAACTATAACACATCATGGAACATTTTGATACAGGTTAATAAAACTTCTGCTAGCAGTCTGACTCAGTCAAACATAATTTTTGACTGCCGCAGAATCTTTTGTCCCTCAGATTTGTTAATTCATCTGTTTTATGATTAAAGGCTTCCCATAGACACAACCTCAAACTCAGATTTCTCATTACTAACCTTTAAAGAATATAACATAATAGTGTAGATCTTTCATATCAGCTGCTTCTCTTAATTTCCAAAACCGAGGTTAGCAGCATGGATGCTTAGCCATTTTTAGTGAGTTCTGGCATAGCCAAAAATGGGTTCTTGAACTTGACTTTCTCCCATCTAGCTCTCAGCACTTAAATGAGCCTTTAAATTATCTTAGATCCCTACTTTCCCTGAGGGATGAAGAGACATAGTCAACTGAAAGAAATAGCTATCTTGAGAGGGTGATTCAGTTCTTAAGGAGGCTTTTAACACCTGTTTATCATTAAATACAGAGACAGCCTAGAGTATATAAGCCTCCATTTAAATAGGCTCCAGTACCAATTTGCTGTGCTTAAATTTTTCCAGTAAGTACAGCTTGTCTCCCACAGGAGCTATTTCTTACCTCTTCAGGTTGGGTGTCACAGAAGAGTTCTTCTTAGTAGAACTATATTCCAACTCACGTGAAGTCCATCTCAGCCTCCTTTTAGTATGCAAGTCCCTGAAATTTTATCCACAGGTTTAACTCGAGTTATAAGTTAATGTGTTTCTTAGTTCATTGATGTTTTAACTTCATAATCTGTCGTTATCAACAAACTTTTACTGACTTCTGTTTAAAAAAAAAAAGTAAACAACAACGGTAATAATAAAAACCACGTGATGCATTTTGTGACGTGCTAGGTTATCTAACGTGCATGTTAGATGCCTAAGCAAACATTCTTTAAAGCTTTGGCAGTCTGTAAATGGACAGTATAATTGACAATTTCATTCATGAAAACTATTGAAAGTATTCTGCTCGTAGTGAAAGAGAATTCAAGCCAATAAATTACTTCTGCGGGTGTGCAAATGATGAAGTAAAACTGTATGGCATCTCCAGAGCTATTTCTTATGACTGTATTTCAGGCATTCAAATTTTATTCCTACTTGCAAAAAAGAAAAAAAAAAATATATAATAAGTAATTATAGAATAATTTGGAAAAAAATATTTTACTTACATTGGAACAGTTTAAAAGTTTTGTATTACTGGTTTGACTGTCCGCTGTCATCATGCTCTGCAAAGTAGAACTCTGAAAGGGGAACAGACTTGTGAGCGAGGAACCTACAGGTACTTTAGGTTTAAATCTTAACCTGAACAAATGCAGGGCATATTATCATAAAGAGGATTTGGGAAATGGGGTGAATGTCACCTATCACAACTACTTTGAAAGATTAAAAAATATGAACTTTCAATGGAGAAGTACCAAAAAGAAAAGTGAAGTCTCACTGCTCACAGATTTTGTTACTGGGGCTTTCATTTTTCTGAATTAATAGAATCGGTGGAGTGAAATGCTACCCATAACATCAGAGTTTGGTCCAGAATGAAAAAAGATTTGCACAAGTTAGGAAACTCTGCAATAAAACACAAAGTTAATTTGATTACAAAAAGAAAAAATAATTGCAGAAATATGCCTCAAAATCTGAAATTATTAATAAAATTTTTAAAATCATAACTGCAGTTTAATAGATATTAGAAAAAGAAACAAAAAACAGATGGAGGCACATCATAATAGTGTATGCTAAAGAAACATAAGGGATTATTAATTTACTGTTCAACAACTACATGATAATGCCATATGAATCCATGATACAACTTTTTTTCACAAGACCAAAATATTTAATATTTCTTACTCTAAATAAATAATACATATGGTATTTAAAAATACACTGTTTATTTGAAAGAGTATGTTGTAAGCAGCAGCATATGATGAATGACTAGGGATTACATACTTGTGATATCTACAAGGGTCAGAAAGTTTGACACAATAGTACTAGATTTCTCCAGCTAAAAATTTGTAACGAAGATAGATACGGAACACACAAGTAAACTAAATCAGTTTTTGTCATAAACAGAAATAGAAAATTAACCATGTGGGGTTTATAGTAGCATTTTAATTTAACTTGATTTAAAATAGATAAGTAAAAACCCAGACGAAATACCAGATTATCGTATCTGTCTTGATACAAGTTGTTTTCACTTTTTCAGTCAGTTTATTTCCAAAGAAGAATCAGTAACATGGAGTAGACAAGGCTGACTAATAATAACAAGCTACTGTTTATGAAGGCATTCATCAATTCAGGAGTTTTCAGTGCAGTGGACTTGTAACTCTCTCACCTTTGAGTTAAAAGACTGTGGACTCAACTATTAAACAAAGACCACAGCTCTCTTAAAACCGGTAGATACATTCCAATAAAATTATGTTGTTAGTAAATACCTTTAAAATAAACCTCTTTCCCTAATCCCAAATTCTTACACTATGTGTGGTACAAATATCCAGCAGTAAAATGTTAAACAGTGTTGAAATCTCCAAAAAAGAATAATTGTTCTCTATAAATTCAAAACAATTAAGCTCAGAATTAGTTTCAGCATTATTGACTGCAGGTTCAGAAAAGCAGCTTTTCTGTAGTCATGTTTTGAATAGTAATGAGAAGGATGAAACTTGTTTGCTTGTTTGTTTGTTTCTTAAGTAAAGGTCTGTATTTTGAAAAAGGCACTGCTCAAGTACTCCCAGTTTCTAGACAATAACAGTATAATCCAGCTCTCGGTGTTATACATGCTACCTTTTGATGTTACAGAATAACAATTTAATCCTCTGATGTGTCTGTTGAAGTATCTAGTTTATTATAGAGAATATATCTTCACACCTCTTTGCAGTTTTCCTTTTAACAACGACAACAACAATAATAATAATAATTTTAAAGCTCTCCTGTCATAATGGCTGCTGAGTTTGATTAAACAACTAGCCTACTAGAAGAATGCTTGCATAACATTTAATAAAAGTTTGATTATGAAAAGAATTGTGGCATAAACAAAATTATTTTCTGTTATGAGTAATCTATTTAAAATTCAATTGTAAGGGTTAGATGGCTGTACAATCCATCAAAGGCCTTTAATTCTTGAAGCTTCCCATTTATCAGGATGGTAGAGAAGCTAATCACAATACACATGTTCCTTCATCGCTCTTAGACATAATTAATTAAAAGAGTTTACTCCTGAAATGTTTTTTATATCAACTTGTATTAATAGTTTAAAAATTATAATAAATTTATGAAATAGAAAATTTCAACTGACATGTTTTTAGAAGATTTTTCACAATTTATACATATATAATATCACAAAGACCAGTCTAAGATGACATTAATATCCATGTTTTTAAAAGTTTGTTTTGAAATCTAACCGCACAACCATGAATCTATTAATGTCCTCTTCAGTAATGTGCAAGATTGTTGTCAAACAGAATTCTAAAAATCACAAAGGAAGTTTCCTATCCAGTTTTCTACTACTCCTGCTCATTTTCACTTCTTCCTCTCCCTCAGCTGATGTTTTCATCAAGCGTTTTCCTGCACACAGGTGCATATAGGGACACCTAGTGGCAGCAACCCGTGAAAGCTCCCCAGTCAGAAGACCTGGAGAAGTCACCTGTAGTATGAAATCCAGATCACGCATAATACCCCAAACATACTACTTCAGCTCACTGCAAGGCTTCTGTGCGTTTACTGCAGTGAGTCCATGCACTCAAAAAAACTCAAACCATTCCTTTTCATGCAATATAACATAGTTATACTACCTATTAGGCAGAATGGTTAAATAATAGATCGATTTTTAAATTATCACTGTGTAAATAAGACTTCATATTATCTTAAAGACCAAACTGTCTCATTAAGAAACGGCATACTCTATGTTATTAAGTGAATGCATGTATATAAATATGTGAAACTAACACATATCATGTCTGTATTTTGTAAATATATGTTTATACATACAATACAGAAATCCATAAGACTGGATTCGTTTTTTAGAAATCAAAATGAATATTTTTTTATATATATAAACTACTGTGTGTGCAGATAGGTTGTCTCAGCTAACACTTCAAAACAGAAAAGTAAACCAATTGATGATTCTCACACAAAACTATACAAATGATAAAACATAAAGCTAAACATCAGTATCCGCTTGCAGTCACAAAGGGCTAAGTTTGAAAAATAATATATATTCTCCTACCTATTATTTACAGTGTCTAGATCCGGTATTCAGAAGCCACTGAGACTGCCAAAGTTCTTGTGGGGTACCTTCATGTGCCTCAAGATTCTGTATTGCTTACTGTATATTTTATTGACAATATCATTTAACCAGACAGCATTTTTTTCATAGATATTAGGAATCAGATTAGTGCTGTTACTACTACGTCACTTGGAAGCCTAAATTACACATAATCACTGATTTTCAATTTCTGATTTCCCCAATTTTTTGCTTGTGAGGAACAGTTCAACAGAAATTCTTATGGGATCCTTAACTTCCCCAAAGTGAACAGGAACAAGCTAGGACAGTCTATATGTTTGAAGGAGAGTATACTGACCATATTCAAATTTCTAGTAACTAATCTGGAGTAAAAATTTTAACCTAGGTCCTTCTATTAAACATTTTAACCATTAAGACAGAAAACACTTGATAATTCTCTGAGTTTTTCCTGTTAAATCTGTTTTACTTACTGCATAAAAATTAAAGCAGAAAGAAAAGAAAATAAGAAGAACTTAAAATATTTGTAACTTAAGATTATCCTTGTGTTTGAGAATATGAATAAACCTCTGTGTAATCCCTATCCTACAATTTCTACTAGAAAACGTAAGAAGCTACCCCAGAAGACATGTTCAGACCCACATGAAACCAGGACTCTTTTATTTTAGTTATTATGGATAGATTTAGATATCTAATATTAGATGTATTTCACGTAATATAATTTTAATTATTTGATAATCCTAAAAATAGCAAGGAGATAAGAGAGATGAAACATCAGATCTGATGTATAATGACAGAAGAGTTGAGGAAATTTTAGAGAGATTTTTCCTATGCCGCTTCATCCATACCATGTCCTATTGAAAATGCTGAAAGCTTAGACAGTATTTTCGGAAGAATGGAACAGAGATGAACATTATTTTCATAAGAACTAGTAACAGGAAGCATAAGAACATAGAGCTTGAAGGGATCATCTAAATATCTGCATCTTCAGAGTTGTGGGTTACCATATACTAAGTATGTAGTAAAAAAATAATTTTTTTAAAAAATACAGAACTTTTACTCTAGATAGTATTACCAACTTTCCCATACTGACTCAAAACCTTTAATTCTCAGTAAAGAACAAAAGCCAGACCTTTAATATTCCTTGGGGAAAAAAAGAAAAAAAGGGGTGAGAAGGGGAACAAGGGCACCACCAATGGTCAACTGAGGCCTTTGCAATAGGAGAAAATATGTTGGAAATTGTTTGCAGAATGTTGCAAGAATTAAAATACGTCTCACTTTAGAAAGGAGAACAAAAGAAAGACAGACATGAACAGAACTCAGGATCTAAATTACACGATAAGGGGAGAAAAAACCCTTTCTGACTTGAGAGCCTGCAGTAACCCCTGAGGCAGAGAACAGATACAGCATAAATGTAGAACAACCATATTCCATCTTTTTCAAAAAGACCTTTCCTTCCTAACTCGGCACAAATACCACTTTCCTATCATGAACTGTCCCATTCAATGACATAATTTTTTCTGTAAGCTTTTCAAGTTCTTTCTTAAAACAATGTTGGTTTATTGGCCTGATTACCTATTTGGAAGACATTTCTAGTATCTCACTTCTCAGATAGTCAGTGAATATAAATGTTTGATGACATGCCAAGTTCACTCTTTAGTTCAAATTACTTCTGTCCTCTTAGTATTTAACTAAAAAAGCACTTGTAAGGAATCACATGCCCTCTCAATTACTATTTGGCTATGTATGCCTTTAAAAAAAAAAAAAAATTTTCTTCTGTAGACACATTTTCCATGTCCTAATGACCCTAGTTTATTTCTGATCTTTGAATTTCATTTTAAGATCTTCTCTGAATGTATAACTAGAACCATGCATAATACAAAAGGAACTAATGAAAAAGCACATCCGTTACAATATTATTAACACCTGCCCACCTATTAGAACAATCCTGTCTAATATATCATAGAATCATATTTCTCTTTTCCCTTTAAACCAGTACTTCTTTTATAATGGCAAAATATAGTCACTTTCTGATTGACCACTACCTTAATATTTTTATAATTTTGGATAAAATTTGATCTTCCAAGTTTATAGCAAAAGTTTTCATTCATAACTTTGTAGATTGCAGTATCCAATTTCACACCATTCCTATAAGCCCAGGCCAAAATAAAATAATACACAGATACACATGAATGAAATTCATAAATATTGACATCTTAAAATATTGATAGTAACATCAAATCTGTAAATATGTATATAGTGTATATATCTTTGCATATATATGCATCTTGACAGAAATATAGGCACACAGAGATATACATATGTATGTATTTGTGTATATATATATATATATACATGTATAATTACATATAGCATGTATATAGAAGTTTTCTTGTCTCATTATCTGGTTCTCAGAGAGACCTTTAGTTTTGTATGGTCTACAAATCCTGCCCAGACCTGCTTACCTTATATCTTGAAATCAGTACCAACTATATCACAAAGCATTGGGCTCAAAGCTGATCACCAAGAAACTCTACTAATGGCTTCCATCCATTTAAGTAACTCCCCTCTCAACATTATGTGCTGCCTCAGCTTCTTGGAAGTTCTGGGCTTGCTTTCTTCTGGAATTGTATTTTATGTGTTAATCTTTTCAGCACTCTAGGATAGAAATTTTCTGCACTATACAGGACCATACACTTCTTATGCCACACAGTACCTGATACAATGATGACGTGATTTATCTCACCCTATTCCTACTTCCATTATATATAAAAATTTATACATACATTCTCACCAGAAAAAGAGGCAATGTTTCCAGTAACTATTTAGTCCAGACCTATTTTATTCTTAATGTCCACCCCATCTTTAAACATCCAGAGTACTTCTTTAGTTCTAATTTTACTTACATGGCTTAAGAAGTTTCTACTATGTTCCAGTTTTCTGTGCAAGCTTTGGTTTAACGAGGTTTCTGACCATTCTCAGTTCGGCTTTATACCTTCTGACTTTTGATACAGATTTCTCCCTGCTGATCAATATCTCTTTTTCATTCTTTATAGGTTTTGTGATTACCCTTAATAACTTGCTTAAGCTTTCTACCTTCTGGGAATTCTTTCTCATCCCAGTTGTTTGGGGGGTCTTTTGTTTGTCCTCTCCCGAATGTAAACATTCAATAGCGCTTGCATTTTTTTAACACAAGGTAATATCATGCCTTATCTGAACATTAATTCTGGTGGTCCTCAAGACTATCTCACTAAACTTTTTGTTTCTCAGTTTGCCTTTCTGTAACACTGGACTACAGTTACAGATCTTCCACATTTTTCTGTCTTGCAAGTTCACACGAAGTGGAAAAGCTCAAAATCACCAGTTAAGATAATGATCTACCACGAGGTTTTCCTGCAGATCCTATAATTCATTAAAATTAAGTCTAAGTTATCCTTTCCTCTTGCTTGCTCAGAACAAGCTATCCTCTATTCTGTTCAAATTCATGTTATCCTCAGCATCATTGCTTAATGTTTTTTTCTGATATTTGCCTGTGAGAAAACACACAAATTGCATAATCACACAATATGATTTGTTCCTTTTTTCTTGTATTTTCAGGTATTGTCAAAATCAAGTCTGTACAAGTAGTTCATAATAGATTGCATCCGATGAAATTTTTTTCCTACCTTTTACTCAACAGTTTTCATTCACACACACTCTCATCTTCACTCTCAAATTTAATTTTATTGCAGTCTTAACAGTCTTTACTCCTTAACAGTTTTAAATGCATTAACATGAAATTATTTCACCACTTTTTTTGTCTTTCCTAAACAGTATCTATCCTTCAGTTCCAACATATTTCACTTACAAATTTGGTACCTTCCAGTTTTCCCCTAATGTCTGGTTCCACACGCTGTATCAACTGTTCCTGCTACTCTTTTCGACTGAAGTACTATAGAAAGAGTCTAGATCTGCGCAGTTACAAGTTGTTGCAGTTATAATCCATATATTCATAACATCCTTTTGCTTATCTGTCTTTTCTGTTGTACCATCCTCATTCATGTTCCTGTATTTGTATTCCATATGATGACTATATGAGTTACTTCCAACTTTCCTCATGAGTTTTTCCATTTAAAGGTTTTTAGAATCTCCCGGTTTAATGAAAAGGAGATGAAAGATAAATTAGCAAAAGGCAACACACTATAGTAATAAATAAATATTTATTTATCGTAAATTTATCGGCACTGTTTGATGTCTGTGTGCTCAGGTTTATAATTACAGTCCTAGTTCAAATACTCAAATACAACTTTCCACTGTAAGGAATACTTTCGGATTATGTAGACTCCATTCAAATGGAGTCTAATTCCTTACTGGTTTCAGCAAGGAAACAGAGCTGTGCCCTCATGCTAGTCATGCATTTGAAATTAATATTCTGCAAAACTATACAGAACTTTTAGGTGTTTTACCAAAAATATAATGTCAGCCAGAATAAGAATGAATGGAACAGCAGCATAATAGTTCTACACCAATAACTATATGAACCTTGTGTGTACTACCAAAATAATCTAGGAGTCTAACAACTTGCAAGTAAAATTTTATTAAATCGGATTTTCTATTCAGTATATTATTCAATATCTCATTAGCACAGGAGCAGAATAATTAAACTGAAACATATGTACCTTACTGACTTTTACAAAATTCTTTTTTTGAACATCATTTCAGGTTTATAAAATGTCAACTTTTCCAAAATTGTTTCATTGAAAGAGTTAAGCTCAGCCTAGCTGCCAAGGTTTCTTAAAATATCTCTCCTATGAATAAAAAAGTATTTATGTGTGTCTAATTTTGTGTGACAGAGAGAAAAATAGCATAGAAACACAGACAGATACTATAAATATGATAAGCATTAAAAATGAAAGCATAGATGCATAAAATCCCATATATTCAAAACCAGAATTATTAATTCAAAACAAAAATTATTTTCAAAAATAGTGAGCTCATAAGAAACTCCTCTAAAACATCCCTAATTACAATCTGTAAATTCTTTTTATTCCACTATCATCATATATTTAATGTGGAATACTAGAAAAGCAGTAAGAATGGAAGCGGTGGGGGAAGTGCCCTGAGTAATTTGGTATTCTTTTCCTGACTGAAAGTAGTATCCCAAAAATCAGTCTGAAGCCATACAAAACCTTCCACTGAAACAAATTGTTTTGCATCAAAACATGAATGTCTGAGATTCTTTAATAACAGAAGTACTTTGTCCCATTAAGCAGCTTCCCAAAAGCTTCCACAAGGTCAAGAATATTAATTGATTTATATAAGAAAGTTGTCTTCCATCCGAACACCAGATCTTACTTATTTCAGGCCTAGGAAAAAAGGATTTGAGTCACACTCCTTCTACATTTGCAAAGAGAAGAATACACCTTTTAGGGAAGGTTCAGCATTAAAAAAAAAAAAAAAAAAAAGTGTTTCTCTACAATCATCCTTGGGTTTAGCATGTTGGGATCTTAAGATATGAGTTGACAGAGGTCTGCTGAAGATATAATAGATGTGATGAATTCACATATCATATGTATTCTTCCCTCTTTAGTGTTTAGATTGGCACAAGAAAACCTGTGAAACACAACCACGTCTAGTATTACCTTTTGATTTAAAGAGGGATGCCAAACTCTTTGCTGTGCACATGGGATGTACTTTATGCGTTCTTTTATGCACAACACCTATTTGATTTACATACTAAAATGTATACAGCACATCACAGTAAAGAATACACAAATGTGAACATGTGCACATCTTTGCATGTATGCAATTAAATTACCTTTTTTTCTTTGAAGTTCAGCCAAATACGTAATTTCGTAGAAAATAAAAACCTAAAGCTAAGAGTGAAAACCATCACCACTGCCACTGCCAGCTTTGCACACACAAACATCCCTCCATGTTCTGTATGCAAATGAAATAACGGCAATTCTTCGAACCGGCAACAAAGACAATGCAGTCGGCGCAGCGTCGCCTACTTCGTTTCTCCCCGTCGCAACCACCAACACCGCCCAGCAGCCCAACGCCCCCCGGGATGCCCCTGCGCAGCGCCCGCTCGCCCTGCGGGGCTGCCCGGGGCCGGAGGCAGCGCGCCCGCGGGGCGGCCCCCGTGCGAACCGGCGCGGCCCATCCGCCGCCCTGCGCTGCCACCTGGCGGCGGTGGAAGGCATCACACCGCCCCGCGGCCGAGGGGACCGCCTGGGTGTGGGGGGCGCCCGAAGAGTGGTTTAGTTGTTGCTGCTGCATCCCCACTCCGACCCCCTCCGCGTTCCGTGGCTGGAGTGGGCAGAGGGGTAAAGATAAATTCAGCGCCCCAGACACACACCCCGCGTCTCCGGTTTCGGAGGATGCGCGTAGCAAAACCCGCCGTTTCCTTTTCACCGCGACCACCCAATTCCCTACGGTCTCCGCGTATGCAGCGGAGGCTCCGGCACAGTCAGAAGTAGCAGCGGCGGCTGCCGGGCCACTGGCTCCTGCCACCCACTCCGCGCTGCTCCGCCCAGCCATGGCCAAGGACCGCCGCAGGGAGAGGACGGGGGCGGCTGCGCTGCCTCTCCGCTGCCTACCGCGGACGGCCGGGCCCCGGGACTACGGCCCGAGGGTTTGGGGAAGAGCGGGGTCGGCGTCCAGGGCGCCAGCGGAGCGCGGCGAAAGTTGGTCAGTGCTGGGGAAAGTGTGAGTACAGCCCCGGGGTGCGTGGGGGTGGGGGTGTGGCGGGGGCGCGGCGTTCGTATCGGCATGTGTGTGCCTGCGCGTGTGCGGTGTGTGACCGTGCGTGCGGGATGACTAGTGCCGAGCGAGGCCGACTGCCCGCCGCGCCGTCAGCCGGGGACACCCGCCCCGCCGCCCTGGACCGCGGCCCTCCCCCGCGGACCCTCCCTCCCGCCTCCCTCGTCACCCCTTCCGCCTCTCTCCTACCCTCGACACCCCCCGCCCCTCTCAGCCCCCCCTCCCCGCCACCGCCCCGCCTTCCCCTCCCACCGCTCCCCCTCCCGCTGCGCTCAGCGGCGGCGGCGAAAGCGCGCCCCTCCGCCGGCCGCCCCCCGCCCTCGCTGTGCAGGAGCGCGCCCCCGCGGCTGCTCGGGCACGCGCCCGCGCGCATGTGAGTGTGTGTGTGTGTGTGTGTGTGTGTGTGTGTGCGTGTGTGTGTGCGCCCCTGTGCGAGCGCGGGTGTCTCGGCGCCGCCTGCGTGCGGGGGGTGTTTGTGTGCGATCCGCACCGAGCCTCCCCGGCTGCCGCGATACTCGCCTCCGCCGCCGCCGCCGCCGCCCCGGCTGCTCCGCGAAGCGCCCGCGCAGCGGTCGGCATCTTCATGGGTTGCCACCATGCTTAGGCCCCGGAGATTTCGGGCGAAGTAAGTACCACGATTGACTTTTCTCGCGCTCCCTTTCTCTCTCTCTTCTTCCTCCCTTCCTGCCCCCCCCCCGCCACCCGCCCCTTCACCGCCGGGTCTTTTCTTGCTGTTGCTTTCCACCCCCAACCCCTCCCCCGTCCCCGTCCTCTCTCCCGGAAAGCCATTTCTCCCAACTCTGGGTGCTGCTCAGTTGGGTGGCAGTGTCCGTCTGGGGCTGCTTGCTTGCTGCTGCTGTCGGCGGTACTGAAAGCCGCTTCGAGCCGGATATGCAGTGCGGTAATCTAAGGGCTGAACTCTTCGGGGAAAAAGCCACATACACAAGAAAAATCCCGATGCAACCCCTTTCCTCTTCTCCCCTCCCCCTTTCTCTCTCTCCCCCCCTCACCCCCCCATATGAACCTCTGTAGGGAGCTGGCGAACAGCAGCACGCAGTCATCAGAGAGGGGTTTCCAAGGCGGGATTGCAACCTTACATACAGCCAGCTACAACTTTATTTTCTTTACCTCCCATCCCCACCCCCCCTTTTTTTTTCATGGAAAGGGAGAAAGGAGGAGGGAAGGAATATTGTATTTGCCTCCTTTACTAACCATAATTGAATTAAAGTTGTAAAATGCCTGGGAGTTTAACACTGACCGGGTAGGTTTTCGATAGCTTTTTTCTTTTTTTTTTCTCCAAAGAAGAACTGTCAGTTAATAGATGAATGGATCTGATCAAGCTAGGAAAGAATATGTGAGATACATGCCTTTGAGTAAGATTTCTGCTGCCTTTATGCAGTGAAGCCTTTTGCTTTGAGTAATTCCGATCCAGTTGACATCTGGTCAGAATTAAAGAGATTCGCCGAGACTTCCAATTTCTTGCTGCATGACTGCCTTTGCTGCAAGTGCGAGATTTGCAGCCTTGAATCTGATGCTACAGGAGATGTCTTGCAGTACTGAGACTTGCCGTTTTTCAGGATGCGTTCCTCCAAACCAGAGTTGTGGCAAGAGGATTGGTGCTCTGAGGTGGACGATAGAAAATGCAAGCCTGCTCTGAGATCCCAGCGTTTACGCCTGGATGATTTATTAGTCTTCCCCTACCGACACACACAATCCATTTATTTTCCCTATTCATATTGTTTTTAGACTAGTAGAAGAAAGCCATAAGGAGTCAAAAAGACTTCAAGAATGAGTGGATTTGGGATCTGTTCCCAGCTAGGTGAAATTCGGGTATTATATTACTGACGTAGGTCAATGATAGGGTTTCCCTTCCACCCCCCTTGGCTTTTAATCAGCCTGGGTGTCTTCTTCCCTAAAGGATGAAGAGTGCTGACAGCCATCGCTGCTTATAATCAGTAACTCTGATGCTTGGAGGGTTGGCGATGAGATATTTTCATGAGACCTATTTAAATCTCTCCACTTCTATGAGGCTAGTTTTGGAGAATGTTGGGAATAAACGTTATGTCAGATATGGCTGAGACTCCGAAGATGACCCACATGTTTTACATTTTTCACAATTTTTGGGTGAGTGGTTAAAACATTTCATTTAAGTGTGTGTGTGTGTGTGAGAACTTAGACATCTGCTTGATCGTCAGCTCTGTTACATTGTACATAACTCATGGAGGAGGAGGGGGATCAGGAAATCAATTAAAATGATTTACTTGTGTAAAGATACAAAATTTCTCTCACTGAAGAGAGCTGCTAAGTGCATTGAAGTAGGACATTAACTTGTTTCATTACTGAAGAATTCTGCCACAAAAGTCATCTAGGGGGTGCATGTGTGTGTGTGTATGTCTGTGTGGGTGGGTGTGTGCTTTGTAAATGTATAGATAGAAAAAAAAATAGAGTTTTAAGAAATGGTTGAAGTGGAGAATGTGTTGGTATTCTCTCTGTTGAATTAAGCTGCCGTTTTCAGCACTGAGCATTTTTCTTTGGATTCCTACCAGGGCATTTCCACCACTGGTTAAAAATCAAGGTAGAAAGAGGGGAAAACCTTGGTGCACTGTTCACTGGGGAGGTTCTGAAGGGAAGGGGGGAGCTGAGTAATAGGGAAGGTGGGAAACCTCGTAAAATGGTGCTTCTTTTCTCTTAAATTAGAACTGTGAAACTGAACTGACAGCCATTTTATGTATATTTATGGGGCTGGTCATGAAAAAGAAATCCAAGGAAGCATTGAAATGCACCCCACAGGAACAGAACCAGAACAATTCCTACTGTGACCTCACCTTTTTAAACACCGCAGGCATTTGACTCTCTAGGAGTTGCCTATCAACCTTTTAATCAATGCATGTCATCCAGTTTTCAAAAGTGTGGGAATTAGAAGTGACAGGAGGGTTTTTTTGTTTGTTTGTTTGTTTCATAAACAATCCATTCTCTCCCCCACTGAAGATATATATAAACTTTATGTCCACTTTAAATTTTATAGGGCTATGCTATTATGTTGCTTTCTTTTTTTTTTTTTTTTTCCTTACCCTTACAGGAAATAAAATGTACGCTTGCTGCTCTACAGTAACTTTGGAACAGGATCTCAACAAAAAAATGCATATCTGGATGCTGCAGACAATTGTATTTGCTTTAACATCTCTAGTCCTTTCATGGGCAGAAAGCATCGAGTATTATGGGGAAATCTGTGATAATGCATGTCCTTGTGAGGAGAAGGATGGCATCTTAACAGTGAGCTGTGAAAACAGAGGAATCATCAGCCTTTTTGAGATCAGTCCACCAAGGTTCCCTGTCTACCACCTCTTGTTGTCTGGGAACCTTTTGAACAGGCTCTACCCAAACCAGTTTGTTAATTACACGGGAGCTTCGATTTTGCATCTGGGTAGCAACGACATACAAGACATCGAAACAGGGGCCTTTCATGGTCTGAAAGGTTTAAGGAGGCTGCACCTGAACAATAACAAGCTGGAACTTTTACGAGATGACACTTTCCTTGGGCTAGAGAGTTTGGAATACCTACAGGTCGATTATAATTATATTAGCGTAATTGAACCCAATGCCTTCAGCAAACTGCATTTGCTGCAGGTGCTGATTCTCAATGATAACCTCCTTTCCAGTTTGCCCAACAACCTTTTCCGTTTTGTGCCCTTAACTCACCTGGACCTGAGGGGTAACCGGCTAAAGCTGTTGCCCTATGTGGGCCTTTTGCAGCACATGGATAAAGTGGTGGAGCTGCAGCTGGAGGAGAACCCCTGGAATTGTTCCTGTGAGTTGATTGCTCTAAAGGATTGGCTGGACAGTATCTCATACTCTGCTCTGGTGGGAGATGTGGTTTGTGAGACCCCTTTCCGCTTACATGGTCGAGACTTGGATGAAGTCTCCAAGCAGGAGCTTTGCCCCAGGAGGCTCATCTCGGATTATGAAATGAGACCACAGACACCATTAAGCACCACAGGGTATTTTCACACTACGCCAGCTTCAGTCAACTCAGTGGCCACTTCTTCTTCAGCTGTTTACAAATCCCCCTTGAAGCCCCCCAAAGGGACCCGCCAACCCAACAAGACGAGAGTGCGCCCTACCTCCCGCCTGCCCTCAAAAGATCTGGGATACAGCAACTACGGCCCCAGCATTGCCTATCAGACCAAATCCCCGGTGCCTTTGGAGTGCCCCACTGCCTGCACTTGCAACTTGCAGATTTCTGATCTGGGCCTCAATGTCAATTGTCAGGAAAGGAAGATTGAGAGTATTTCTGAACTGCAGCCCAAACCCTATAATCCTAAAAAGATGTATCTTACGGAAAACTACATTGCTCTGGTACGCAGGGCAGATTTTGTGGATGCTACTGGGCTGGATTTGCTGCACCTGGGCAATAATCGGATCTCGGTCATTCAGGACCGGGCTTTTGGGGATTTAACTAATTTGCGAAGGCTGTACCTGAATGGGAACCGGATTGAGCGGCTGAGCTCGGAGCTGTTCTATGGGCTGCAAAGCCTGCAGTACCTCTTCCTGCAGTACAACGTTATCCGGGAGATAGAGGCAGGCACCTTTGAACCTGTCCCCAACCTTCAGCTCTTATTTTTAAACAACAATCTTCTGAGATCTTTGCCAGGGAACATTTTTTCTGGTTTGTCTCTCTACAGGCTGAGCCTGCGGAGCAACCACTTCTCCTATCTGCCAGTGAGCGGGGTGCTGGACCAACTGAAATCCCTGCTGCAGATCGACTTGCATGAGAACCCCTGGGACTGCACCTGCGACGTGGTGGGCATGAAGCTGTGGTTGGAGCAGCTCAACACCGGTGTCCTGGTGGACCAGGTTATCTGCGAGTCCCCTAAGAAGTTTTCCCAGAACGACATGCGTGCCGTCCGGGTGGAGCTGCTCTGCCCCGACTACTCGGACATCGTCGTCTCCACGCCCACGCCGTCCCCGGGCCAGCTGCCGGCCAGGACCACCCCTTCCTCCTCCACCGTGCGGCTCAACGGCACGGCGGCGGCGGGCGGCTCTGCGCCCGCGGGCGGTGTCGGCGGCGGCAGCTCCTCGGTGCCGCTGTCGGTGCTGATCCTCAGCCTGCTGCTGGTCTTCATCATGTCGGTCTTCGTGGCAGCGGGGCTCTTCGTCCTGGTCATGAAGCGGCGCAAAAAGGGTCAGGGTGACCACGCCAGCGCCAACAACTCCGACGTGAGCTCCTTCAACATGCAGTACAGCGTCTACAGCGGCGGCCACCAGCACCACCACCCCCACCTCCAGCAGCACCCGCCACACCGCGGCAGCGGCGGTGGGGGAGGTGGCGGGGGAAGCGCGGCGCTGCCCAAAGTGAAGACCCCCGCCGGCCACGTCTACGAGTACATCCCGCACCCTCTGGGCCACATGTGCAAAAACCCCATCTACCGCTCCCGGGAGGGCAACGCGGGAGAGGATTACAAAGACCTCCACGAGCTCAAGGTCACCTACAGCAGCCAACCCCTGCAACCCGGAGGGGGTGCACCGCCGCCCCCGCCGCCCCCACCGCCCGGCGGGGAGGATGCACCCGTGCGCAGCCCCGCGTACAGCGTGAGCACCATCGAGCCGCGGGAGGAGCTGATCTCCCCAGTGCAAGACGCCGATCGCTTTTACAGGGGCATTTTGGAGCCCGACAAACACTCCTCCTCCTCCACGCTGGGCACACCCGGCTCCACCCTCCCCGACTACCCCAAGCTCCCCGCCGCCTACACCTACTCCCCAAACTATGACCTTAGGCGTGCCCATCAGTACTTGCACCCGGGGCCGGGGGACGGCAGGCTCCGGGAGACGGTGCTCTATAGCCCCCCGGGTACTGTCTTTGTAGAGCCCAACAGGAACGAGTACCTGGAGCTAAAAGCAAAACTAAACGCAGAGCCGGACTACCTCGAAGTGCTGGAAAAACAGACCACATTCAGCCAGTTCTGAGAAACAGTTTCCCTCTCCCCCAACCACAGCAGCTCCTCCTCTAGAGTATTTGTATTTAACAACCACACGCAAAACAAAGAAACGTAAATGCTGACCTCCTCCTTGCCCCCCCTCCCACTTTTTTTCCCCTTTTAATTCATTTTATTGTAGGGTGAAGTGCCTTGGCACAGGATTTTTCAGCTTCGGTGAATTATTTTGAAAGGGTGTGCTGTTTATTTTATTTTATTTTTTATTTTTGTTTTATTGTGTTTGGAAATAGGAAACCATCTATTGTGTAAATTGAGCACAACACTGGTATTGTGCATATGTCCATATATGCTTGGGGAAGGGTGGTCTTGTCAGGTCATAGTCAGGTTACAAATACAAGAGTAATGGTCACTTTTTTTTTTTTTTTTTTTTACAGACTTTTTAAATTTTGTTTTCCTTCTGGTTGAAGAGTACAGCGCACATTTTCCCCTTTTAGCCATGAGTGAGTCTAAATGGCTTTTATGGAGAAATTAGCACACCCCGACTTTAATACAAGGTTTCCTTTTTTTAAGGATGTGTTTGTATGCTTTCTGGACTTTTGAATTAAAAAATATATTATGATATTTAAAAGGATCACTGTAGATGTGGAAAAATCATTAAAGAGTGCAAAGATATATGATCCATAACTGGTTAGTGAAAATAACTTATTGATGAAATATAAAAAAATATTTTATTGTAGCACCTATTTTTATATGCACATTAGCATTGCTCTTTCCTTCACTATTTTAGGGCCTAATCCTGCAAATTCTTACTTGCTTGAGTGTCTTTACTTGTCAAAGAAGCCCCAGATTAGGCCTTCATCCTGCAGGCACATGAACAACTTTACCAATGTCCATAGTTTGTAGACTCACACATTGAGCAAAGTTAGTCAAATATCCAAAAGATTACAATAAAGGATGAAGAACTATTCTTACAAGTAAAACTACTGGGATGTTTTAAGTGTTTTTTATTTTTTCAGGATGGGGTCCAAAGTCTGCCAATTGCTTTAAATTGTTGCACTACACCGAGAGCTTTTTTTCCAAAGCTGATGTAGTATCAGGGGGAGCTTTTAAATCACTACAGATAATGCCAATTATGACCAAATTGTAACAGACAATCTAAGACATCTAATTTGACCACAAGAGAAAAAAATAATGTTCCTCTATTTTAAAATTACCTTTTAGTAACCTCTTGTTCAGGCGTCTGGTTGGGCAAACTAGTGAGGGACATGTAGAAGACATTCATTTTACCAGGAAAAAAGTGTATTTCTTTTTTGATTTGTCAGTGTTCTTTTTTTTTTTTTTTTCATTATTTAACCAAATTATAATGGTTTTACAGTCGTTGTAGCCATTTTCTGATTGTTTAGTCAAGTAAGATTGCACTTGTACAGATCCACGTGTTTACTGGTATCCCGAAAGACCAAATTATGGACTGTACACATCTATATATAATGTCTTTACCCCTTTGGGCAACAGGCAATGGCAAAGATACTCATATACACAACATCACTGTAAATGGGACAACTGATGTCTCATATGTATCCCAGCACATGTGATTTTTTAATAGTTTCTGAATAAACACTTGATAAATATTTCAAATGTCAGAACATGAAGTAATGAGTACCTGAAGTTTAAAATTTCTTGCCAAAATTGTCTGTTTGTGTGTTGGATTCTCTTTGCTAGCAATTATGGCTCATCAGAAAGATCTAACATTTTTAGGCAAAATATAATGTGTTGTCTATTTTCAAAACACAACGTATGATAATTACCAGCATATATAACATGGATCAGAGAGTGACACATGGGTATGTGTTTCACCAGCATACTGGATAGGATAGTTTTATATTTATGTTTTGTTTTCTTGCTGAAGCGTTCTTTAATATATGGAATGGAATGTTATTTCACATGCGGTTTTGTCTTTTTTCATTAGGTTATCATGTTTGGTATTGTTTGCAGAATTGCTCACTAGTACATTTTTTATTGCTAAAGGGCTCTGTTCTCTTCTGCTTTTTCTCTCCATGTACAAACCGTCACTTTCTACAAAGACAAAGCTATATAACTGGTCCTTTGGAATTCAAGATAAATGTTTTTTCTTGGCATGTGTTCTTCCCTCTATGCCACCCACACTGAGAAAAAAAAAAAAAAAGAAAGTGTGACTGTATTTAGCTCGGACAGTTTAGTCAGTGGAGTGTTATTTCAGTTTGAAATGCAGATATGAGGAGTATTCTTTTGTCCATAGAGACACAACACATGACCGTTCTGTGCACTGCTCTCGATCTCCTGTAGACCTCCTGCTGACACTAGTGAGACATGTGGGTATTGCTGCCTGAGGTGCAGTTCTGGAGCCCTAATTTTGAATTACCTCCTTTATAACTATTGCTGAAACCAGTGGCCTGGTTCTCCTTCCATTTAAACTCAGCAGAGGCCCACTTGTTAAACAGGCATAAGTAAGAAAATTTTCAGCCTCACTGGCTTCCTCATTCACTAAGCGAAAGTGTGACTCAGTAAAGATTGAATGAGAAGGTCCTACAAACAGTACGTGTCTGTTCATGTGTACATTTATTTCTTTTTCTCTGTGATTCTAAACTCATAAACAGCAGTTTGAATAGGTGTCAATACAAATGTAGGTTTAGGCCCTTCATGTGAAAGGTACATTTTACATGGCATTCTGCCACAAAGAGGCAGCATCCACAAATGAGTAAATGAGCAGGAATTGCTTGGATTTGTAAGAAATAGCTGATAGAAATGCCTCGGCAGTGTGTTTATGCTTGCATTCTGATGCTACCATTTCTGAAGCATGTAGTAGTGCTGCTTCCATGTTTTCTGCACACAGTAGCTGGTAATGAAGAATTTTTCTACCTGTCTATACTAAAATTGGAACAATTAATTTAAATCTCTTCAATTTCTCATCTTCACTAGAAAAAAATATATTATCAATTCCATTACTGGAGGAAAAAAAAAAAAAAAAAGAAATGGCATCAATTACCTTCAGAAAGTGTGTTGTTGAAGATAAATCCTTAAAAAAATTAGTATTCTTTAGTTCATAATTATCCTGAAACACACCAGAAAGGGCTGTTTGTAAATAAGGACTTTAATGGAAGCAGGATTTCCCACTCCCTGGCTACAATGATATATTATCTGTGGAAATTTATAGTGAGAACATGTAGATGGGAATGTGACCTGAAAAGGATGATGTGCTTCTGATTTGAAAACACAAGATAACTTATATCATTATACAAATGTTTTTTTTCTTTACATGAGTTTTGTTCTGTCAGCAAGATCAGTGAAATCCTCTGCATGATGATCTGCTGAGTTAGTGCTGACCAAGGGTTAAAAGTGTTAAGAAGAAGAAACAGAAAAAACCTCTTTTAAGAATTCTGAATATTATTTTAGCTTGGTTTAGGTTGGTTATCAAACTGGTTTAGATTGGGTATTAAAGTGATTCCCCCCTCTTTTTTCTTTTAGTCTTTTGACAAGGGATATTGAGCTTACTCAATCACTCATATGGCTTCACTTTTTTTTTTTTTTTGAAAGTGTAAGAAATTCTGTAATAAAACAGGAGAAAAGGTGGAAGAGGAATCCTAACTTCTCAGTGTAACTACTAGAATCAAACCATTGCTTGTGATAATATAGAACATTTATTCTTATGAAGTAAAAAAGTATTATTTGTATTTTTTTTTTCATATGTACCACAAATACTAATGATGCATTTAGGGCTGAGATACCTTTTTCTCTCTCCTTTTTCTCTCTCCTTTTTCTCTCCCCTTTTTCTCTCCCCTTTCCTTTCCTTTCCTTTCCTTTCCTTTCCTTTCCTTTCCTTTCCTTTCCTTTCCTTTCCTTTCCTTTCCTTTCCTTTCCTTTCCTTTCCTTTCCTTTCCTTTCCTTTCCTTTCCTTTCCTTTCCTTTCCTTTCCTTTCCTTTCCTTTCCTTTCCTTTCCTTTCCTTTCCTTTCCTTTCCTTCCCTTTCCTTCCCTTTCCTTCCCTTTCCTTTCCTTTCCTTCCCTTTTCCTTTTCCATTCCCTTTTCCCTTTTCCTTTTTTCATTTTCATGTTTATTTTAATGTTTTTTTTAATATATTTTCCTTCCTTCTTTCTCTTTCCTCCTCTCCTCATCTATCCTATATTACATATTTTACTCCTGTCTTTGCTAAAACAACCTGAATTTCAAATGATCAGTCCCAGAAGATATACCCTGTAATTTCTAGACATTCTTTCACACTATTTGAAACACCAGATGTTATGTCAATCTCATTATCAATTAGAAGTCTGACATACACGCAGCTTCCACTTTTATGCTTCTATGGCCCACATTCTCACATTTTATTTTATTTTTAAGATTTACCACTCATTATTTTAATGGTCGCTTAAGGTTGTAAAAACATGTTCAGTTGATTATGTATATTGCAGTGTTTAATTTCTGAATGTTTTCTTATGTTTTCATTTTTTACAAAGCATATAGCAAATTCTTTGGGTTATTCATCTTACGAAAACATTAAATGTGGTGGTACCTTTTCTCATATCACATAATAACTTAATTCTTAAAGTAATATAGCAAAATCAATGGTAAAATCTTATAAGACTCTCTCACCTATGGAAAAAATTTAGAAAATACATCTGAAAAGGTGGGAATAGCTAATTGTGGTTGTTGGTGAAATCTGAAGGTGACATCCTGGTTCTATAGTTTGTTCAGACTTTTATTTATCTGGAGCTAATATGTCTGGCCTGTGAGTTGTGTGTTTCTTACAGAAACTTAAGAGTCTGCTTAATGCATATGGCTCCCTCTCAGGGGGCGAATCCATTAAGACAATACATCCTGAAGGACAGCGTAAACAAGAGCTCCTTCATTTTTAGAGGGCAGGTTCTTTATATTGCTCTGTGTCTCCAGGGAGCCTGAATAGCCTTTCGCTTGTTTAAAGACTGACATACCGAAATGCCGTGTCTCCAAACCAGCCTCTAGAGAAGGAGGCCAAAATCTTTGTTTGTCTTATGCAGAAATGAGAACGCTATTGGCACTACAGGGATTAAACAAGAAAAATGGGGAGAGAAGAGAGAGTGAATGGCAGACAATTCCATAGCTGTCAGCCTTCAAATGGTCTTCACATCTGTATTGATTATTTGATTGTAGAGAATTGTACCTCCCTTCTGCAGCATCCATTTACTCTGGAAAATGTAGAACCTCAAGCTAAGGAGTGACAAGTGCGTGAAGGAGTAGATGAGTGAGGCCTTTCTGTGGGAAGAGTAGGCAGGACAGCAGCACTCTGAAAGGGGCGGCTGTACTAATGGTTTATTTACACCATTTCTCAACCCTTCTAAGAAGCTTTGCAATGTTCTCCGATGAAATGAGAGCACATAGATCTCCCTGCAGTCCAGCAATACTGTCTTACACATTTTTGTTTATCTATGTATTAATACTATCCTAATATAAATATGACAAGTCTTCACAATTTATATTGCTTTTTTTCTCTTCATTGTTCAGCTACATTTCAGAGTACCTAGCTGTATGATAATACTCCAGAGATACTAAGTAAGCACAGTTATGCTTTAGAATAATTGTTTGTTCTTAAAACACTGAACAGAACAGAGTTACAAAACAAAAAAGAGGCACATTTCAGTCCTAGGAAGCAGAGGTATTTATTTAATTGAATATACAAAGAAATAAAGTGTAATGAAGTTTGTAATTAAATGGTTATCAAATTAACTATTTAACTTACAGCTAATGGGCCACATTTTGCTTCTAGTTTTGCAAGTACAAAACTGGATTCCAGTGACTTCAGGAAATTACAAAACATTTACTTTGATCTTATGAGTTTGGCTTATTGTCATTGAAATAAGCCAGTTGTCTTGGCATTTTTGGTTAGTAAAGGGAAAAATCTGAATACAGGAATGATAAACATCTGTAATTCTGTTGCATACTTCCAAAATTAATTACATCTGTATCCAATCTACTGACAAATTAACTGAATGTTAATGTGGTATAGCACCGTAAAATTTATCTTGGAACAATGTTGTCCTGATTATATGGGAAGTTAAGTTTACATCCACATGTACAAATGTGGTGCTTGAAAACGATGGACCCTATGAACTGGCAACGTATCTTTATTTAATTCTGTGAGCTTGGTCCTGAATTTGTGTGTTAAATTGAAAAACTTGATAAAAGTTGTTCCATTTGTGGTGGTTTTGTCATGGAAGGTGCAACCACTTTCACTGCAATTTTACAGCCTAATATTTACAGTATTTTTAAATTTTAAAGGAATCTATAAAACATAGATAGTTGAACGTCAATTAATTTTTTTTTTTCTCTGTTTGGACACAATTACTATTGTATATCATGACATGGTTGTGAGTGACCTTTCAAAAATAGTTGTAGAAAAGGGGGAGATAAAAATCTGAAATATTTCATGTAATGAAACATTTTCTTCTCATGATTTCAACAATATATCTGATTTTGTGATTATCAACACCTTCTGGTAATTTTGTACCGATACTGTGACAAAAAGTTTATATTCCTGTTTGGGAATGGAGACAAAATAAAACTTGAAAGGTGACAATCTAGTACAGTTTTCTAATTTCTGAAAGCAGAGTTTAATTACTAAGTAGATTATTATTTTGACCATCTGTATTTTTTTTACCATCTGTATTTAAAAAAAAAATATATATGTGTGTATATGGAAGTGCATGTATACATATGCAAGTATGCATCTATCTGTATGTATACATACACTTATATTCATCTATATTTCTTAAATTAGCATTGTCTCTACTGTCATATAAGAATATTTCCATGTGTGTTTTGGAATCTTTTAGGCCTGGAATGAAGCAAAAGTGCTTCCGATAGCATATGAAGCACATAAATGCTAAATCCACAGAGTCACCAAAAAGTCACTCCAGTACTACAAGACTTCAACTTGTCCAATATAGTGCTATAAATGTTGTTTCGTGATTGCTAGGAACAAAAGTTCAGGCCCAAATCCAGTTTGCAACTGGCTGAACAGAGATCGAGGGGCATTCATATTCTTACGTCTTAAAACCGTACCTTTTTATTTTGGAATAGTATCATACAACAGGAGTGACCTGACTTTAACTTTGCTATAACTTCATTACAATAGCAACTAGTTTGTTGAGTCAAATGGATAAATAAACACATACTTACGTGCTTCACCTACTAAATGTATCTATGAGAATTGAAACAATTCTTAAAAATTTCTCATGATTAGATATCTGAATTTAGTTTTAAAATAATAATTTCATAACTGTATTTAATTATGTAGTAAAAATTGCATGACAAAGATGTGTTCTCTTTCTAAATACTGAACTTAGGAGAACAATTAATTAGTCACAACTATAATAAAGCTGGTAGTCTCAATGGCAGTTGCTTTCTGCTAAAATTGAAGCAGGATTGTTCACAGTATTGATACTCTTCAGCTATGATAGTTTTATCATTATAAATTCTATTTTAAAATTTATATATTAAACATTTAAGATGCATTTTCATGTTGGCATTTTATTAAGTTTAGTCAAATATGTCATTACATTTATCTAAAATTTATTAGTTATGCAATTTTAAGCAGTTTTCACAATTTTTAGGTCATTCATAGAACTATTTGTAAGGGATATAATAACATGGTTACATGAGTTTATGTATAGTTACATACAGTACTTCAGTTAGATTCTATCTGATACTTTATAGCACACCCAAATGTATAATTTACAGTGTGTTTCACATGAAGGTCAAAAATCAAGAATATCTACATTTTTCTGTTTTCAGATTTTTTCAGATGTCTACATTAAGATCAAAGAAATTGAACCATATACAGTCAAAGAAAGAATATTCTGCTGAATCATTTCTTCCCAAGTATAAATATCTTCCTTTAGTGATGATGAAAAGTACATCAAAGGAAAAATGGCTAATCTGCATATTGCATATTTGATGTTTTTAAAGTGAATGAAAATTCTCCCATTGATTTCATGTTTTGAAAATATGGAATGCCTTTACAGTTTGTCTTGGTTTTGTATCTTCCTGTTAGAGACTGTTCACTAGCTACCTTGCATAGGCAAAATACCTGCTGCAAAATTGTTAAAAATCTCAATCAGTTATAATATCGTTATGTTTATAACTTCGAGCATTTCAAAGGTTGCTGTCTCTCCTCAGTGATTAAATGATGCTTGGTCTTCTAAGGGTGGATATTTTTAATTTATTTCCATCTGAAGAAAGCATGCAGTGTCATTAATACTGGTTGTGGAAATGATTTAAAAATACTGTATATTGATGGGTTCATTAAGTTATATCACTAATGTTAAAAAAAAATCTATTTCTTTAAAACTGAGTTAACAGTTATACATTTTCTATTTTAATGTTCTGTTTCCTTGTCTTTTTTTTTTTTTTTTTTTTTTTTTTTTGCTACACATTACTGAGTCAAACTCTTAGCCTTTGTTTTGAAGTTTGCTTTTTTATTTTCAGTATGGAGCACAGTTGTCTGCAGAGGGACCTAAGCTATTGTTCTTAGGCGTGTATATTTTCTGTTAAAGAAAAATATTGTACTCTTTAAGATAGCTGTTGGTTTTCTATGAAGAATCACATGTTCCTCATTTTTTCCCTCCTTTTCTCTCCATTCTTACACTGTGAGGCAGTAAAGAAGCATAAGTGTGTGCTTTTGTATATCTGATACGTGGAACAAGAACTTGAGTAAAATCCTCAATATCAAAAGAAATTATTGTTTAGGTAGGGTTGTTTTTTTTTTTTTTTTTTTAAATCTATCTATAGTATCATTAGTGTAAATCTGTAACATAAATACATACATTCATAAACATGTATTTATATGTATGTCAGGGGCACCAGTGTGCAGAAGGAAGCTTTTTTTTTGTTGTAGTTGATTTTTTTAATGCACCTCATCTCAAGAAGAGGAACTGTCTTATAACTAAGCAATGCTTATATAATGAAGCTTTTCAGCATAATATTTTATGTGGTAAAATGAAATCAACAATTTCTGATCTAGTCTGAAACGTTTCTTTTAACCATTTTAGCACAGCAGGCAATAGCTACCGACAAGTAGCAAAGTACCATAATATCATGTTGAACAGTATAAACTATTAGGTTCATTGTGCAACATATCACTTTAAAAGTTTTAAATGGTAGGAGTTTACTAATGCATATTGTACTAACTTGTACATCAACTCTAACATTTTTTTTTCCCTAAAAACCAAGAAATTGGTACTCTTTTGAGAAAAGTTATTTCTATAAATATAAAAAGTATTTACATAATTATTCTAAATTCACCAATTTTTAGAAACATCATTGAATGTATTTATAATGGTTAATAATTTATTATCCATACATAATTTTATACAATGAATATGTTCTATAATTTTCAGTATATGTTATATACTGAATGTTATCGGTATTTACATATTTCTTAAGAATTCTCAGATTACTAAGAAGTTTTTGTTTGATTTGGTTAGGATCAAAGGTATATGGAGAAAAAATAATCCTCTCATAATTTTGTCTTCATAGCATTTATCTTAGGATCAATTATCCAAATGAATTGGACCAACTCTTAAAAATGTTAAAATTATGTATTAATTTTACCTCATTTGCTATTTGAATGTTTGAGAATTATTTACTGCTTGATGTAATTATCTATGGTGAAATATCAAATTTCCTAATTTTGTCCTGATCGATACTATGTAATTTCCATTTACAGTTACATAGTAAAACTGTTTTATGTTTATCCTATACTTAGTTACCCTTACTTCCTGCTCTCTGTGTTGATGTAAAGCCTCACAAATGATCATTTAATCATTGAAGCTCGATATTACTTCACAATCCTAACATAAAGGTATTAACAAAGCAATGAAGACAAAAGTTCAAAGGTAGACTTTTATTCTCTGACTACTTCCACATGTGAATAAGTTGACTGATGTGAGCAGTCAAATCAAGTTCAGTCAGAATTCTTATATAACACACTTCCATGTTTGGAGAAAAGGAATACAAATATATGTCTGACACATACAGGCTTAAGTCAGTCCTCAGTTTGAGTTCTGGTTTGCTTGATGGAGTGTTTCTGAACACTTTTGCTTGATGGAGTGTTTCTGAACATATTAGGATGTTGATTACTGTTACCAAAGTAATTTCTTGCTTTAAAAAAGGAATTTTCTGTTTTCACTTATGTAGACAATGTGCAATTAGGTGTGTGTATCAGAGAGCATTTTGATATCATCACAAAGGCCTGAGGACCTTGAAATCTAATGCTGGTTTAATTTCTGCAATGCTGGCTTTTTGTTTCCCTGTATTTTGGTTTTAACTGAATGTTACTGGTTTGAAAAAGTTACTTAAAATCATGTTGAAGCCTAATGGCAGAAGGGTACTGGGAGGGTTAATGAATATTTTCATTTATTCAGAGATTTTAATTGTAATGACATATATGGAAGATAAATAGTTATAGGTTCTGAATGTCTTCATTTTGTCTTGTCTTCTAAAGTTATTATTTTTTTATTCAAACAGGAAGTACAGAATTTGAATTAAATATAAAGATGTTAAATAGCTGCCATCCAAAGGCTTCAATAAGAACTGCTGTTATTACTGGTTTTGTTGTTGTCATTGAACTCTGAAAAGTCAGATCATGTTTATTTTTGGGACTCACTGGGTGAGTGAACAATGGCTAAGAGGCCTTGCACCTCTCTGTATTACAATGACTTGAATTGCCACAGTGATGAAATAGAAGCCCTTTTTAGTGAAAGTATGTTTTGGGAATATAGTCAATTTATATTCATCTCTGCATTTTAAATATATAAAAGACAAATGTTGTCAAAACTATTTCTTAATATTGAGAAAAAAACAGTTATTTGCAGGGCAGAGAACCTGAAAGCATTGTTGTTACCAGAAGTGAAAATAGTGATTTTGCTTTAATCGTCCAAATGTAGAGATACAAAAGTAATAATGTACAGAACATAGAGCATTGATTACTTAGAACATTACAAAATCTTAAACATGTAAGCATCCTTTTCGAATATACAAAATCTTTTAACCCTTGATATGAGAGTCTTATGTATAAAGGAGATTTTAGCCATAGTTAGGGCATCATCAGTCCAAAGAGAAGGCAGGTAGTTTGATGTATCTCATTTATATAGCCTTACAAAAATCCTTCTGGTTGGCTTAGACTTTTTTTCTTTTTTTTTTTTTTTTTTTCCCATTACACAGGAATCAAAATTCTTCATATCAAGTTGGAAATTATGGTGTCACAAAATGTCTCAGTCTCTGGACAAATAATCATTCAGCAGCAATATTAAAATTGCTACAGCAAACACCTTTCTTCCCAAAGGATCCTAAAGTGCCTTACAAAATTAGGGCTTGTTCCTGCCCTGATTGAAGTCAATGGGAGCACTGCCAATGGGAACAGCACTGGGCACTTAAGAAGCTAATAAAAGCTGCATTCAGACATCACTTCTACCACTGAAATGTGTAACTGTTCAACTTACACAGCAATACTCCCCAGTGTTTTAAGACAGGAAGTGAATATTATCATATGCATATTGCAATTTTTAAAAATAAAATATAATTTTAAAGGGATACCTGGCCCTAATATTAATGTTAATATCCTAGCTTTTGGTTAAGAGTTCTGTTTGAGACTTCATCCAAAATTGTTGTATTTTTTTCTGAAGATTTGAACATTAGTTCCAGTAGTTCTAATGGCTAATATCACTTTCATTGTTCATATATTGCATATACATATTTTGGAGCTCAGATTTGCATTTTATGTGCAATAGTATAAAATAATTTCAGAAAAATGTAACATGGAAATATAAGAAATCTGTTATATATTTATTGTACCTTTTTGCTGATTATTTTTTAATTGCTACCTGAGGAAATCTTGGTATTACTATCAGTATTTGGCATATACTTCCACACTCTTTCATATTACATACTAAGCTGATTGCTGAGGTATGTCAAAGAAAGGCTTTGATGTTCATATACCTGAGATGCCAGTTGGAAGCAAGCCTTACGCCATGTATTCTGATCTTTTTTTGTCTATTTTTAATACAGGGTCTCTCATATAAAACTTGTCAGCTATGAAAACAGTGGCATGCTGTATTGAAAAAAGAAAAAAGTAGGAACTAATGAACTGATGCAGATATTCATAATACTATGAAAAGACCTGATTTTTTTTTTTTTTTTTCATTCAGCCATTCACACTGGTGAAACATGAAATAATTAAATTATTTAACAATTTTGAAAATATTAAAATTTAACAAATGAAAGAGGAAAATTTTCAAGACACAATAAAAAGTTCCTTATCTGTGGGACTGTTTTGTTTGACTCTAGTTAGATGCTTTAAGATGTGACTAAAAAATAAGCTGGTCCAAGAGTAACTAAGCATCAGAACAACTTATCTAATATGTACGTGCTGCATATTCCAAGAGAAGTTCGAGGTTACAGGGCTAGATAAATTCAACATTAGTCTTACCGAATCCGTCTAGTCTTTTTGAATAAATATTTATTAAATAATCTGGCAAAATCACAGAAGATGCAGCTTTGCATTTTTGACACATCCAAGGTGAGAATACTCTGTACAGTTCATTAAAATACTATATTTACCTTATTAAAAACAAACAAACAAACAAAAACCGGATGTAATCTCAATTTGAAAGACTGTTCTCTTTTTCATGCTGTACCTGCATAAAATATTTGCAGTGTAACTGGATTCCCTTGGCTATCCCAGAACAGAAGATTAAAAAGGTACTTCATAAAAGGGTGTTCCAGAGAAATCACAGCACATTGTATGCATCTGTTATATGGACATGGCTTTCAAGTGTTTTTGAATGTGTTAGAGGATGGCACTCTGTTAGAACTTAATTCAGAATTGATTCATTAAGTTAGAGCTTAATTTAGTTAGAACTTACATTTCTCTGTCTACTAGAAACACAATATTTTACAACCTTTTATAACAATAAGAACCTGGAAATATACAAAGTCTATGCAGGATGAACAGATGCCAAGTTTTCTTACCTACGTTTCTGGCTAGAAGACTCACATCTTATCCAAAGGGAATTTGACATAAGTAAAAATAATTTGAAATTATTGTTCCAGAAAGCTACAGACAGATATAGAAAACAGCCATTAAACAGCCAATTATTTTCATTTTCTTTCATATGTGTTTTCAATAAAAGTATTATATTATTAATACTTTTAACTAAGTCATTATTATGCCATAAACATTTTCTAGATTATATTTCACAGAAAGACATTAATGTTGATATTGAACTCTTTTACACAGACAAAAAAAAAGTAAGGAAGAAGTAACTATGTATGTGCTGATGACAGGACAGGAGGAATTTAGCACTTTAGTAAAAAATAGGATTAGATTTTATCCTTAGGATAGGATTAGTGTGTGATGTCATGGTCACTTAATATGTTTCCTATTAGATTTTCCCTGAAGCCTGTTTTTGCAGTCCTTAAACAGGCAAAACACCCAAAGAAATCAGTGCACTTTTGCTTAGCACAGAAGTTTTCAGTCTCTTCTTTAGACTTCAAATTATTTAATTCATACAAAATTATATAATAAAGGGCTAAATTACAGTTACTCAAGAAAATTTAAAATGAAGTCCTATGCCTTTGAGGATCTGGGCCTAAATAACTAATGCATTATTAAGATCATATATCTATCTTGTAGTAGAAATAAATTAGTGATTGTCAAATTTTACATTCTTTGCTAATTTCCATCTTGTTTAGCAAAGCATTGTAGGATACAACCTTTAAAATACTTTGTATTGTATTTCTTCACTAATAAATATTTTGTAAGACTTTACTGGGTACTATAATACGTTTTTTCTTTTCATTAATTTCCCTTAAACATATTTTCATTGACATATCTATCCATCCTAACCATTGTAGGAAACATAAACTTTGTATTAGAAAGTGAGGTGAAAATAACACTTTTTTTTTTTTTTTTGGACATGCTCAGTATAAGAAACCCTATACTTTTTTCCTGAGAAAGTACTTTTTTCAAATGTATTTTCAAATTTGTTAAATAAAAATCTTCCTGATGAACAAAACATGACTTTGCCTAAAATAAAAACAAATCCAAACATTCAACTTACATAACCTTTCTCAGAAGTGAAAATTGCTCAGTATTTGAATGTGTATCACCAATATTGCCCCTCAAAATAACAAAGCCTATCAGTAAAAATATGGTTGATCTAAACTGCTAGAAACTGTTGCATTTAACTATCTTACAGAATGTATTGCTTTGTACTTTTACGTTTAATTAATGTACTATAGTATTAAGAGTATAAAATACTTATTTTCTTACACAGTCATCTCATAATCACAAAGTATAACAAATTTTACCAATGCATTGTTAAGTTTCAAAATACTTTAATTAATAATTTAATAATTCTTTAAGTTTTGTTTTAATAGATCTTTAAAAAGCCATACTCAAAAACCTCATGAATTCAAGCAACATTGTTTCACAGAATGGTTTTGAATGTATTATTGTCAAATATAATGTGCATTTTAAGTGCAGTTTTACAGTAAAAATAAGTTTTAATGGTTAATATATTGCTGATATTTAGACTTGCATGCTCTGCACAATATGAGTAATTTTACTTTCAGAAATTTAATAGTATAACCAAGAGCCACTATGGGAGTAAAATTGTTCATATATCTAAATATTTGCAGGACTGAGCCTTCAATTTTTGATTGTTTGATCAATTGGAAAAAGTCTACTGAGTATTCACGGGAGCTCTTGACCTCATAAAATTGGTTCATGTATTTTTGTCTGACAGTTTCCTATAACAATTAAAAACCTCTTCACTTTCTACTTCATCCTTCAATGAGCAGAAAAGAGCGCAAATATCAAATCATATTAATACCTCAGAAATACAGTGAGATACTTACTAATCCAAAGACTGTCTTTAGATTGATAATATTTATACTTGCAGTATTAAGTGTTAGAAACATTGGAAAACATCATATATTATATACATAACTTCATAACTATGGACACATTTACTATGCATACTTTTCATTTTCTTTTATACAGCATCATAAGTGTACATGATATCTGTGTATGCTTATATATGTATATAAAAACCTCATGTATTTCAAAGCACATTAGACTTGAATTACTCAGCAAAGTGCCACCATAATCTATCTGACAGTTTCACTGAATTCTGTTATGTTAGTTTATTAAATGGTGTCAGATAAGTTTCATTGTTATTGGTAAATTTCTGGGGGAGTGGAGGGGGAAAAGCTGGGATATGTAATTAAGATTTTTCTTTCTGACAAAGAAGTACTATCCTTGTGGTGCTCAGGCACTTCACAAGAGGAGAGTTTTTTGCAATACGATACCTCCTGCGGTGCAGTGAGGCATGAAGCAATACAAGAGGTAGACGGAACTGAAAAATGTCATATGAGGGAATGCTACTTCATAGGCAACATTCACAAGGGGAAGACAGCTGTTGTTATGAACTATTAAAGCCAGCAGCAGGGTTTTCTTTTCTTTCAAGGTTTCAGAAGCCTGAGATGGCATTTCCTTCTATCTTCTTTCCTCTGCTGTCTGTCCTCTTCCCTCTCAAAGGATGTCTGATCTGTCAGATACCTTTCATTGTGGCATGGACTGAATCATTAGGGTTCTGCCTGTTGCTGCCCTCTCTTTTGCCCTTCAGTTAAAGATTATCTGGAACTGGACCTCAGAGTGCCAAAGAACAACTCTTCTGGTCAAAAAAAACACTGTAGGCAGGACTAAACAGAAATAGCTAGCAAACAAGCTGAAAACCTACTGAAATGGCTGAAAATGGATATTGTTTGGAGGGAGATGCATTTATGATTGTATGTCTATAGAAGTGCCACTAGTGATATTTGTAACTTGGCACAATTGTAAATTGTATGATTATCAAGTTTAGATACAGTGGCCTCTGATTTTCAAGGATGGAGTAGGGAATGAGGATGAAAAAGAAGAAAACTGAGGTAGCATCAACTGTTCTTATTAGACTACATTTTAGTCCTTAGTTATATACACATAACTTCTTTAACTTCAGTAGGTTTGTTTTGCTTAAATCAAACTATATGTGGGACTTGCTGGGAATATGCTTAAATTTCTAAATAGATATGTCCATATAAAAAAAATACATGTATAGATTTCCACACTGTTTTTTACAGGTTTGTAAAAAAACAGTGGCCTAAAATATTGTTGCTAAAAAAAATGATATCTGTAAGGTCCAAGCTGTATTATCTGCAAATGATTTGTATAACAATTTCCTATGAAGATTAGTATACAATTTTTTGCCTTGATTTTTCCATGTCTTATAATGATGAACTCTGTTAACATTTCGGTCCGGCAGTAACTCCTGATTTAGATCAGACTAAGTGAAAGGATGTGCAAAGGATGTGTCCAGGCTGCATTAGTCTGCTTCTTGAGGGAAACACTTCAGAATAATGAAGAATACCTTTAAATTAGATTGATATTCTACATCTGGGAAATCTAATTTGGATTATGATCACTTGTTTAGCATACAACATGGTTCAAAAGCAACTGACACAGAAGTAATGTATAGCACACATAAAAATTAATAGCACAATGGGTTTCAGATTCTGATGGGCTCGTTTTCAGTGCAGCTACGCATAATTGAGAATGACAAAACCCAAAAAACCACAAACTGACAGCCATATAATAATGCCGTGATCAGGACTAATATTTTCTCATGGATTTACTTTGTTGAAGCAGTTGTTAATATTTAAACACCAGAGATGCTTCTTCATCGTAATGTTTTCATTTCTGCAAATTCTTTTAGAAAGCAATATCTGCATTAATCTAGACATCATGTAGAGGGACTACAAGTATTCCTAGTTGTATTCAAATTTTTCAAATGTTTTTTCCCAAATTCAATGATGCAGAGCTATATATGATAATAAAAATCAGTTTTTCATTATACTAGGGTCCATGCTGTCTTATATGAACAGCACTTTTTTTTTTTTTCATAATTTGAGTTATGGGAATACTGAATGTCAAAATAATTCTGTGATTACCTGTACTTAAAGACATAATATATGATTTCTGGCAAAGCAATATCATGATGATTACTAATTAAGGATCTTTTATTCTCTAGAAGAATGCTCTAGATATCTGTTTCAGTAGCTTTATTCTCTTGGCATTATTACACAGTGCTTCTATTGCTTTCACACATTGTTTGTATTTGCCAAGCAGAAGCAAATTTAGCCTGAAGCCTGGGGGAAGATAGAAGGAAATTATATTAGCTATATGAATGATAATTTGGAGGAAAATAAATGTTGAAAATATAATGCTCATATTTTTGGTTGCACAACCTATATTGCAAATTTTGCATATATCCATTGTGCATAAATGCAGATGTCAAAGTTTACATCAGCAAACTAAAGTTGTACATGCAAAATGACATCCAGATTTTTGTACCTTTTAATATTACACATACGGCAGGTTATGTAGGAAAGTTGACCCAACTAACGGGAAAAGTTTAGGGCATCTGATATTCAAATCATGATCATTATTAGAAAGTATTAACAGTATGCTGAAAAATAATTCTCCACATATTTTCTGACATTGATGGAACATCAAATCTTCACTACATATTACATCTTGCTGTGACACTTTTGATAATTATAAAGCTTTCCATCTGGAATAAGAATTGTAGATACATTACAAATTAATTATAATTGTATTGCCCTTCCAAACTTTTAATTATCACTAAATTGGAAATATTTAATTTTTCAGTTATCATTTAATTTCTTTTATGAAACTACTAATATTTATAGACTTTACTACTAATTAGTTCTAATGAAGAAAGTAATTTTCTCCTCAACTCTGTACTTTACAGTTAATTGACATAATATCCTATGTACTTGTTGAACTTTGTTTTTCTATGACAGTCAGGCCTGCTGCATTGCATGGAAGTGTGAATGTCATTTTAAACAGTGGTTCTAGAAGTGTATCATCAAAGATACACTTTCTTAGATGTATATAGCAGTTCGCTTTTTTCCAAGCTCTTCTAATACATGTTTACAGTCCCTTTACAAGTCAATCATTGCAAAATGAAAAGAAAATCTGATCCTATTAAAATTATCAGACCTGTGCTGGGCTAAGCTTTCTCAGACCGTTGTCAGTACTGGTACTGTAGGGAATACATGGGTAGAAATCACACTGGTCTGAAGAGAAAGTGGTGGGTGAATCCTTATTAAACAATTCTTATTAAAACAAGCAAACAAACAACAAAAAAAAAAAACAGGAAATGCAAAACGTTTTTTTAAATTATTATTATTTCTGCAACTCTTGACACTGTCATGTGGAAAGATTGCTAAACCTCCAAAATTGTTAGAAGAAAAAAAAAAATTTGAATATTTTTAACTGTATTGGAAATATATCTTTCATGAATGTTGGCATATGTATGGCTGTCTCAAATATAGGTAACTATTTTAAAATGTGCATAATGATCAGAAAACCTCTAAATGAACTTCTGATTTTTCTTTTTATAATTCTGTTGATGTTCTCTATGCCAATATTTCTAGGTACTGTTGCCACACTGCCATCACCTGACAAACATTTAAGCTTCTTCGTTCAAAATGATCTAAAATATTTACGGTCTTGCTTGAGACACTTCTGTGGGCAATAAGGGAACACTGTGTAACATTTTAACTTCATTATGGCATGACTACTTTATCATAGATTGTTATATCGAATTGCAGAACATTGGCATTAAACATGTTCCCCTATGTAACTTGTTATACTCTTTGCACTACTATTGATGGTTTTATCTGAAAACCACACTTTAATCAGTGGCATCAAGTTACTTTCCATAGCACTTAATTTTCTAATGTTCAAAGCTCACATAAATTGAATAACAATTTAAGAATTACATTATCCTAAAACTATTGATAAATTGAATAGAAAAAATGAGTGGTTCGCCTGATAGACTTGATTTACAATAATGAAAGAGGTAAATAAAGCAGATTCAGAGAAGTGGAAGTAGCAAGACAACGTGTCAGGAAGTTTTGAAAAGTTAAACTTACTATGGGAGTAGAAGAATCACGTAAGTTACAGCATCAGTTTTTAATAGAAAAGTTTGTGATGAAAATAGGAAACAGAACCTTATAATTAAGAAAAATATTCTGATTAAAAATATTCTGAAATACTAAAATAATCTGTAGTAGCAGATAGGGTGCATTTATGTTGGTCTGTGTGTGGCACATTGAGTGAGGGACTTTTATCTAACAACTTGATGTGGATATGGTTTATATTCTAGCTGTTTTGTGCTTGACAGCAGAAGTTTGACAATCAGAATCAGAGAAACCTCGCTATTTTCTAAACAGAGTAGGTGATATATTGGAAAGATTATTCTAGAGAAGAAGAATACAAAATTGTCTTGCAGTGGCTGTGAAAGATCAATTTAGTTACAACTTATTGACCTCTAATTCTTATGACTGGGTGATCAGTTCTTACTAAATCCTTTCTAGGGCAATGGAAACTTGCCTATTGAAGACTGTAGGGTTCAGCATTCAAGACTCAGTTGCATAATTGGCATATAATATTTCCTGGTATTACAGCATTACATTTTAGATCAAATTCTGTTTCCTTATGTTGAACCTCTCCCATCTATATAATTCTTGGACATTGTTTCCATTGGAAAACAGGCTAGAAGTTGCTTGGGTTTTGTTTTGTTTTCTGTTTGGTTGGTTGGTTGGTTTGTTGGGTTTTTTACATTTTTGGTGGTGGTGGTTTTTTGTTGTTTTTGTTTTTAAATTTTCATTACTCACATATATTTTACTCACACAGACTGACTTCAGGCAACTTGCACAAATGTCTGAATTGTAAGGTTTATTTCTGTGTATCATGTGGAGGCTAGAATCTAGAAATAGAAAAGTACTGAGCTGCTACATTCTGTAATCCTCCAGGGAATTTATCTCAGTCATTCTCCAATCTACCTCTCTGAAGATGAAATCACAGCAAAGATGCAATATGAATCAAATAATGTTTGCCTCAGTAATGCATGAAATTTTTTAAATACAGAATTAGGTGACTAGAAGTAGAAGCTGAATGCAATTTCTTTGATGTTATATGCTAGTACTTATGTTTCATTAAAGTTTTCAGACTCCTTTTTTCTTACAAATGTAATTTCTAGGAAACAAGACTTTTATGCAAGAAATACTTAATGTCAAAAAGAACAATTTTACTGAAAAGTATGGCTATTGGAAAAGAGGTAATTTTGAAAGTATGATTTTCAGAAAGAGGTCTTTCTCACACAGGAAGTGCAGATACTAGAAAAGTGTGTAAATGTTCTTCTAATTTTATTAAAATATTTGAAATTTCACTTATATTAAATGCAGATTGATATCAAACATAACCAGCTTCCTTTATTACTTTGATGCTCTTCCTTGATAAAAGACTAGAAAATGCTTGACAATCCTTCCCCTCGAAATTAGATAGATATTAGAAAGATATCACCTCTGCACCTAAATATTATTTCCCAATAAAAATAACCGAACACTTACCAGAAAAAAAAAAAAAAAAAAAAAGTCCTGCTGCTACAAGGCTGCTAAAGCAGAAAAAAATATCTGAATGGATAAAATATTTATTTTTCTGACACATTTCTTATACCTCCTAAGTTTTGTATGGAGCACTATCTTTTCATAAGAATAGAGGTTTACTCTCAGAAGTGTTTAGTTTCTTTTTGAAATGACCTTCCCCACCGCCCTACACCCCCGCCTCTTTTTTTTTTTCCCCCCAAGTATTTCATGCATGAGTTTGTGGCATGATTTGGTTCTTCATTTATTGATATTTGTATAAATCAAGAATAGTTACTTTGAAATATTACAGTGGCACAAAATCACAGTTTTCTAGGATGGAAGAATTAGACTATGTCTTGGTTCATCATGTCATAGTAAAATGATAAATCAAATAGTAACTTCTGTTATTAGAAGAACAACTAGAACATTATTCTAATAGATTTCTAATAGTTTATTCTAGTAACTTCTGTTATTATAATAGTAACTTCTAAACTCTGTGTTTTTGACATTCTACCCTAAACTTCCTGTTATTTTGTAATACAATTTAGCATTTCAATAATATAAAAAAAACCCCTCAATTCAGTTCACCTTTCAACATTTTCCTGGAAAAGTACTACAGGAACAAGGACTTGTACTGGTGAGATATACCTCCAGAAAGATACTGATTTACACTCAAATGATTTAAAAATGAATAGTTAATTTAGGTGTTCATCAAATGGTAACTTAAATCCACAAAAAAAATTGTGTTTCATGGAATACTGTAATTGTTATTTGTTTCATGAAGTACTGTAATTGTTACATGTTTCAAGCACAAATTACAGATCTTGATGTTTAGAGTTATAATATGCTTAACTCTTCCTGATTTCATATCATCCTGATTGAGTTCACTCTCCCAAATCTTAAACCAACGTGCTGACAAAGAGGCTCTTTACTTTCTTTTTCCCACTTTTTTTTTAGTCTTTATGTTTTTAAATTAACTTCAGTTTGAAGGTCTTGGGTATATTACATACGTAAGTGAAATGCTATCCAGTTAGTATTGCAAATTAGTAATTATTTTTACGTTTCTTTTTTATTTAACTCAGATTTTCCTTCTAAAATAGGGTTAATAACTTTATTTCCATCATAAACTAGAGGTTAGATGCTGTAAACTACAAGAAATGTAAGTCTGCAATATAGAAAACTGAGACTGAAAGAAAAACATGTTTTTCTGTTTTAGAAGGAATGTTTTGTCTTTACAAGTGGATTTTGCATAGGCTGTATGTGGAAAAGTGAGTAACACTTGCGAACTCAAAAATGAACAATTGAAAGGAAAAAAATAAGATCTGTATCATCCTTCCTTGGGGAAAAGTATAAAAGAGAGGGCTACCTATGGCAAAATTGATTTAAGGATCCATCTCATCCTCTGCTTCTGGGAGAAAGGGTCCTGCCAACTTATCACCACCTCTGGCAAATTGGATCCATAAGATACGATGCCTTGCATACGCATATGTAGAGTGTCAACATGTCTCTCTATAGTTCAGTCAAACTTAGAAGTAGATTATCATAAATTCAGAAACATGAGCAAAAGCACCAAAAGTTCTTTCCTCACTATCTGCCAATTGTTTATTAACACAACAGAAGTGCATCACTTGCATCTCTGGGCATAGACCACAACACCATTGTGTCAGGAGCTGTGTAAAGCAATTCTTGCCCCATGCAGCTTGAAGGATAGATCAAGAAATGGAGGACAAGGAAGACAATAAAAAAATCTGAGATGAGTAGTCATTTTTATTAAAGAGTTCCTAAAACTCTTATATAGGGCTATAAATGAGAGTGCAATATTAACACTATCAACAATCACAGGTTTCAGAACCTAAAAACTACACGTAATTCAGGTAACGGTGCAATTCTAATCCTGATGCTATTATTTGGACTTCTCTTTGGGAAACAAACCAACCACCCATATTCTTTGTTTACCTTTTTACACTGACAAATAAGAACACAAAGAGAAAGTATAGCCTAAAGTCAACAATGAGAAAGCTCAGTAATCTTCAGTTACTCAGATCCAAGCCTACTTTACACAGTTGTCCAATTTAAGGTCTTGTTTGAAGAATTAAGCAAGGCTTTGGGACTAAGTGTAGAGTTAATTTCCTAAAATGAAAAGGGGTCTTTGGGAAGTACTTCTTTCCCTAAAAATTGCAGACTTGTTTGTTCCTATAAGTTTTAAAAAGTGATGATACTAGAGCATTATTGGATAGGTTGGAAAAGATACATGACATCTTATTTAGCCTATATTTGTGTGATAAATACACATTAACTCTTGGGTTCACAGCCATAAATGGAAAAGTTTAGGAAAGAACAACTGCAATTTTGCACAGACAGTCAAATAAATATATATCTAAATAGATAAATAAACAAATGCATTATTCTCTTGTGGATAAAATTTATTTCTGAGTCAGCTTCAAAAATTTAGTCTTAATGTTTTTATTTAATTCTTCATTTTTTTTTCAGGATAACTCTTATCAAGAGACCACCCTCCAAAGAAGATGCAGATATTGTCTCTGCAAATGTTAAGGCTCACAAGAATAGTTAGTTACATTAATATGACTCCTGCAATTTGTGGAACCGCATTAATGACTGTTATGCATGATTTTGTACTGGCTTTAATAGGTTAAACCATAAACAGAAACTGTAAGTTGATACAGAATGTGATATCTATTTGAAAGGTCAGGTAAATATTGTGCATCTAGCTTACACTGAACTCCATGCTAAGCCAACTGGCAGAGGTATACCCAGCTGGACTCAGAGTCACAGAATCAACTATGTGCTAAATAAATCATTAATAAAAATAGCCCATTTCCCTTTAGACACAGGGCGATGTTTTTGGCAAAGGTTAGCTGGTATTATAAATTTTTTTAGTTTTTCTTTTTATTTACATGTAAAAAATGATTTGCATGAAACTTTGTGAAATATGTAATTTTTACTTTCTGTTTAACATCAGTTTAGTCATGCTTTTTATCTTGAAAAATGTGTGTATAACTGATGCAGTAGATATGACAATGTAATGCTAAGCAGAGTGAGAAAATATGAAGAGTGTTGGAAATAATCTTGACATTTAAGAAAAATGTATCCGTCCTACTTACCATATGCAGGCTAGATCTGAAACAGAAGCAACAGCCTTTTTAAGCTATTAGGTAATACACTATTTAGTTTTAGGTAATGGGATCTAACTCTCATCTTGGGCCACAGGGTATTTTCATGCACGAGAAACAGGACCGTTAGTTGTGTCTAGAACTTTTTATTCTCTATCTATAGGGTTGGGAACTAAAAATATTGAACAACAGCTTAAAATGGTGTCTTCAATAAATTAATAATTTATGTTCCATTGCAGAGTCTAAATCTGGTGAAGATGAAGGACATTAATGTATCTTTGGTAATACAGTATTTAGGAATAGTATGTTATGAAGAGTAATTATTTTGAAAATAACATTTTCGTGTATTTGCAACATTTTATTAACATCTTATTACCTCAGCTACACCAACACAAGGTCATGATCAAACTGCACAAAATCAATTAGCAATTTCACTCATTTTTATTAAACAGGTTATAAACCCCAGCATTTTGCAGATATAAAAAGAAAATATTTTATCTAGAAAAATATTAATGTATATATTTTTACTTTTTTAAAGATCTTCTATCTGAGTTCTTTGGGTGCATTTATGTATTTATTTTCTTAATATAGGTGTTAGACATTGAAGTACTAACCCAATTTAACTGTTATGATTTGAAGTTTATCGTTTGAATTTCCAAAGTCTTCTATGCTTACATTTTGAATTATATATTATGTTCTTAATATAGACAAGTCACATAATATCACAGGAAAGGAAACCCTCATACATTCAGGTATGGAATTAAGACTTTTCTGAGCTGCAATCCAGGGTTTATTTGAAAGACTATAATCCGCTGAAGACTGCATATATTATTTGCTGAATCAACCAATATTTGTTCATCACATAATTTGTCCTAACATTTGGGTAACCACTGAAATTTCCAGATTATTCTTTCCAGTTCAGGCTTTTTTTTTAATGAACACATGGTTTCTATGGTACTGAATAGTTACTGAAAACGGGGTGTGTGTATGTATGAATGATTAAACTTGTAAAAATATCAAACTGTCTGCTGAATTGTTGTAGTTGCAAGAACTTAAACGGTAATTAAAAAAATCAGCAAAGTTTTGTTAAAGTTTAGATGTGAAAAAATGTGAAATACTATTTGTTACTAACTTGTATTTTTAACTATTAAGATATTGTAGCTGAAGGGAATTCAAAATGTTTGTAGTAAATTCTTCTACTGCTGTTCATATTAACAGGTATGCACAAAACTATCAAACCAGACTATAATAGAGGCAACCAATGTCATGGAATTTAAAGAGCTTTGTTGGAAAAACGGATGACCAGGAAAAGCTTTTCCCCAATTTCTAATAACACTTTTTTATTTCCTTTGATTTGGTTGTGAAGAGCCCCAGAAGTCAGCCTAGAGTACAATGTTCTACTTTCTTAAAAATGCAATATTGCTGTACAGCTTTAGTTGTGGCGAGTTTTTGGTTGGTTGGTTGTGGGGTTTTTTTGGTCGGTTTCTGTTTGGTTTTTGGGTTTGTTTTTGTTTTTTTTTTCTTGTTGGTTGTTTGTTTTGGTTTCAGTTTGTTGTGGGTTTTTTGTTTGTTTTGGTTTGTTTGTTTTTAATCGTAATTGTTTTATTTTGTATTACATCCAAACAACTGTCTGAAAAAGACCTTTGCTTTTACAATAGGCAGTAGCAATGATGTATTATTGACTGCCCTTCCTCCTTTTTTTGGTATGTTACTGTCTTCTTATGTGCTAGAAACATGCAACCCAGTGAATCCATCAGGGATTACAGTATCTCATAGACTACAATATTTCATGACAGTATTTAAAGTGTATAATTCCTTCTTCAAACTTAACATCCTCATTCCTATGTCATCATAGTGTGTTCCTGATCAATAGGTTCAGCACCAGGAGAACTCCATCAGTTTAGACAGAAGAACATGACACATGCTTTGGAATGCTTTAAACTCAGCATAAATTTTAATAGAACCAGTAAAGCCATTGCTGTAGAAAATTCCTTTTCTGGTGTGAAAATCTGGAAACCAGGCTTGCTCCCCTTCCCATATTCAGGTGCAACACCGGATACTGCTGATCTGCATTTTCCCATCAATGTCTACAGAATAAAAGCTTTTTCTTATATGGGCAAGCTCTCATGAACATAAGAACAGCCATACTGTTTCAGATTTGGGGTCCATAATGTCAATATTCTGTATAGATCAATGGCCATAAATGGATGATTGATATAAGCAGGAACAGAGAAAGTATAATTGATACACTCATCTAGCACTTTTTCAGAATCATTCCTACCAAAATTATTTTTAACCTCGTAAGTCTTTTGAAGTCTATTTATCTTTTAGTTACTTAATTAGTCTCGCTGAATTTCCCTTTCAAGTCCAAATCTTAAAACATATTGTTCTCCCTATGTGTTGAAATACAACACACAGTTGTGCTGTACGAGTGTGGAAATTCTGCTTTTCACGTGTCTTGAAGAGGGCAGCAAAAGTCACCTTAGCAAGAGGAGAAGGTTTCTAACTTTCTGCTCACATATCATTAGTCTTATTATTCCCCTCTCAAATATATCTAGCACTTCCCCTCTTGCAGTGATGAAAGTTCAGTCCCCTGCAGCTCTGAACCTTGGAATTATTCTTTAGTTTCTCTGTGTCATTCCACCTTATCTGGCTTAGAGGCTTCTTATCACTTTCAATGCTTTAATATGATCACCTTAGTGTTTGGGGTATGTTTGTTTGTTTGTTTGTTTGTTCTTCCCATTTTGCTAAAACAAACAAACAAAATAAAATAAGCAAATCTATAAAACTAAACAATATTTTAACTAATTCATAAAAATATGGTCTCTATTAGTTTTATTACCAGTTCTAATAGATATAATAACAAGTTGCAGAAAGCCAATGAAGAATGAAGAACTGCTCACTGTAGAAGATCATGTTTGAGATCATGTTAGGAACATGAAGGTGCACATGTCTGTGAGACCTGAAGAGATGTATCTGTGAATTCCGAGGAAACTGGTGGATGAAGTTGTTAAGCCACTATCCATCATATTTGAGAAGCTGTGTCAGTCTGATGAAGTTCCCACTGACTGGAAAAGGAGAAACATAACCCCCATTTCTAAAAAGTAAAAAAAGAAAGACCTGGGGAGCCAGAGGCTAGTCAGTCTTATCTCTATGGCCAGCAAGATCATGAAGCAGATCCTTCTGGAAACTACGCTAAGGCATATGGAAAATAAAGAGGTGATTGGTGACAGCCGAGATGGCTTTACTAAGGCAAATAGTGCCTGACAAATTTGGTGGCTTTCTACGATGGGGTTACAGTGTTCATGGATAAGGGAAGAGAAACTCACATGAATTTGTGCAAAGCTTTTGATATTGTACCACATGAAATCCTTATCTGTAAATTGAAGAGACATTGATTCAATGGATGGAGCACTGAGTGGATAACAAATTGGCTGGGTGGTTGCACTCAAAGAGTCAATGGGTCAATACCCAAGTGGAGACCAGTGACATGTGGTGTCCCTTAGCAGTTGCTACTGGGACATGTTTAACATCTTTGTTGGTGACATGAACAGTGGGAGTGAGCTCATCCTCAAAAAATTTGTGGACAACATCAAGCTGTGTGGTGTGGTCAAAACACTGGAGGGAAGGGTCCATCCAGAGGGACCCTGACAGGCTAGAGAGGTGGTCCCATGCAAAATTCATGAAGTTCAACAAGGCCAAGTGTAAGGTTCTGCACATGGGTCACGGTAATCCCAAGGACAAGTAAAGTCTAGGTGGCGAATGGATTGAGAGCAGCTCTGACAAGAAGGACTTGGGGGCGCTGATTAAAGAGAAGAACAATATGAACTGGCAATGTGCTCTTGCCGATCAGAAAGCCAACTGTATCCTGGGCTGCATCAAAAGAAGTGTCACTACTCGGTTGAAGGAAATTATTGTCCTCTTCTACTCCACTGTTTTGAGACTCTGAAGTTCTACATTCAGCTCTGGGGCCCCCAACATAAGAAGAACATGGACTTGTTCATGCATGTCCAGAGGAGGGCCACAAAGATGATCAGAGGACTGGAGGACCTCTTCTATGCAGACAGGCTGAGAGAGCTGGGGTTGTTCAGCCTGAAGAGGGGGCTTCAGGGAGGTCTTATAGTAGCCTTCCAATACCTAAAGGGGGCCTACAAGAAGGCTGGAGAGGGACTTTTGACAAGGGCATGTACTGATAGGACAAGCGGTAATGGCTTTAAACTGAAAGAGGATAGATTTAGATTAGACGGAAGAAATTCTTCACTATGAGGGTGGTGAGGGTGCTGCCCAGAGAAGCTGTGCATGCCCCATCCTTGGGAGAGTTTGAGGCAAGGTTGGACAGGGCTTTGAGCAACCTGGTCTAGTGGAAGGTGTCCCTTCCCATGGCAGGAGATTGGAATTAGATGATCTTTAAGGTTTCTTCCAATTCAAACTATTCTATGATTCTATGTTAAAATAGTGCCAGCATAAAATGGTAGTACGAATTTTCATTGTAGGATCTCTCTTCTTCTAACTGTAGAATCTGAGTGCTGCCACTTAAATATGTCTAGCTAAGTCAGTGATGAATTTGCTAGATCAGATTTTCAGATGGTATAAATTACTGTAAAGTCAGTAATACCATAGTAGGAATATTGATTTATTTGTGCTGGAAACAAAATCTGATCAGTTTTCCTATGTTAGAAGAAACTTTATTTGTGATGAACATGCATTGTTTCTCTGGTGAGACCACTGTTCTATCTAACAATCCCTCTTCTGTAACTTTCTCTCCAGTAGTACAGGAAAGGTGTAAATATACTTCATGAAATGTAATGCAATATAAAATATGATGCTGCTGTATTTATAATATCTTTCACCCTGGAGGATTCCAAAGTGACTTGCAGAACACAAAAAAGACTCTGCAGCTTGGCAAGATTTTTAAATTTTTATCATGGTATGCTAGAATAAATTAGGTACTTAAGTGAAGGGCTTATTTTTTTAAATTTTTTCTATTTTTTTAATGACATCAAAATCTTACCAAAAAAAAAAAAATCAACAAAACTCCAGGGTAAATGACCATAGGATTTATTTTGGCTATAACCTGTAAAAGATATCAGCATTAACAATCTTGTTCTTCCCATGGGATCTTATAATGCCTGTAAGCTTTTTAGTTGATGGTTTCATTTGTCAGCCTTTATATGCAACATATAATTTAGCACATTGAGGTAATGTAATACTGATATTCTAAGATCACAAAGGAAAATGCCACCAATAAATCACCAGAATTCAAGTTAGTAGCACCTGCAGGTTCAGCAGGGACAGGTTTTTTCAGCTTGATGGTAGCCATATAAAAGCAAGGGTTCTTACCTTAGGCCAGTCTCCTACAGACAGCAGAGGAAGAAAATGCCTCCACCAAATGGGCCCCTCAGTTCCAGAAGGACAGAGAACTGCTGGAGAGAGTCCAGTGCAGGGCAACAAAGATGATTAAGGGAGTGGAGCATCTCCCTTATGAGGAAAGGCTGAGGGAGCTGGGTCTCTTTAGCTTGGAGAAGAGGAGATTGAGGGGTGACCTCATTAATGTTTACAGATATATAGAGGATGAGTGTCATGAGGAAGGAGCCAGGCTCTTCTCGTTGACAACCAGTGATAGGACAAGGGGTAACAGGTTCATACAGGAATACAAGACGGGTTCATACTGGCATACAAGAGGTTCCACTTAAATTTGAGAACAAACTTCTTCTCAGTGAGGGTAACAGAACACCGGAACAGGCTGCCCAGGGACGTTGTGGAGTCTCCTACTCTGGAGACACTCAAAACCCGCCTGAACGCCTTCCTGTGTAACCTCATCTAGGTGTTCCTGCTCTGGCAGGGCGATTGGACTAGATGATCTTTTGAGGTCCCTTCCAATCCCTAACATTCTGTGATTCTGTGGTTCTGTGATTCTGTGAAGTGTTCTTTATCAACCAACCACAGAGTTACCTAAGAGGATGCTAATGACAAAATGGGCAGCTTCAGATGTTTTAAGTTAAATATGATGAATCCCAAACTCAGTAACTGCTGAATCAAAGCACAAATTTAATCTTATATATGACTGGAACACAACAAAAAGTCAGAAGTAGAAAAGAGTTCAGTAAAAATCTGCTGTTGATACACAGTGGGAGAGTTAAAAAATTAATGTTTTCCACTGTCCCATGCATTCCCAAGGGCTACAGGAGCTGATTTTAAATTCTTACTCAGCCTGCCTGATGATTTATTTATTGCTTTCTTCCATGCTGCTGCAAGGGAGGTATGTACATGGATGCAAAACATCAGCCTTGAGTTCAGGTAAACTAAGACACTAATGATACCCTACAGAAAAAAGCAGTTTGAAGAACTGGACAGGATATTAATCTCATTTTCTTTTAATAATCTTCTAATGATTAATCATTTAAAAATAAAATCTATTTCAGAGTCAACTTAGACTACTATTCTTTCCATCAATTTTTTGGATGATCCAGTAGCACTGGAGAGCCTTTCTGCAAGCTTAGCTTAACAACAGTATATGCTCAGCTTTTCTGGAAGAGAAGCCACCTTCATGGATTATGTACCTTTGTCACATCCATGTTCAATGCAGAGGAAAAAAGCTCCTTACTGGCAGGAAAGAGCTTAATAGACATGCAGTAATGGCTAGAGCCTTTTTATTTTGCCAAAACGTATAATAATATATAATTATACTACTACTAAAATGTTACTGTTTCTTAATCTTGCTTTGTCCATCTACGACTCTGCTGTAAACAAGAAATACTATAGTCCAATGCATCTCAACTAAGCATACATCCAGCTGAAGACCTTAGCCCCTACGTATATGACCTTGCCTCAGTTAAACTATCGAAAACATGATTACAAACGTGGCTCTGATGTACCTTCCTGAATCAGACACTGATGATTTAATATGTTGGAAATGCACTGCTGTACGACTGGAGGCCTTCTCAGTTATTTTCGTAATAAATGACAGAGTTCTTGCTGCCTCAGCTGTTTTCTATTTATTTAGAATCACAGAATTGTTTAGGTTGGAAAAGACTTTTAAGATCAAATGTTACCTAGTATTGCCAAGTCCACCACTAAACTATGTTCCCTACGCACCACATCTACAGCTCATTAGCAATCACAGAATGCAGTATGCAACATGCAATAGAGAACCAGAGAAGAAACATCTTCTTTCACTTCATGACCACTGTAAAATTGGTTAATTTCACATCTTGTGGTATTCTCACACAAAGCACAAAAATGCATCAACATATTATTGTTGTTTTGTCACTATTATGTAAAATAAGACCCCAAAAGTGAAGTGATTAAAAAGTATCTAATGTTTCCCAAAGTAACTATTACATTGTATGGTATTTTTAGATTGGTTTGCATCTTTGTTACTACTTTCGATTGCAGAAGTGATCTTTAAAATTTTATCAAAGAGAGCATCTGGAGAATCTCTTAAATCCTCAGTTCAAAAACAATAATGAAAAACTAACAAAATAAACAGGTCTTAAGTCAATAATAAAACAAAACCCCACAACAAAGTATTAGGTTATTTTACATTCCACAAAAAGTGAGATCTACAGCAACTCTAGAGTTACAGTGTTTACCAGTCAATTCAGGTAAACTCACATTAAGCATTCCTGACCTTGCAGTAGGCTAGACTTGATTTCATTTTAGGCATATGAACTGTAGCAAATCTGAAGAGCAAAGAAACAGAGTGACATATTTGTCACCTATACAAACTTTTATTTTGCAAACTGATCTAAAAGCCTCCTTTGAACTCTCAAGTCAATAGAATTATAACCCAATATTGTATCTCATTTTCATCAGTCCTTTCCCTTTAAATATTTTTTTTAAATAAATCTTTACTTCTACTATTGATTTCTTCTGAACATGTAGAGTATTTAGTATTATCTAGAGAACATAATGATTAAAATTGTAAGCAAAAGCTAACATAAAGCTTTAGGGTTTCCCATAATGCACAACTAAGTACTTTACTCCCTTGCACAAAATTCTCAACAAATGTTTGTAAGTGTCCCTCAGCAACACTCTGTTGGAACTACTGTGGAACATTCTGAACACTTCCACCATCTTCAGATGTGCCTGTGACAGCAACAGTTTGTACTTTGTCTGCAGTGGCTTCTCCAAAATGCCATCGTTCTTCTTTTCTCTATGAATACCACTTTTTTTCTGTGGATATTAGCATTGCAATGTTGATGCAAATTTCAGTGAATTCATTAACAGCTGTTCTTTAACTCACCTAATTTTAATCATCAGAAAGTCACTTCATTAAAGTTAGTAATTTGGGGATTTTGATAGTCAGTAGACAGATATTAAATTAGTCCTTTGTAAAGAGCTCTGGGGCAAGTTCATCTTTGCTGGCTGTCAAGTGCCCACCAGGCTGATCTATCACTCCCTCTTGTCAGAAGTACAGGGGGAGAAAATATGCTGGAAATCTCATGGCTCAAGATAATGACAGGGAGATCGCCCACCAATACCATCACAAGCAATCGAGACTTACCTTGGCAAAATTATATTAGTTTATTGCCAATTAGTAATATTACCCCCCTGCATGGGCTCTCCATGGGCTGCAGAGGAATCTCTGCTTCACTGCATGGAGCACCTCTTCCCTCTCCTTCTTCACTGACCTTAGTGTCTACATGATTATTTCTCTCCCATTTTCTCACCCCTCTCTCACAACTGCTGTGCAGCGTTTTTACACTTTCAGAAATATGTTATCATGGAGGTGCCACCAATGGTCTCAGCTTTGGGTCCATATTGGAGCCAGCTGATAGTCTCCCTCCTACCAAAACCTTGCCATATGAACCAAATACAAGCTTGGAGGAAGAGACAGGGAGCTGCTCCTGTCTGGCCCTCCCTCTGGCCTAATCTCAGCCCAGCACTGTAGGGAAAAGGGATAAACACAAAGCAGGAGATAAAAGGTATTTTAGAGCAGGTTTTGCATAAAACCAAAACAATATAGATATTAAATATATACATATATATATATATATACATCAGAGAATTGTGATTTCTCTCATTTTATTAGGAATAGAAACAAATAAAATCTATTTTTTATGGAAGAATTTGATTGCTTTACGGAAGAACTATATAATGAAATAGTTTGCAACAGCTATTACTCATAAGCTTTCAGGATTTTTTTTGCTTAGCATTGGCATAATTGCCATGCCCTTTAATATATTAAACAACAGCAAGCTGTTCTGCCTTCTTGCTAGATTTGTATTTGGATGCAGATGCAACCTTTTTCCTTTCACTCTTATTAAATTCCGTCTGCAAACACCAAAACATTAACCTGACCTAAATGTTACATAGTTATATTTTCAAGAGCTAAAAGGGTATCATCAGCTTTTAGCCTTATTTTAATGTTTTGGTCCAAGTCACTGTCCTTCCTCACTTTGTCACAGTACCAAAAAGCTCAGAGAAAGCTGGCTAGCCATATAATGTTTTATCAACTACAGCTACATGTCATCAGCAAAGTAGCTCACAGTGGTAATGACAAACTCTGCCTTTGGACCCTTTTTGTTTGCTTTCAACTGATTTACTAGGTAAGTTACCCAAACACTGGGGAGAGAGATTTCATTTAATGTTTTAAATGTTTTCAATGTTTTTAATTAATATTATTCAAATATTGAAGCAAATGGATTTGCTTACTAAACATACAAAAAACACATAATCTTTCTGAATAATTACTCCAGTGTTTTTCTGTACATTAAATATCACAGCAAGTGATTTTGTAGCGCAGTTAAATGTGAATCATTCAATTCAGTAGCTAACTATTCGATTTGAAGCTATATGACCTCAACTATCACTCTAAAACACTTTACACCACTTGCATAACAAAATGTAATTTTTTATTCCCTCAAAGCATTCAGTTCAGGCTGGAGAACTGAATACTGGGTTTAGTAATTTCTGTGTTTAGAAAAGAGATAACTTGAAAGACATTTTTGTAAAGGTCTAAACTGCTGTTTTCTCTATGAGTATTAAAAAAGGAATAAGTATTTTTCACAGGAGAAAATTAACCAACTAAGTTCTCTGCTCTAATGTTGTATAAGCCCTGTTATGCACTAGTCCTGTAAAGTACAAGACTGTCTTTTAAGGATTGCAATGGCCACATATTCAATAAAGCATAATTTGTACATTATTTTCATAATCAAGGTTTTCAGCAAAGAAGTAAGCTTGATCAAAATCAGACAGCATTTCTGGTACATTTTTGAAATGAAAGTAGAGAAACCTAGTATAGTTTAACTTAACTCATTAACTGACTCACTTGTAAAAAGATGGAAGAAACACTTAAAACATTATCCTCAGGTACACTGGGAATATAACTTCAAAAATATTGAAACTATTCATCAATTTGATACAAAAATGTAAATATGGATGTCAAGTAATTTTTACTTTTTCTGTACAAATAAATAATATGAAAATTGTAAAGAGGAAAAGTATTTGTATTTATGAGAAAAATAATTGATATTACAAAATTGTGTAAGGTTTCAGTAGAATTAATTACAACAGAAAGCAAGGAGACTTTCCTTTACAAATAGTTAAGCATACATATGAAAGAATCAAAATAAATTACCATGTTGAAAAGGCTAAATCTAATCCAATCTTTCTGAGCCGTGAGAGGGTTTTTGGCAGCATAATACAGGGATTCATTTTTGGACCACTGCTGTTTCTTCATATAAACTAGTAAATAAGTGATATTTGAAGATAAAGTATTCTCAAGTAAAATAATTTGGAATTTTAACCTAAAGAAGCTAATCCTAAAGCCCAAGATCTACAGGCATGCATGAAACTTTAGCAAAATACTGTGAGCACTAACTTCAATTTCTTATTCATTGTCTTACATATTCTGTAATTTTGACATTAAAGGAATACGATAAAAGCAGGTTCTGAACACATTGTTGATATATACGAAAGGCAAACTATATACCTGAGATGAGGTTTACATATTTGTAGTTTGGGTGGTGTGTCTGATACACACAGCTTAACATATTTATGAGAACTCAAGAACGGTTTCTCAGATTGAGGATAAAACTGAAAATTGCAGCAAATAGAAAGCAAAGAAAAACCCAGGCTGTTTTGTCCTAGTAAAACATATGTTTTATTTTCAGGGGTTTACTTACTTTTAACTATGGAATGAGATTATTTCCTTAATAGAATTTTGAAACAAATTGTTAGTGGATTCTTGCGATCTAATTATAGTCACCTTGTTGAAGAGTCTAAGTTAGAAAAATTACATGGAATCCAAAATGTCTAAATCATACATCTAACTTGGACTTGCCAGGTGGTCTGATTATCAGTATGTATTAGGTTACCTTACTGGAGTGCTAATATGCCATGAAAGGTCATATACATTCAGCTTCTAGAATCTGCAGAATCTATTCCTCCACAGACAATCAGGGAAAAAAAAAAAGGCAGATCAACTATAGTATTATTAGTCTAAATATGTATTTAACAATTTAACCTCAGATTTTAACCTGTTTTAACCTAGATTTCCAAATAGGGATCCATATTGTGGTTTATGACTTAATATCAGAAAAGTACTTTTGAAAGATAATGCAAGTAAGCAAAAGCCTAAAAGGCAGATTCAGTAAAACTTCTGGTGAAAGATTCTTATCTAAAAGTTTAAGAAATCCACAATGTCAATATGACACAGTAATTCAGGCTCCTTTATAGCCAATGGATGGAAACAGACTTTTAAAGGGCACAAATAATTTTATTTATCTGCTGAAGGATGGAAGGAATCACATTCTGAAACAACCTCCTCTTTCCACCAACTAAACCAAAAGAAGAACAGGAACTCTAACTAATTCGTTCCAGTTAAGACTTTACAGAGGAGATTTGAGTGACTGGACTTAATTGCATAAACATATGCTTTTATCACCTATTGAGATGATCTTGTGTACCTGAGACTGGCTACTGAAGCTGGCAGATAAACCCCATGACTTCTGCCATTCTGAACTGCCCACTGGAAATCTAAAAGTATATTCAAAGGTGTCTTAAATGCCACTAAACATCTGAGTTTAAGCAAATTAATTTAGCCTTTGAAAACAGTTTCAAAGACAAGAACTAAAAGGCTCAGTTAAATAAAATGATAGCATTACAGCAGAAGTGAGAAGGCCAGAAATTGCTACGCATCTTAAATGTTTGCACACTACATTTTTATGTGATGAAGGATCACAAGACAAATACGACATTCCTTAGACCATCAAGGAGATTAAAACTTCCTGGGAGTCTAAAACGTATCTCCTGGAGATACAAACAAATCCTTAGAGTTGCCACTCCCCCATTACAGAATGGTGATCTAAGTGGACCTCAGAACTAAAAAGATGTTAGGTTTGAAGGCACCTTTTTAAAAAAAAAAAATATTATTTTTGTTGTTGGTAGTGGTGGTGCTGTTTTTTGTGGGTGTTTTTAGTTTTGGGTTTGTTTTTTTTGGGGGGGGGCTAGTGAAGGAATTCTTCTACTGGAGATTCTGGCAATTTAAATATGTACAGAATGGGTATCTCAGTCTGGATAAGTCATCTAAATTCTTTTGTGCTCAGTTGATAGCTATGGGCAAATAAGAGGTGCAATTCATTTGGCAATTTATCTTGCTTGACAGGTCTCATTTCATCCCTTCATTGGCACCGGTCATTACAATCCCTCTGGCAGTTACATGACACAGCTTGAGCACAGGAGCTGTGTTTGACTTTCTTATGAGCTGTAGAGCTACACTACACAAGGCATAAGCAAAGATTAAATTAGTTTCCCAAGAACTCAGATTGAAAATCTGGGGGAGGGCAACAAAAATAATTCATTGTGTTAGTGTGATTAGTCTCCCAAAGATCCCTAAAAATTTAAATCTACCACAATGCTTTGTAAAAAAAGTACTTAATATATTCTAGAGAACATCCTTATTCTATCAGAAAGACCTCTTTTTACAGTCTAAGTTCTATAATGGTTGAGCTGAATTTAAACATAGTAAAATACATATAAGAGGCTGATTATAGTGCATGGATTTCTGTGATATCTGCACAGATAAGTGATGATTATTATTAGTGTTATATAAGGAGAAATTTGTAAGTAAAATCAAAACTACAAACAAAAAGTGTTCCTGACATCCTAAATCATATTTCTTGTTCTGCAAAGCTGCTCTTTGTAGCATTTTTATTTTCATATAATCTCTTAAAAAGATTCAATATTATATATATCTATGTTTTGTTTACTTTGGCCATTTTAAATGTGCATGTCATCATAACTTGGTGTTATCAAGTATTACTATGTTATAATGGTCTAAAGAAAAATAAGGATGCAAATATTTTAATAGTAAGTTTTCAAATAGAATATATTTCATTAGCTAAATTAAGCATCAGAATTTATTTGAATTAAATTTTAGTAGAATTATGTTCTAGATTTTATTTGGGTCTTTGCCAGTGTCTTCTAAAATATTTTCATAATTTTATAATTATTTATTGAATCAGTTATGTCAGCAGGATTGTTCTCTCAATTACCAAGTGCTGCAAAAGCACTAGGAACATCACCTAAGTCCTTTGAACAAAATTATTTTGACTCTGGATATTCTGAATTTCATAGCAGAACATAAGAACATGTATTTTGCATGAAAATAAATAGAAAAGATTTGTCAATGTATTATTTGAGACAGAAATCTAGATAGATGCAATCTGTTCAAATTTGGAAAACAAAACAAAACAATAACAAAGAATCTTGTGTGAGGTAAGAGATTTAATTGATTAATGAACTTCCTGTACTGTTCCATCTTTATAACAGAATTTTATACGTGAATTCTGGAAGATCAAAAGTGAGCTTCTGGCATGGATTCATTTTTTCTAACTTAGTATTCTTAATTATATTTCTACATTTTGGGAAGATTAATCCAGGCACATCAGGCTTCCCTCAATAAACCTTTAAAAATGTTCAAAGTATAATAATTTTCTGTTGTTTCTAAATTTAAATGCTTTTTTGGTCACTCATTAAATAATGTCATATAAAATATTTAGACTAAGAATTAATCTTTGATTAGTATAATTAGTAATATAACCTTTGATGATTACGATTATTAACCATTTCCATTAAATTTATAAGCCGTTTAGTGTAAACAATACTGATTTTGTTTCAAGTTTTATTTTAAGGAAAATATCAAGTTCTACCAAAGTAAAAATCTTTACAAGACTTTTCTTGTGTTAGTAGTTTAACTTCTTCAACTAACATTTCCAACATGTTAACAGCAGGGTTTATATTATGCTCTGATTAGCACAAATCCTTCTCCTATACTGAGTTTATTGTTTTCCTTACCTAAGTGACTATGCAACCTTTATACATAGTGATACAACATCCAGTCAGCTGTTAGCTCAAGAAAAGAACCACTGGGTCCAAATAAAACTCACTGCTACCATCGTGACTGAGATGAACTGATTTGTCTTGTCTGGTAATTTTTCCTGAAAATTTTAATTACTGTGTTAAAACAGACATGTTTTTATAGTAAAAACTAATGAGAGGATAAAAGGAGACCATGCCAAAAGCCTTGCTAAAGTTAAGGTAGAAAAATTCTGCTACTCTCTCCTCACACACTCATCTAGTCACTTCATCACAAAAGGTAATTGGGCTTGTTGTGCATGATGGCAAATCCACGCTGGCTATTCCCCGTCAGCTTCTTCCCATACATGTGGTGCAAAATGGCTTCCACAAAAGTTCACTGCATGATTTTCCCATGGACGAAAGTGAGAATGATTGGCCTGTAGTACAGTACATTATTCTGTTAAATATGAGAACTCTGAAATTACTCTTAAAATGTTTGTGCTGCTATGTTGTGCAAAGCAGCAGAATTTTGAACTAACTAGAATACATTTATGATTCTGAATGACATCTGGAAAACAAAATTACAATGTCCTAATTCCATAGAGAACATAGGAAAGAATCTCTGTGTTATGCTGAGAAAACCATCTGTGAAATTCTAAAAAAAAAAAAAAAAAACCCACATTCTGCCAGATTGACTGAGCATAGTTGACAAAACAAAACCACACTCAGATACTAAAGCACTCATGGTTTCTACGTAACATAAGTTATACCAAGTCTGATACTATTTTAATATCAGGAGCAGCATCAGTAAGCTGTATTTGTGCAACTTTAACATTTGTATGGGAATATAAATCACTAGATTATTAATTAGTATTGTTAGTAGTATTATTCAAGTGTGTTATAACCTTCTTAATAGAGGCAAACACCATCTTTATTGAAGGCTTTGGATTTGGAAACTAAGCTTTCACAGAAATGTTGGGCATACATTTAATTAGGAAAAGACATATCTTGATTTAAAACAGAGATGCCATATGGGGAAGCTGAAATTCAAAAGAGTTTTAGGAATACAAATATTTAATATGGAGTGGATGAAGACAGGATTTCTTCCTGCAGATAGCTGTGGTTGCTGACTACAATACATTCTTTTGGATTTGTATTAGGAAGTAGAAACACTAATAAAAATTTACAAAGAAAAATGTCTGCAAACATTATATTTCTCTGACTTAAAAGAAATCAGATCCCTTTTAGTGAATAAAGACTGTCCTCAAAAAAGTGATGACTCTGGCTAGCACAGAAAGCAGATCACTCAGGCAAAACATCTGACAAATCTTTTTTCATGTAGTGCTTGAATACTAACTTAACATAACATGAGCTGATGCATAACATAACAAATTGCTTTCAAGACGCTAATGTATAGCTACCAGATCTGGGAAAAAATAAATCATTTTCATGTACTCACACCCTGGCTGGCTCACCAAAATCTCACAGATCTTCTGGGAGAAGTAGCTAAGGAAGGCATCTCTCTGGATGTAGCATAGAATAAACCTTTAGTTCTGGGCACATTTAGCCTGATGTCCCAGGTATTTGAATTTCTCTACTTATTAATTCCATTATTTTAAATGTTCTCCCGATTGCTAATGCAATCATACAATTTTATTTTCTTGGCAGGTTTTCTTGGTCAACTCCAAAATTCCCATGTTTCAAGGATTCTTCCTACTTTTCTACTAACTTATACATTTACATTAAGTTCTAATATCAGTTATTTTGGCATTTAACTGACTTGTAAGGCTGATTGCAAATTCAACCAAAAAAAAAAAAAATTTTGTTTGTTTGATTAAAGTTATTGTTCTATCCCTTTTCTGTTTCAATGCTATCAACTATTGCTATTGAGAAATCCTTAAAGTACGCATTCCTGCTATATTCCTCTTTTCAACCAATGCACTATGCTGTTCAAACTCTGCTGGTTCTTGCAAAATATTGCTTTTCTTTCTGTCTGTACAGTTCTTCATCTGGTACTGCAGTCTGGGCTACTCTATTTGGTGTTCTCTACAGGCTCATACTTTGATGATGAGATATAGTTTCCTGAACATTAGATTCTAGTTTGCTCATTTGAGTCCATCTGGGATTCCCCAGACACCAGCATAAATTTGATGAAATGACCTGAAGTTTGCAGAAGATTGGTGCTCCTCTGGAGTGGCAGATGGAAGTGCGCTGGGATACCTTAAAGTACCTAAAACTGCATTATGTTCCCATGTTTAGACCACTGAATCATCCTCTAAGCTTTCCATGACTTTCTTCCTCTCTTGGGTTATTTTGTATTTTAAACTGATAATCACAAAGCTGTGTCTGATTTCCATAAATTTCTTTATGCAGTGGATTATTTCCTTGCTTGGAAAATACTGATCAGGATCACAGTACGATTTTGTATTTCAGCTGTTACTTACCTTATTAGTCTGTCAAATTTATAAGGTTAGTTCTTCCAGGTAATTTGAAAACATTTTTTCAGATTTTTTCAAATCTCTTTAAAGTGCAATGTACTATAATGGATGTTAAGGGATCACAGAATCACAGAATGTCAGGAATTGGAAGGGACCTCAAAAGACCATCTAATACAAGCAGCAGCCACCTCCACCAGCTCCAGGGCCTGTGTATTCTTCATGCCTGGTTGCTGGACACCAGTCTGAAGACCCAGGTTGCTGGAGTAACTGCTGTTTTCCCATTTCCAGATTCAACCAGTAGCAAAACCAAACGTATCCCAGAGACAGACAGATAGACACATACAGAAGAGACTGACATATATCTGGTCACACAGGCGGCCACAGACAAGGTTCTGCCTTCAACAGCACCCACATAGAGGGCTCATATCAGACACAAGCCCAGAGAGCCACATCCCTTCCTACTCTTGGGCTGGCAGAGGCAGGTGACTAGCGCAGCACGAACACAAACAACACTCTCCAGGTTCACAAGCAGAGGTGCATTCATGGGTCCCCCATGCACTGGTGCAACCTCTCTGCTCACCTGATAACCCTACCCAATCCCAGTTATCCTACTTGTTGGTTCATCCAACTTGCAGTTTGCCAGCAAACACACACATCGGCCCACCCACCCATCCAGTTTGGGGAAGATACACTCACAGCCCCTCCAGCAGCTGGTACCAGACACATGGGTTGTGACCCATAGTCCTGCTTCAGCCAGCTGGTGCTGAGCCCCTCGCTCACCTCAGTCTTCCCCAGTCTGCCCAGTAGCTGGTTTTCCGTGTACACACTGTTTCTACCCCAGTGGCTGGGGTAGAACTGCAGTAGCTGGCAGTGAAGCACCCACTCAGTCCAGCTGCTGGCATCACAAGCTGGGGACAGCTACATCCCTAGTGTGACTCCAGCAGCTGGAACTAAATCCACTAACTCTGGTCACACCAATAGCTGGCACTGAGTCCTTGCAGCACTCACACACATTGGATAGAGAAGAAGATTACACAGAGACATAGTTAAGAAGAGTTTTTAAAAGATATAACAGACTGTTTCGGTTGTTGCCTTCCACCTTTCCCTATCATCCAAATTTGACATGATATTCAATCAGATAATCTGAAATAAACATTCTCACACTTTGCATATCCTTATCAGTTAGTGTAACTGATCAGGTTTGGTTTTTGTCATAGTGAGAGTATACAATGGAGAACCCTGCAATATCTCTGCTGTTACTCCTGGTTTCCATGTAGCACATGTAGACAGAACCCTGAAGAGGACTCCCAACTAATAGAAATGGCAGAAGATCACCTTTATTCTCATAGAGCTCTTTGGGCATTTAACAGGATTGTATGGATGCCGCATAGTCAATGGATAGAAACAGATGACTTGAAAGAAAATCCACTAGGACTATAGCTATTTGCTTAGACTTAGCTAAAACTAATCTTCCCCTGAAATTATTTAAAGACAGTTTCCGTCTACCTTTTGGTAACGTTTGACATTTCTTCCATTGGGGAAAAAGGGAATCTAAAATTTAAAAATAAGTTCAGCGCCTAAGTTCAATACATTGCATTCCATCCTCTGCCTCTGTACATTATAATGCAAGTAAGATTAGTTCCGTTAAAGATAAAATAAGTTTATTTTTCTTATGAATTTCTTAGAAACTTTCATAAGTCTTGCAAATTCTCTCCAAAGGGGATTATTTCATTCAATGTTGAAAGCAGCAATTATAAAAAAAAAAAAACTATCTGCAGTTACGAAGAGTGCAACTATTTTGCAGTTTAATGTAACTGAAATACACAATTAACCTGAACATCCAGATATTCACAGAAGACAAGTTAAAGCCATCCTAAAAAATCCTTCCTTCATGAATGATATTGCAGGAGGCTCATGTTTCTGTTTAGCTTAATTGGGAGATAGAATTTATGTAAGGAAATAATTTTGAGAATATTAAGTTGTAGTAAAATAAAGAAAATATTCTCATATTTATAGAATAATAAAAAAATTACTTATACTGTAGTATCAACTATCAATCACAAATTAGATTTCTAAATAACATCCATGTTAACAATTTGCAAGGAATAGTAACAAGAATTCTCATTCATAGAGTGTCATCCTTATATTAATTTAAAAAAAAAAAAATCTTAGAAGACTGAGACCTCATCTCTGGGACGTAACTACTAACCTTCTATATGGATGGTATGCTGACACCTAGACAAGTTAATTGGTTTGCCTAAGGATATACAGTCAGTAGCAGAAGTAACATTGATTCAGTTTCCAGTCTACAGCTATACTACACTGCTGTCTTCCTCTCTTGATAGAAAGTCTCTCTTTGAATAAACTTACACCTTATTTGTGTTTTGAATTTCAGGCTAGTTCAAACACCAAACAACAGCTACTCTTGCTATGTCCATACTAGTAAATGAAAGAATGCCAAGAAGGTCTGGAGCCTAACTGCCACTCTGCTTAGCTGGGCCTCTCCAGCTTGGCTATTCCAACATAAATCTTAAGCAGTATGGATGCCAACCAGGTTTCACCACTTGACCTTGGGACATTTTTTTCTATTCAGCAATGTAGTCACAGATTCTGAATTCAAACTGGATTCTGGTAAATTCAGTACTACAAATTATGCTGATACTATGCGAGCACAGACAAGAGTCTGCATGATATTGCTGTTAAAAGCTGTATCTAAATGGAGCAAAAGTGTTTGCAATGGTCTCCTGGTTTACATTACAGCAGTCACAGAACCAGAGAATCATAGGATAGTTTGGTCTGGAAGGGGCCTTCAAAGGTCACCTACTCCAACCCCCGTTCAATGAGCAGAGACATCTTCAACTAGATCAGGTTGCTCAGAGCCCCGTCCAGCCTGGCCTTGAATGTTTCCAGGAACGGGGCATCTACCACCTCTCTGGGCAACGTGTTCCAGTGTTTCACCACCTTTATTGTAAAAAAAAATCCTTCCTCATGACTAGCCTGAATCTCCCCTCCTTTAGTTTAAAACCATTACCCATTCTCCTATCACAACAGCTCCGTCTGTCCCCGTCTTTCTTATAGGTCCCTTTTAAGTACCAAATGGCTACATTAAAGTCTTCCTGGAGCCTTCTCCTCTCCAGGCTGAACAACCCCAACTCTCTCAGCCCATCTTCATAGGAGAAGTGCTCCATCCTTCTGATCATCTTGGTGACCCTCTTCTGCACTCTCTCCAACAGGTCCATCCATGTCTTTCCTGTACTGAGGGCTCCAGAGCTAAATTCAGTACTCCAGGTGAGGTCTCACCAGAGCAGAGGAGAGGACCAGAATCACCTCCCTCAACCTGCTGGCCACATTCCCTTTGATGCAGGCCAATATACAATCGGCCTCCTGTGCTACAAATTCACATTGCCGGCTCATGCCCGATTTTTTACACCGGTTCACCCAAGTCCTTTTCCACAGGGCTGCTCTCAATCCCTTCATTCCCCAGCCTGTAATGATACCAGGGGTTGCCCTGACCCAGGTTCAAGACCTTGCATTTGGCCTTGTTGAACCTCATGAGGTTCACATGGGCCTGCTTTTTGAGCTTGTCCAGGTCCCTCTGGATGGCATCCCCTCCTTTTTGTGCTGTCAGGATTTCCCTTCCACAGGTGTCAGGTTGCATGTTTGCATAACTAGAAGCTTGCATGCATTTGGCTCTTGCTCTGCTGTGGGCTCAGGACATAAGTAGGGTACATCCTATCATGAAAGAACCTGTAACTAGTTTTTGGTCCACCACTTCTGACACATTTTAAATATTTCATTTTTAAAAAGTATTGCAGTAGACAGAACGGTCGTTAATCTAAAAACGCATTCCAACAGTTTCAATAAATGCAGATAAGTGTGGTATCTCTTGGAGTGCATACACTGCAATTATCTCTCAGAGCAAGATTAAGTCATAAGAACTGTAATGTTTTACCTGGGAACCAGGAGTCAATTGTAATCTCAGATTTTAAGTAAACCAATTTCTTAATTTGATGATGGCAGTAAAAAACTTGAAAATGTGTGACTTAAAAGACTCAGCTATATCTTCAGAGATGTAGTCTTTGAAACACTAACAGCTTCACATCTTCTAACAAGGTATTATTTCTATGGCTTCCTGAACAAGAGGAATAACACGAAATGTAAACTTTGTGCATGGCATAGAAACATTACCTCCTAATTGTGGGTTTAAATACTAGGCTTGGGGCTTCTACTGTCACTGCTGAGTATAAGACTCACAACTGCTTTCACATGTAGCTGTTTTTCCTGTTTCGATAATCTGAAGCAGGTCTGGACCTGAAATAGCTTCTCGGGTAAAGATCTATGCTATAGCGTGCCAAATCAACCTGTGCTTCACTGTTTCACATGCAAAGGGCCTTCAAACTCAGCATGGCTAATCCACCAACAGTGTGGACAGGAAGTTAGATTTAAATTCTGAAGTACAAAATGCCTTTTTTTCTTCTCAGAAGAAAAAAAAAAAAAAAAAAAGAAAAAAAATGAGTGAAATAAAACAGTAAAATTTTTCCAGACTACACACAGTTGCTTGGAATTTTGTTCATGGAAAACTAGCAAGAACCAGATAGTAAAGAAGGAGTAGACTGGATCTGAAGTAATTTCTAATAATCGTTGGATCCTGCAAAAAAAGTTTTTTAATTTTTCCATAGGATGTTTTTGCACCAAAGTTTTTTTATTGCATTATAAAATGTAAAAGGAAGACTTGCATTGAAGACAAGACGGGAGTCATAAACAGCCTGAAATCTGTGGCAAGACTCTGTGATTTCAATAGATATAAGATAAAGCTCATTCAAGGTGGAGGGGTGGAAACCGAAGGATTTTCAAAACAACAGGGAGGGAATAGCATCATTGTACTAACTGGACACCTTTTTGTACGTAGCCAGTAATTTGTTGTTAAACTAAAACGTATCAGAAAGACATCCAATATTGTTTTAAAGATTTTAAGTCATGGAAAAAAATTCCATATCTTTAGGAGATTGATTCCAGTATTAATTGCTTTCACTATGAAAGGTTTACACTTTATTTCTAGTACAAGTTCTGCTTACTTCAGCTGGAGGCCATTACATTTTATAATGCTTTCCCTGCTAATTAAAAAAGATCCTTCCACCTCCAGCAGAAACTTCCCTGTACAGAGGTCTATCCTATCTACTATAAATAGATCCTCTAATTATTCTATATATAGTGCACATTACAGAGAAACTTTTTCAAGTTTCTTTTTCATAAGTAGGTAATGTTCCTATTTTTAGGCTTTCTCAACTGTGTTTAATTTTTTTACAGCTTTCTTAAAATATGAACATATGGTACTCAAATAATGACTTAATCAATGCCATATACCATTTCACTGCTTAGTATTTCTCTTTTTATTAGAAAAATGACATATCCAATATTTTTTGCTACAGGAAATTCACTGTAGGGTCATATTAATCTGGTGATGAACAATGATCCAACATTTCAGTCAGACTGACTCTGATCAGATTAATTACTTTCCAGGATGGCTATCCACTCTTCATAAACGCATATAGATTTTTTCCAGACAATGTGAGACACTGATATTTATTCATTTCTTTACAACTTTAAAGATAAATTAACCTTTTCACCTATTCACATTCACAAATCAGTAAAAAAGCCTTATGCAAGAGATATCACAGACGTATTTCACATAGATAACTGAAATATATAAAGATTAAAAAAAAAAAAAAGAATTAAAACATAAATCAGTTTCCAGCTGGTGGGATTATAAAGAAATTTTCCCTATGAGGAAGTTACCCTGTAATTGTCTGATCTGGGATTTATCTACAGCTGGTACCAGCTAGAAGCAGGAGACAAAATGAGAAAACAATATATCAGCTAATTAGTATTCCAGTTATATGAAATGATATGCCAAAATTTAACTAGAAGAGGGAAGTTAATCAGATTCCTCTGAGACTTTATAAGCAGACAGGCATTTTGCTGTGTGAGCTTGCTCTGCAAGTCAGAAGCAGAACCAATGTCCTAAAAGAACACTTTCTCTTCATGGCAGACCAGATCTTCAGCATATTACAGCACAGTTACTCGTGCGTTGCTTTTCATTAAAAAAAAAAATGCTTGAGTATTACCAATACTTTCCTTCTCTTCCAGGTAAATGGAATGAGAACAAGAATTTGTCCTTTTTTTCTTGCACAGCTTAAAATGTCTGTTTTCTTTGATAACTGAAATCATGGTATCCACATTTGTGTTTTATCTTTTGATCCAACTGGAATTCTTTAGCAGCATTTTATATAGCAAGAGTCATTTGGAGAGTCTAATAGCTTCATAATGTGTTGTAAAACAAATATTTATTTCATAAAGATTATATTTGACATCTTCAAAGTGTAATATATGTTCTCTTGGCTAGCTTTCGTTAGCTAAATTTTGACAGCTTGAAAAAAGTTCCTGAAAAAAGTGTGTCTGTTTTGACTACAAGACTTACATTGGAGTTGGAGTTGTTCCTAATTCCGTTCATGCTGTTTTAACCAAATCAAACCTAATCTTAAAAAAAAATAAAAATCTTATTTATTAATATATATATTGATGCACACTGTTCTATCTGCCTTTTTTTTACCATAGTATTTCAGAAGCTACATCTGCAAAGCAGCTAAAAGACAGTAGTCCTAGGATTGTTCAAAGCCTGGTGAATTTCTAAATTGTGCTCATCCATATTGCCCTTGTATGCTAACTGAATCTGATTTCAAGGAGGATCACATGCAATTATATCTCTCCATTGTCAGCTGTATGGGGTAATGTTCATTTGCATACTGTAGGTGCCTAAATGTAGGTGTCAAGTCTCTATAGATGAACTGCATATTAAAATGCCTAATACAATCAAAGGAGATCAAGGGCTTTATTTTTTGCAGTTTCAATATGAGAAACTTTAATAGCCAAGATAGTTGGATAAAAGAGTTACCAGATTCCTACGGGTTGTGGGTTGATCTTGGCCAGCTGCCAGACCCCTACCCAGCTGCTCTCTCCCTTCCCTTCTTCAACAGGACAAGGGGAGAAAATAAGATAAAAAAACTCATCAGTTGAGATAAAGACAGGGAGATCATTTACAAATTATTGTCATGGGCAAGACAGACTCAGCTTGGGGAAAAATAACTTAATTACTTGCCAATTAGATCAGATTTGGAAGTTGAGAAAAAAAGACAAAAACGGAAACACCTCCTCCTTCAAGCCATTAATTTTATCCAGGCTCAACTTCACTCCTTTACTCCCTACTCCCCTACAACCTTGCCCCAAGTGTGACAAGGAGGGTGGAGAACGGGTGGTTGTGGGTCAGCGCATGACTGTTCCTCTTTCCTGCTCCTTCCTATTCCCACTTTTTCCCATCTCTATTGTCGGTCCTCTACATGGCCTGCAGTCCTTCAGGATAAAGTTGCTCCAGCATGGGTCCTCCATGGGCCATCTGCTGAGATGTGATAGACTCCACAGGCTGCAGTGAAATATCTGCCTATCTCCACAGGCTGCAGTTCCTATCAGGAGAACCTGCTCCTTCATTGGCTCTCAACAGGTGGCAGTTCCTTCAGAAAATAGCCACTTGCTTCACTCTGGGATCCTCCACAAGCTGCAGTGTGGATATCTGCTCTGTTGTGGACTGGAGGAGAATACCTGCTCTGAAGTCTGGAGTACCACCTTCCCCTCCTTATTCTCTGACCTTGGTGTTAGCATGGTTGTTTCTCACACATTTTTTTTTTCCTTACTCCTCATGGCCTGTGCAGTGTTTTACCTTTTCTTTAATACATTTTCCTCAAGGTACCACCTGTGTGGCTGATGGGCTCAACTGTGTCCTGCAGTGAGTCTACTGCAGCCAGCTGGAGCTAACAGTGTTTGGGCAGCCCCTGGACTCTTCTTACAGAGACTATCCCTGCAGCCCACCTCCACCTAAACCTTGCCATCTGCTCCTGGTATACTCTCTGCAGTATACTATATACAGAAGTTTGTAATCAACATAATCAATGGAGTATACAGAGCTTTCAGATGATAAATCACTTGTGTCTCATTTAGCTGAAAAGCTCTCTACACTCAGTGATGAATTCATTTGCCTAAGCACAGGTATTAATGCCTTCTAGGTGTCCTTAGGGTTTTCCTGGCTGACATTCAGATGCTGCTCTGAAAAGATGTGGGTCTCCTCTAAGTCTTGTGTGAGATTTGCCAGCCTCCAGGTAAGGAAGATATGATATCTCAGATGATGCTGAGGGTTTGGTTCCAGACACTGATTGTACTGAACAGAGATTCAATTTGTTTTCCTACATGCAGACATTTAGTGCCATCTGCTATGTCTCAGGATATCCTAACATCTGGACAGGCTGGCAGATATAGTTTAGAACGACAGCAAGCTTGCGTTATTTTGGAGAAACAGTTGGAAGCCAGGTGGGATAGCCAGAAGAAGTCAAGGCACTGCTGTTCAGGCAAATGAATTCCATCATGATCTTAAGAGCAGGAAGAATAAGTTGTCTAACCATAGTAATTTAATTTTGTCTAAATCTCATCATCAGCTGACTGAATCACCTAGAGCCATTTCTGATCTTTACGATATCCAAAGTATCTGTATGGGATTGTAGATATTTTACAGGACCCACAGGAAACTCATCATGTTCTGGAAGGCACAAGGAAGACAGATATGACTTGCCAAGGCATGTAGACACTTCTAGGCAATGGATGACTTCCTTATATTATAATTAACTCATCTTTTTGCATGACAACCATATATTGTCCTAAATGCCTCTAGGTTATTGAACTCAAATAGAAAACGGAAGGTAGACTAGCCACCCTGCTCTTATTGTCTCATTCATTGTTTTACCTCAATCCTGCAAAACTCCCCTGTGATCCAAGATTATTGTGTAGCTGTGAAGGTAAGGTCATAACAGTTTTAGATGTTTCTCTGGTGCAACAAATAAACATAGGTGAACTAATAAAGCTAAATCAATTACACTGCATTTAGATAACTGAATCCATTTCTAATTTTTAAATACTGCTATATATACAGTGCCAACACTTGGTAGCATATTTATATTTCATATTCTACTGATGTACAGCTTCATGAATACACTGATCATCTCATGTAAGGCAATAAAAACATAAAAACTATTTTCATCTCTATTTGTAGTAGTTTTATTTCTGCTCGTCCATTTATCTACAGAGATAACAACAATCAGCACTTCCACAGAAAAATATTCTTGAACTAAAAACGTAATTGTAATCAATGTGAAAGAACCTGATGAATAAACCCTCAAATAGTACAAACACAGCCTCTCTTTTTATTCTTTTTATATAAAATTATTTTTATCCTTATATTTGTGGTCACTCACATGATATCATATGAATTGTACTGGTACTATTCTCAATGTGCAAATTCAAGACTTTTGCAGTACAGTTGGGTGCTGGCACAATTTCTTTCCCAATGATTAACTTCTAGCTGTTCTAGAGTAAAGAAATTCTGAAAATCTTCAGATAGCAAAGAGTACTTTAGAAAATGGTCTTTTTTTATATATATATATATTTTTTTTTTCTTTTTAATTAGACACCTCACATTCCTAGATGTCTGTAAAGCATTCTCTCCAATTTGGTGTACAACATTTTGGTCATATTTTTGATGGGTTTGGTTTTGAAACTAGTAATTATTAATAATTTGTAAGGATAAGATCAAAAGCAATTTTCTCTCTCTAGTTTTGGTTCTAAGACAGAAAGAATTCTGAAGAAAAACAATACCATTAAGAAATAAAGTATACACTTGAAATACTCTTGTAGACTAAAAGGATCACAGTATTTATACAGAGGTGAGAATTTAAGGCAAGTCAGAATTGTCTATTTAGGACAGAAAAGCCTCACTAATAGAAAAATTGATTTGTTACAAAGAAAACTTCCTAGTATCTGATTTCCTCTCTGTGGTTTTGGTCATCTAGACTCCTAAGGCTGCCAGAAGGAGTTGGGTGGCTATGGTGTGTGGGCTCCCCTTGGGCTGGGATCCTAATAAAGGGCTGTTGTGTCCTTCTACTCCTGGGGTCTTTCAGTATGTTGCCCCAAGAAAGCAGCAGCCCCCACCAGGATGAAGACCATCACTTGAGAGTGGGGTGGGCTGTGGGAGAAACCAGCTACGATCCCCAAAGGCTGCCCCTGAGAGAGACTTGCTCTGCCCCGCTCCTGCCCCTGTCCGGTCATGTTCACTGTTGGGGACTTCAGTGTGTCAGGGTGAGTGAGGAGGAGGAGGACAGAAAAAAGGCAAGAAATAGCCTATATTATGTGTTTCTAATTACTTCCTTTTCAGTAAAAAGCCACCATTGTGTACAAGACTATTGTGCTCAACGAAGGCTCTCTTATTCTTACAGAAAGGCAAGGAAAAAAAACATGGTCTTGAAGTAGATTAAAAAAAACCTCAAGTGACAATAGAACCCAGTGAGTAGGGAACTGGAGAGAGTCAGCCTGAAAACCTTGATCTATTCCTGTCTGTGCCATTTATCTCCTTTATGCTGCAAAAAAAAGGATTCTGTATTTAAGTACTGAAGTTAGAGCATATATAATCATAAGAAACAGCCTACATAAAGACTCCTCCAGAAAGTGTTTTCAAGCAACTGAACAGAGTTTAGGCTGCTGACACAGGCATGTAAAATTAGATTGCTAAAACATATGGTGTGAATATATTTATCAACTTTCAGTTTTGCTACTTTCCCTTAATTTTTAGTGGAACCATTAATGGCCCCTATTCCCAGGAGCACGTGTAGCTAAACCTATGTATGTTTTATTTGCCTAATATGGGACTGAAATTGAATCTAGGCACCTGAATCCCAGGCTGCAAGTCTAGGAACACCTCAGCAGCTGCTAATCTGATGGATTTCTCAGCCTAATGAGCACTACATTATTTTTTTAGGATGGAACATTTGCTACTCTATGTTTGCCACTGTTCTGACAATGTCAAACACATCAGTATTAGATATACTCAAGCAAATTATGAGTTCTTCTGTGTAAATCACCAAAGGGCCCAGTATTTTCAGAAGATATCCAATGATGTTGAAAGGCTTAGGCTATTTGTAACATTACTAGAACTTTTTAACACATTTGGAATAATAGGTTATTTAATTAAGCTGCATCTTTTTACAGAACTTTACTTTTTAATAACTAAAAGTATTTTCAAGAAGTGCTCAGTTCTCATGTCAGTTGGAGAATCCAAACTCAAATATCCTGAGAAAGAGTTCTGATTACCAGTTTAGTAGTTAAGAAGGTTTAAAACAGTCTTTATGGTAAAGTTTTTTCACTGTGATTAATATACTTCAAGATACATTCGTTAAAGTGAATGTAAAGAAAAGAGGTATGACTAATACTGTGTAATTACATTTTTTAGCAAGGAGGAAAAACGTAGGCCCTAGTTTCTGATTTCTGTATTATTTCTAAATTTCATCCAATATCTGCTTCATGATCATGGGAACAAAAGCTACAATCTATGTATTCCTACTGGCAGGAAACCATCTCCTCTCTAACTTAAGAAAAGATCCATAGAATCATAGAATCATTTTGGTTGGAAGAGATGCTCAAGATCATCGAGTCCAACTACAAACCTAACACTGACAGGTCCCACCAAACCATGGCCCTAAGTGCCATATCTATATGTCTTCTTAACACCTCCAGGGACGGTTAATCAACTACTTCCATGGTCAGCCTGTTCAAATGCTTGGAGATCATTTCAGTGAATAATTTTTTCCTAATATCCAATGTAAACCTCCCCCCAGTGCGACTTGAGGTCATTTCCTCTCATCCTATGACTTGTTACTTGGGACCAATACATACCTCGCTACAACCCCTTTTCAGGTAGTTGTGGAGAGCGATTAAGGTCTCCCCTGAGATTCCTTTTCTCCTGACTAAACAACCCCAGTTCCCTCAACCACTTCTCATAAGACTAAAGACTTAATTTCCCTGTAGTCTCAGGTCTTGAAAATCTTGAAAATTACAAGGATAAGGACCTCATAATCAATCCAGGTAACATGTTCTAGTGCCTTGGCAACCTCTTAGTGAACTGTTCCTAAGAATTTAAATTTGATCAGACTCATGACCAGTGTCCCTTCTTATATGTCCTGATACCATGAGAAGAGATGAACTGCAGTGTGTCTTGGTAACCATCCTTCAAGTACTTGCAGGCAGCTTTTAAATTACCTCTTAGCCTTCCCTTTGCCATACTAAGCAAGCTCAGCTCCCTTTCACACAGCTTCTAGAGTTATGTGTCATTTTCAGATTCCCTCTGTTTTCACCATATTCCTCTGGAGCCAGGAGAGGCAAGCAAAAATGGTACAATGCCCCAGTTGTGGCTTTGCTAGCACTGAGTAGAGGAAAAATATAGTTTTCCCTTGCTTGGCAAGGCGTAATTCCTCCAGTGAATCACAGTATGTCTTATTTGTGAAGCTGGATTTTATCTATTCACTGCTACTCCCAAGTCCTTTTCAGCAGATCTGGCATTCAGCTAGCTGTTTAGCACGCATTGGTGTCTGGGGTTCTTCTACCCAGGATGGAGAAAAGAGCTTTTTTCCTTGAGGAACTTCTAGAGTTTTCCATCAGTCCAGTCCTTAAGTTTATCACGGTATTTCTAGGTCAAAGATCTGTTACACATTCTAGATAATACCTACAAATTAGGTTTACCTACAGATTTTCTAACTGTCCATTTTGTCTCATCACCATGGTTATCGATAAAGATACTGAACAAGATGTGCCTCACTATCACCTCTTGAGGATTCCACTTATTCCCAATGGACATGGAGCTGTTGATTTCTATCCTTTAAGCTCAGAAGTACACTGTGTCAAAAAACTTCCAAAAGTCAAAACATATTACATCTACCACTGTTTCACCATCCACATAGTCATTTCATCACAGATAACAACTGAAGTTATTCAAACATAATTTTACAGTATTAAACCATTACTGACTATTCTTCTACACCTTCTTGCCCTTTATGCATTCATAAATGGATTCCAAGACAACATCATACATATGCAAATATAGAACATACTGATATATAAATAGAATCATATAGGATTGCATTCTATAATGAAATACTAGTTTTATGCATGGTGGAAGATCAATGGTTGCTGTTCACTTTAGCAAGTCTATGGACATGTAACATACTTCTAACAAAATTGGTGAGATACATCCTGGATAGGTGGATTATAAGGTGAGAGCAAAAGTAGCAGTGTCACTGAACTCAAAAGGTTGTGATTATCATTACCATGTCTAGTTGGTAGGTAATTAATGGTAGCATGTGTTGAAGTCAATACTGGTTCATTACAAGTCTAGATAATGGGACAGACTCTACCCTCAGCAAATTCACAGATGGTACCAAATTGGACCACTTGATACTCTGGAAGACAATTCTGCTGTTCAAAGTATATCTCACCAGGCTGTAGAAAAGGGCTGATTAAACCTCTCCCCTGTGCAACTTGAGGCCATTTCCTCTCATCCTATGACTTGTTACTTGGGACCAATAAACACCTCGCTACAACCCCTTTTCAGCTAGTTGTAGAGAGTGATAACATAGCAAATTTCAATAGGAAAATTTCCTATATTTAAAGCTACTCTGTAATAGGAGAAAATGTTTAAATAGTTCAGCATATTTCTCAGAAAATGAGCTTTTAAAATATCTTTTTAAAAATGTTTGTACTTATGGCCCTTTAGTGACTAAGAATCAACTATAGACAACTTTTCAGCTTCTAGAAAGAAAATTGCCTTAAAACACAATTAAATATTTATATTTTTCTGCCTGCCTTGTTAGCATTTTATTAATAGGCAAAGCAGATACTGAAGATTTTTTCCACTGAACAGTTGGATAAGACAACTTTTAATATATTTTTATAGCAAAAAAAATTGAAAAGGTTGAAATACTGGAGCATACTAGGCAACTATTGCTTACAGTGTCTGTGTACTTGCAAGTGATCTCAAACCCCTTTTTTCTTAATCTGGATATATATTAATCAGAATTACAGAAAGAAAATAATAAACCTCACTCACAGTTCTGAATAACCACCAATGAATATTTGAGAAATCATATAAAACTTTTTTTTTTTTTAATGTTAAAGATGAAAGACCAATATACTAATTCAATAATGAAATTACATAAACCTCAATGGAACCAATTTTATATAATTTTATTGCATATGATTGTGAAAGACAAATTTCTATACAATATAATTATTGGTTTCACCTGCTTCTGTTTCCTTTTTCAAATAGTCACGTTACTCATTGTTCAGTATACATCTTTTTTCAAATGGATATTTACTGAAGTATTGTAGCTGTAGCACTAAACCTATTCAAAATACTGAATACTTTCTTTTAAATTATTCAGTTTTCTTTTAAGGAAGAAGTAAAAAGCCCATCAAAAAATCCTCCACACAAGACTGACCAAAAATGAATTTTAAACTCACATAAAATGCTGAACATAACCAAATTACTTGGATGTAGTTGCAAAAACACCTAGCCAGGCACAATGCTATTAATACCATAACTCATTGCAACTAAAGCAGTAAAATGTTGATTAACTGTAACCTTAGAAACCCACCCACATCTCCCTACATTCCCCCAGCTCAGCTACCTACAGAAACAAGCAGGTCACAAGTAGACCCTCCCATAATCATCAACACATTTTCCTTTTCATGCCATCACTCCCCCATAATCTAGAAGTTTCACTTGAGTTTGTGCAATTCCTTAAAAATTATTCATACACAAAGATATGTCTATGCCATGTCAGGTTAAATACTAGATTTATCACATGTAGTCCAATAGAATTAGCTAACATGTGCATAAGAGCAGTATTTGATTATTCCTAATAACTTCATCATCTTCTATATGCCTAATTCTTTTTCTTTCCAATTTTTATCTCAATTGTTTTAACTGACCTGTGACCAGATATGAAAGTCATAGCAGCAATTACATGTCAGACTCAATAAACCCCCTTTTGAATATGTATTTCTGGTTTAATTTTCATTAAGTTTTGCACACTTCAATGTTTGTTGTTTTTTTCTTTTTTTTTCCTGTAAAAATAAAATTTTGATCTTGACAGACTGATTATTCACAGATTGTTTGTAATTTAGTGCTGTTACTAATAGATAACAAAGACAATATATTAGTTTTTGGTTGGTTGGTTGGTTGGTTGGTGGTTTTTTTTGTTGTTGTTTGTTTTTTTTTTTTTTTTAGCTTCTATTTATTGTTTTCTAGGAAGACAAAACATGGGGAACACTGCCCAAAGAAAATATCATCTTCATAAATTACAACATGACTTTTGGAGAACAAAACTATTGGACCACTTAAGTCACTGAATGCTGTTATTAAAACTGAGTAATATTTATAGCTATTTAGCTGAGACAGATCTCCAACAAATATTGTTGGGTCTTTCTCTGGCTCCTTAGCTCACTTTTCACTTCATTGTGTCAGGCACTGCATGGAAAGATTTAAGCTCTCTCAACCTTCTTGTCACAGCTATTCATTTGGAGTGTTGTTACACACACTTGATTTTCTCTTTTTCCACTGCTAAAAACGATTTTAGAAGAAATACTGAAAAAGATACCTAGAGTGATTTGTAATTCAAATACAAATTCCAGAAGATTTTGTATTTCTTGACTCAGTTACTCTTCTACAATAGTCAGGCTACAACTCCAAGATCAATGACTCTCAGTGAAAAGGAAGATTCAACTCTTCAAGGACCAGATATACCCAAATGTTTACATATTTATTAGATATTTAATCAAATTACTATTTTCAAAGGTTCCTAGGCTTGGTCAACACAAGCTTTGTACTACTGGCTTATGTAAGTATATTTAATGCAGACAGTAAATATTAGTCAATGGTATGAATACAGCCTTCACATCAGTCTCTGTTATGTCAGTATAAGATTCTACATATAGAACTTGCACTAACAATAACAGTCACCATGCAGTGTGAAGAATCAAAACTGAATGTAATATGCATACAGTTGCTTAATTTTAATATAGCAATTTCATCTAGAAAATTATTTCACTTGTTATAGTTTGTAACTAAAGACTATTAGATATTGAAAAACAACTACCAGAGGCCTCTAACAGAAGCATGGAAAATCAAAACTGTTTGTTTTATTTGTGTTAAAGATGTTTAACTGTGTTAGGAATGGAGCAGGAAAATTTAAGGGATATCATCCAGTTTAATAAGTTCACACCAAAGTTTTAGTTTAGCAACATTTACCTATAAAAACCTAAACATACTAGATACTGACTTGAGAGGACAAGTAACCATTGATACTTGAGTGATTTTTTTTTGTTTCAGAGGAAAACAGAGCAAAGAACAGAGTAAGAAAATGTCGTATGTTTTCTTCTTGATTTACTTTAATCAAAACCATTAAAACATTAATGTTTAATTCGACACTTAAATTTAGGGGTTTTGATTCACTTCCCATCTCTTTTAGTATTTTATTTCACAAGGGAATAAATACAGATAATTGTGAATAGGTTAACTGGCCAAAAAAATACTGATTAATGTAATCATTTCTCTTCCTACATGGCAATTAATTCTGCTAGTTCTACTGATAAACTGAATACCTACTTATGAACAAAGGGAGAAAAAAATTATCTTAGTACTCTAGCTATGCCAGTAAATAAACAAATACAACTTCTGCAGAGTTATTACGAGTGCCGAAATGTCTGACTTTTCAACGCCGTTCTTAGCAAAGTGATGGAGCGGAATTCTCATTTTGGAGACTAACGGAATAAGGTCTTGTTTGGTGGAAGAGCCTTATAAAAATACTGCATACTGATAAAATACAAATATTAGTTAATAATTATATTTGTAATAGTTATGTAATTAATGATTAAATGTATGTTTAGACCAACTATTATACCATAGGCTGTTAACCTGATACTATCCACAGGATGTTACAGCAGGATAATTTATGTTCCATAAATCCATAGTTTACTTTACGGTCCTGTATATGAAGAGAAGGAAAAGAAAAATGAATATAAACTATAATGGTGAAAGTATACACAGTAAAATCTCCTAATAATCTAGCAAACAAAGGTAATAATATGAATAAAATATGAATTAGACAGATGTCATCTCCTAGTAGCAGAGATTAACCCCTGCTGCACCTCTTCCCAGCACACTAATTGGTGAGGGCCACAGTGGCTTTGAACTTTCAACAGCAGGTACTTGAACCCATTAGTAAGGTAATTGACACCTGAATTCAAAAGCTTTGCCTTACATTGTAAAACAGACTTTCATCTTCAATCCTTTTTCAGCCAAACCTCTTTGTCATTTTCTATACAATGTTGAAGAAAAAACATGAACTATGAAACTACCAGCTACAGAAAGAAAAAACAAACTCCAAAACAATCATTTGTTCTCTCATCTAAGTTCTCTTCCCCATTCAGAACCTGAAGATGATAAAAAAATACCCAACCTCTACTCCAAACAACCCAAGCACTTTTTTGGTGGTATCACAGAGGCACCCCAAAAGTCAGTTTAGGCAGGAGACAAGCTCTAAACAGATTTTATTCTAACCAGAGTTGTTTAACAGAAACCAGCTACAAATAGGGTTTATCTAAAATTATTCAGCACTCTGATAACATTATATAACATAGGTTCAGATACCGGTTAGGAGTTCAGTTACTACACAATCACCTTAAACTCTAAGAGGATCAGATCCCAGAACTCTAGAGTGGTGGTTCAAAATGCACATCTTCACACTCTGTGTCAATGTGAGGACTCTCAAGGGTGCCCAGATTGCTGACAAGGTCAGTAAGGTGTCTCATTCTCCGGGAAGCATTCCTTAGATGGCCAGTCCAAAGAGGAGAGTCTTCCACTGCATATCTACTGCTCCAAGGATAGACCAACACTAGTGGTGTCTCTAGTGGGCTCCATTTATCCCCTAGTTGAATCTGACCTGTGGTCATTTTTGGTAGTTGTTCAGAAACTTCTCTCAACCCAGGTGTCTAATTGGGCAAAGGCCCTTTCTGTCAACCAATGAGCATATGCATGACCATAGTGGTCCATCAACCTAGAAGTTTCTGTTGCTTTTGAAATGGGGGTGAAGGGGAGGGAGGAAGAGTGCATCTGATACAGGTGGTGTTTATTTTCTTTCTTTCTGGTTCATTTGATCACATGAAAAGACTAAAAGTAATCTAACTGACACTTCAGATCAACAGTCAATGTGAACTCCTGTTGCAGTGGCAGCACAGTCGTGATGACACCCCCCATCTATCATGAAGGTTTCTGCTTCTCTACTTTCTTTTGAACTGAGTTCCATAGTTTCCTATGTGATTTAATCTTTAGTTAAAAACAAGTAAGGAAGTAAATAAACAAATACATTAATATTTAATGTATTTGACTCTTTAGTTCTGGGCCCCTTGTGAAGGTTGGGTCATTTGGATCTTTTTTTTAATCAAGTGTTTTAACTGTCTTTCTCTATTATAAAATCAAGAGACTATATATAGACCTTTTTATGAACCCAAAGATTTCTCTTGGAAGTATATACTCTTTTGTTACCACCTTTAGTCTAGCTCAGGACATATAGATATAATCAGAGATACTTTGCATGAACACTCAAGTACAAGATACTTTTAGGCTGTTAGGTTTTCAGGGCTTTACCTTTCAGTTGTTTTCTCCTGTTTTTCTTCCTCTGTGAGAAAAAGTTTTAGTGATTTTTCTGTATCTAGAATTATATATGCAAAATTTGAATAGTGCCATTATCTTCATAAATACTGAACTCTAATGTGGAGTTCTTCTGTCAAAACTAACCTTAATGGTAGAGATATCTCTATATCGCACATACACATCTGAGGTATTTTTAATATAACCATGGTGATTATTCTAGCTTTCAATTTAAAACAACAGAATCACAGAAGGGCTGAGGTTAGGAGTGATCTTGAGATCATTTAGTCTGTCTCACCTGCTTAAAGCACAGTTGACTGGCTGTTCAGGGCCATGTTCTCTGAGGCTTTGTATATCTCCAGGGGTGGAGACACTAATATGGACAACATATTCCAGTTTTGACCACCCTTACATAATAACAATCATTTTTTTTAAAAGCCCCTTATATTTAAGTGAATTTTACTGTGTTTCAGTTTCTGCTCATTACCTCCTGTTGCTAGGTGTCACTGCAAAAAGTTTGGTTCTTATTTTCACTCAGTAAAGACTTCAGTAAAGCCTTTGACACAGTCCCTCACAGCATCCTCACAGCTAAATTGAGGAGGTGTGGTCTAGACAATAGAGTAGTGAGGTGGGTTGCAAACTGGCTTAAAGAGAGAAGCCAGAGAGTGGTGGTCAATGGTGCGGAGTCCAGTTGGAGGCCAGTATCTAGTGGAGTGCCTCAGGGGGTCAGTACTGGGGCCAATATTATTCAATATATTCATTAATGATTTAGATGAGGGAACTGAGTGTACCATCAGCAAGTTTGCTGATGACACTAAGCTGGGAGGAGTGGCTGACACGCCAGAAGGCTGTGCTGCCATCCAGCGGGACCTGGACAGGCTGGAGAGTTGGGTGGGGGATAACCTGATGAAATTTAACAAGGGAAAGTGTAGAGTCCTGCATCTGGGCAGGAACAATCCCAAGTTCCAGTATAGGTTGGGGAATGACCTATTAGAGAGCAGTGTAGGGGAAAGGGACCTGGGGGTCCTGGTGGACAATAGGATGACCATGAGCCAGCACTGTGCCCTTGTGGCCAGGAAGGCTAATGGCATCCTTGGGTGTATTACAAGGGGGGTGGTCAGTAGATCGAGAGAGGTCCTCCTTCCCCTCTACTCCGCCCTGGTGAGACCCCATCTGGAATAGTGTGTCCAGTTCTGGGCCCCTCAGTTCAAGAAGGACAGGGAACTGCTGGAGAGGGTCCAGCGTAGGGCAACAAAGATGATTAAGGGAGTGGAGCATCTCCCTTATGAAGAAAGGCTGAGGGAGCTGGGTCTCTTTAGTTTGGAGGAGACTGAGGGGTGACCTTATTAATGTTTATAAATATATAAAGGGTGAGTGCCACGAGGATGGAGCCAGGCTCTTCTCAGTGGCAAACAATGATAGGACAAGGGGCAATGGGATCAAGCTGGAACACAAGAGGTTCCACTTAAATTTGAGAAAGAACTTCTTCTCAGTGAGGGTAGCAGAGCACTGGAACAGGCTACCCAGGGAGGTTGTGGAGTCTCCTTCCCTGGAGACATTCAAAGCCCGCCTGGACACATTCCTGTGTGACCTCACCTAGGCGTTCCTGCTCCAGCAGGGGGATTGGACTAGATGATCTTTTGAGGTCCCTTCCAATCCCAAACATACTGTGATACTGTGATTTCAATCAGGTATTTCCTGAAGGTAAAATAACATTTTGTTCAGTATAGCATCCATAATAGTAAAATAGCAGTACCTAAATATTTGTTTATGGAACAGTTAATTAACTCTTTAAACAATAATAATAACTATTATTATTTTCTGCTGTTTATCTGCACTTATCACTGGAGGAACTTTTGCTGATTTCTATTAATGCTCTTCATTATTTTCCTATTCAGTCTTTAACTAGGCTTCAAATCATTCAATTAACTGCAAAATTATGCTTAGTATAGAACAGAAGCACAGAGGCACAGAATGGTTTGGATTGAGACCTTCAAAGACGATATAGTCTGAACCCCTGTGATGGACAGGAGCATCTTGCACTGGATCAGGCTGCTTCAAGCCCCATATAAAATCCCAAACCAGCAAAACAGAAAAAAAACCCAAAAAACAAAAAACAAAAATAAACCAAACCAAACCAAAAACAAAAACCAAAAAACAAAGCAGCCAGAATGTGGGTGGAAACCCAAAAAGGAAATGGGTGCCACATAAGGGTGAACAAGGAAGCAGGAGCAGTCTGAAGGATCTGGGCAGGGTGCCCATGCTCTTCCCCAATCTGATGGACATGTGCTTTCAGGCACTTGCGCTTCAGTTAGCTTTAGGAGTGACACTGAGAAATGAACTTTCTGTTCATATACTCTGAGTGCCTTGTTATCCTGTAGAAAGAGATCCTCAGGAAAACTGGCTCTGCAACAGGCAACAATGGTCACTGAAGTGGTCAGTGGCTGATCTATTTTGCAGCTGGCTGAAGGGACGAGACTGCAATGAGAATTAAGACTAGTCTATACAGAATAGCATAGATGTTTCAGCTTGACAGTCACTAGATCTGGGATTTCTAATGCACCACCATAATGTCTGGCTCAGTTATATGAAGATTTTGATAGCTGCACAGAGAGCAGTAAAAACAAATAAACAAACAAAACCCACAAATGAACAAAACCCAAATCAAAACCAAGCAAACAAAAAAATTCCTGGATTTATTCTGTCATCACAATGCAATGTTCGGAAGTTCTCACCTTTGACCAAACTCTGCCCTAATTGAGTCCTACAGCAATAGTAAACACTTCTGAAAACATCACCCTCAAAAATGAATGTAAACCCAAGTGAGGCTTTGCTGATTGTGGCAGCTATGTGAAATAGTGAATGCCTGGTGCTTTTGATGAAGCTCTCTTTTAATGCAGTGAGTGTAATCTTTGTCTTGTTGAATTTAATAGCCATTTTGCTATTGGTTATGGTGGAACTGGGATTTCATCCACTGTCACAATGGAGTGATAATTTCATATGTATCAACTCCAGATCATTTTACAGCTAAATGGCAAAAACGTACATTACTATGCTGTAGTTTCCTTGAAAATCTCGTAAGTATAGTAGATAAAAAAAATGCAATAAAGAAGTGTGAGTGCTGGGAAAATTAACAGAAAAACAAAACAAAACAAAGCAGAACAAAACAAAACCAACAGAAATAAACAGTACTGCACCAAGTTTCCTGGATTCCTGTTTTCCTCTTTTGATATGATGTTACATTTGTTTCTAGAACAGGAAGCAGAAACTGTGGTGAAAGAAATAAATGATATTTCCTTTAATATGGTGACTGTGTGGGACTGTGAAAGCTAGGCTAATGTAGTATTTTTGTAAGAAATTGCAAACATTTTGAATTGTTATGGGAACTTCTGGGGAGTTTAGTTTTTTGTTTGTTTATTTTGAAAGTGTCTATGGAACCATTGTGACACAATCAAAACCTTTTTATCTAAAAAAAAAAAAATACAGGGATTTTGAAAATGTTTTAATGAAATCAAATTATTTTAGACAATAATCAGTGTCACTGTGCCAGTAGCAATGAGGAAGCAATAAAGAGGAAATAGAGACCAAAAGCTGTTAGGAGAAGCTGCACTGTGATACCAAGTAATGAAGTATTCAGTTCAGCTGTTGGTCTGTCTTCCAAGCAGTGGAGCCATATACTGCATCACACTACTCTGGAGAGGGAATGTGTTCGTGCATAAGCTGTATGACGTGTTAGGAAGTGGTTGGAAAGATGTTTTTGCTCTCAGACCTGAAAAAGGCATCAACATGGTGATACCAGGATGTTTGGGCTCTCCCTCCAGGTTTTCTCCTGTTGGACAGAGAATGGACCCAGCATTACCCCATTACTAGTCCTCTTGACTGCCAAAGCAGTATGTTGGCTGGTGTGTTTGGAACAACAGACTTTCCTGACTTAGGTTGTGATGTTAAAGTGCAGAGCTGGCTAACAGACACCCCAAAACATCAACAACCATGCAATTTGCCTCTTTTGTTATCTTCTACTTCTTTTTCTTACCCTCTTTTTCTTTGGCCTCATATCTCCCTTTCTCCCTGGCCTTGAGGCCCTAAAGGTGTTGACATCCAGGTACAGTATTTTTTTTTTTTTTTTTCCTGACATGTGCCACTAGAGTGAGCCCTTTTCTTGTCTTTGAACTGCTGCTGGATCTTGTCCCACACCTTTGTTATCTACCTCCGAGGTCACTGTGGCAATTACATGCTATTGTATGATGTCCCACAGTCCTGAGCCATGCTACGAATTCCAAGAGTGTTATCAAATGTAAAAGATATATCTGATACAGAATGTCTGTGACTTCAGGTGTCCACCAATGGTGTCAGGTGCCTGAGTTGCTCTGGAACACGCATTTAGTTATTTTATGTTGAGTAGAAGTTGTTCTCCGAAATTCAGAGTTATAAAGTGACTAACGGTGGAGTCACAGTAAATATTTTAGATGGTGCTGCAGCTATCACCTACACTTTGTACTTTATAAGCATTTATTCTTCATGATCATGATCTTCTGTCATCTTTTAAGGAAAAAACGTGATTGCAAGAGTCTTGATTAAGACCTTGGGGCACTGGACATTGCAAAGACAAAATCAGAGGTCATATGCTGATTCTGAATCAGAAAGATAGAATTATATTGGATGGTTACTTAGTTACAAGCAGATACATGCATTCACAATCACACATCAATGGCATGTGTGTTTATAAATACATATATACACACTACATACATAGTTGAACACATTACTTACCTATATATGGAATAGAAACCATGGTAGCATGCAAAAGCCACAGTCAGACTTGCTATTAAATGGCAACCTAATGGCAAATTGAAAAAGGGACTGATGCCTAAGTCAATGGAATGGAGAGCTCAGGCAAACCTGTACAAAAACTCATTGCTTTGCTGTTGTCCCAGACAGCTTGTTTTAGCATCTTAAGTTCTGCACTGTATATGCCCACTGTATATGCCCATATGGGCTGAGACACTAAGTATCACCTTCATGCTGGAATTGATTTGGGATGGACTAGGTGTTCTTCTTTACAACTCATAATCGAGGTGGGGGTGTGTGTGTGTGGACCAGATGATGTTCAAAGGTCCCTTCCAACCTCAGGCATTCTGTAATTCTGAACTCTCTCAAAAGGCATATCACGGAATCACAGTACAGTGATATGAGATAGTGATATAGTCTCTTCTCCTAACAGAACCGTTCCATCATTTTATCATTTTATTAGCCCTGGGGCTAAGTCTAGGGCTCTGATTTCAAGAGGGCACAGTTGATAGGGACGATAACTGAGATCTACAAGATCATTAGGATGGTAGATAAAGTGAACAAGAGTTCACAAAACATCATAACATTAAAACTAGGATAGCCTCAAGGAAACTATTTTAAACCAGATAATGAACTTCTGCAACTTGCTGTCATAGGAAGTAGTGGATGTAGCAAGTGTCAGCAGGTTCCAATTCATGGGTGAATGAATAAATAAAAAAAGAAATAGAAACTGAAAAAATGGACAAGGAGATAGACTTTAGAATCTCTAATAAGATAATCATGGACTCAGAGAAAGAATGATGGGAGTGGATCACAGAAAGGGACCAGGCTTGTGTATTCTCCCTAAATATGTCTCTGATCACCTCTACTGGGGATAGACTGGCCTAGACTGGTCTGTCTGGGAGAGCATGACTTATGTTATATTCTTATCTTTAATCTCCTTTTGAGAGTGGGCTATAGTTCAGCCCACAAAACTGTTAGGAGAGGGTTGAACAAAATATGTGATTAATAAATGGTAGAGTCAGAGAGGGGAGGAAGAATAAGGATAACAATGGCCACAGAGATTGATATGCAAAGTATGATTTTTTCCCAAGCTTAAAATACCAACAATTTAGGCTATTAAATCCATGAAGATTTTTTTTCTTATAAATGCCATGTGTCATTCTTGATTTGTGCTAGCCTGAGGGGGTTTGATATACACCGTCTCAGCAGGACTAGAAACAGGAATTTTTTCACAGAAGAAATAAACAATTCTGGTATGCTAGCTCAAAAAGTAACAGAGTGAGCTCAAAAGATAACACAGCAAATACAGTGCAGTATCATACAAATTAAAATTACTTAGTTTACTTACAAAGTTCTTTAAAACATTATAATATATAATTTTTTTTTTTTTCCCTGTCATACTATTTTCTATACCACTAAGGGAATTTATATTATTTTATCTCTACAATGGAATAAATATCTTCTAAAAGCTTTTCTAAAAACTAATTTTTTCAATGACATATAGAGTTTTTTTAAGCACTAATTTAGGATGATGGGCACTATTCACTAATGATTTCTTTCCTTGTGGCCATCCCAGGCTTATGCCTGAAAACCATTGCATCTATACTGTCATGTATTCTTTGGAAATATAACATGCAAATGAAAATTCTAATTGGCTAAGCACAGAGCAGGCTGGAATTTTTTTATTAGTACCCTTAAGAAGCAAAAGAAATTCGGTCAAGTGCAAAGCACATATCAGGATAAACTGAAAAGAAATAAGGTCAATACTACATTAAGCCAGGAAAGTCTTCTGAAGCGAAAATAGGAGCACATAGGATAATATTAAAAGCATTGTTTGAGTCTCTATGTATAAATGATTACAAGAAATGTCCATACTGAACCCCTATATAACAGTTTCTTTATATAATAACTATGTTGGTAGTAGTGAAAGAGTAATTTAAAATAGAACAAACATGGTTTTGAATACATATACACCAAATTTAAAATAATATTCATGTTGAGTGAGCTGTGATATCAGTTGTTTTATGCATTTCTGGCAACCAGGCATTATTGTTCCCTCCATTTTCATCTATCATGACAAATTTAAATGAAGAATTTTCATCAAGTATTTTTATGTATTGTCTTAGATTAAGATAGAAACTAAATAGGTTGAATTCCTGTGATTTAGGTTTACTCTTCAGCTCAATATTACATCAATAAATTTCACTGAATAACTCAAATAGCAGATCATGAGAAAATGTACAAAATGATGATAAAAAAATGTATTCTAGAAGTGTTCTGTATTTAACATGGAAAGCAATATTACTACATTCACCATCAAATGAGGATTAGGTAGAGTGAAATATTATCTATATAGGCTTGTGGGGATTTTTTTTTTAAATGCTATCACATTTGTTTTTAACTAATATTCCCCTCTTCTCCTCAGCTTTTACTTTTTCCATCTTTTTGCACAGTTAACAGACTAGTATTTTGATTTTGGGTGCAGTTTACTGCATGCTTTATTTACTTTTGACTTCTCTAGTGCTGAGAATTTCCATAAATCTGATTTAGTCAGCTACCACAAATACATTTGCATTTGCTTTGTTGTATCAAAGTGGTTTAACAAAGCTGAAACATCCCAGTGAGTCTAGCTGTGTGTCTTTATTCACAACATAGTAAGCCTCCAGCAGGCTGACGTCTTTGTGCAAAGCATTCTGAAAATATACAAGAGGTGATAATCCCAGCTCAGAGAATTTCATATATACAAAAAGTCAAACCATAATATCAACATAAAACAAGTGAGCTGGAAAAGAAGAAAAACATTATTTTTTAGCTTTATAAAATTAAAGCAGATAAATATGATGCATGTTATACGTGCTATATAACTGTAAAAACACACAATTAAATTAAGTATAGACCACATAACTTTGTTTTACCTTACTACATCTCCCATGATCTTTTTTTAGACCTCAGTACGTAAGTACTATGCCATTATATGTAATAATTTAATTCCTCAGCATTTCCATCTTATCTTAAAAAAATGTGAGTTTCAGCTTACCTGGTAATTAATCTTTGAAGTCATTGATAGGTCCTTGTACAGTATATTTACCAAATCACTGGAAAGTAATTTTTATGGGGTTGGTACTTGCCTTACAGCGTATTATCAGGAATGGAAATAGCAAAGAAAGAGACAAGTAAGTAATGTGGAACTTTCTTGGCAATAAAGCATTATTTTTCTTTTTGAACAGTGAAATTTCATCAACAGTGTATCTAGTTCAAAGTGCCACCATATGAATAACTGAATAACTCCTAAGGGTCAAGTGGAATCAGGATCTGCCTCTGTATTATTACAGATCTGGACAGAAATGTTATCAATTTTCAATGAAATTTTTTTATATACATATATATATATACACACACACACACACACATATATATATATAAACGTTGTGTTGGTTTGGTTGGTTGTTAAGAAAGTATTTCTTCCATGTTTATTTATAAGTTCTCCATTAAACTGAATGAAGAGTGAAGACTATTTCTACAGACCTTTTCAGATCAAGAAAAGCAGAAAAACTATCAAAAAAAAGTGCTATTGACTAGGTTGCTCTGAAAGGTAGAGTATTTCCTAACCTCACTATATGTCATTGTTGCACATCACAGATCTTCCTCCTGGCCACACTTTCAGCATGCTTCACATCACAACAGTATATGAGTGAAAGTGTGGGTCCTTTGTTCAATGTTTTCCCTTAGCACTCTCACACCTCACCAGCTTCCCAAAAAATATTAAGAGATGCTGCTGGTCTTGGTCCCTGTGGGTCGTCTTCTCCCAGATTTACTGGATGACATGAAAGAGGAGTGCTATTGAGCCCCAGAGTTAAGAGTCTGTTCTTGTGGGACTCCACCAAGTGTGGTATTTCAGGCACACCCTTTGCTCTATTACAATCTCCATGCCCTCCAAGTGCAGAGGAAACTGGCAAGGAAACCACAGACCACGCCAACTACTTCTATTTGGCATACAGAATCAAAAAAATACAGAGAGACATAGTGATGCTCCACAGAAATTAGATTGGCAGAGGACTCTGTAATCAAAACTGCTAAGGAGACTGTAAGAAGTAAAAGGTTAGAAGATCTGTTCTGCAGTTTGCCTAAGGATTATCAGGTCTGAAATCTCCCATGGCTATATACCACACCTTTTAGCTAAAAGCATAGCAAAAACTGGATCAGAGCAGAAACCACCTTTGAAATTCACACTGAAGTTCCAGAAAATTGCTGCAATAATTAAAAAAAACAACTTTTACTTCTAGAAGGTTTTCAGTATTGCTCTTTTATTTGTTTCTTTGAGGAAAAAGATGTGTGTACACCTCATTTTTTTTTTTTTTTTATAATTCAATCAGTGTATTTAAAGTTACAAATTCTGAAATACTCACTAAGATGAGGAATGGAATATTTCTTTATGTATAGAGTTCGGTTTCATCATTCCTTTTCAAAAGATGATACTAATAGGAACTTTTGAAATTAGCACTGAGCTACAGCAGAAGGTAAGTGCTGCAAAACCTTCCCCCACCCCACTTGATAACAATAATAAGTAAAATCAGATAAGCTGGTAGAATGACTGAGCATCAACAGATTTATCTTTCTCATCACTTCCCTATCAGACCCTCATACAACAGAGTAAAAAAGTGGAATTACTCTTACATCTGAAAGGTACAATTGCACAACAACGAAGTAAAGCTAGTACCCACACATTTAACATGTTGCCTCAAGATACTTACATTTGTCCTTTCAGTAAAAACAAGAAAAAAAATGATTAAAAAAGGAGCACAACAGGCTGAAAGCATTGTACTTCTATTTTTCCATGTATGAGTAGTCAGGCCACTCTGACAACTGGTCTGAGCAATGAGTATTTTAGAGAGATAATAGCTAGCAACATCAGAGACTGATGGAAGTGTCTAAGTACGAGGTATAAAAAAAAAAAAAAGTAACTGTGAATGCTATAGTAGAGTTGCTCTGCTCAGCAGGTAACTACTGAACTTCAGAATATCATACTCACAGCTCCCAAGCGACTCCTGACTGAGGGAGAGAAATCTGAGGGAAAACGTAATTTGATGTCTTTCTGAGTCTGGAACAAAATGAAATAGATAACTTACTTTCTCTAAAAGAGAATAATGCACTTATACATCGAACACATGCTGGAATCTAAAAAATTAGCTTTATTTTTTTGAAGCCTTTCTTCCTTCTGTTTTGATACACTCCTCTGGCTTCCTCCTTAGACTTTTTTGATATTTGCTTTCTCAATGTAAAATCTTCTGTGAGAGTACTACACTTGTCCTAAAGAAACCCTCTAAATATTTTTCAGTCTTTTCTCATAATCATCATGTTCTTCAGCCCTGTGAGTACAGAGGTGTGTGCCTAATTCTGCAGGAAGACTGAGATTCGTAGATTAGGACTAAAAGATAGTTTTGGTAATTAATTTAGGCTAATCTAAAGCCAGATTCTAAAAATTTCTTACCAACTCTTTATATATCTAATACTTTGTCAGTGCATTCCCCATCTGCCTAAATTATCTTTCCATCATTCCCTAAGTCCCTGTTTTTATGGGGATCAAAAGCTAGACACTTACCTCAGTGTTACTCAGATTTTTTATTCTTAGATTATATCTTTTTGCAACTCGAGGAATATGATACAAAAACTTTCCTCAAAAAACATCAGTGCACTTTTTAAGTACCAGAAAACCCAGAAAATGCAATAATTGTCATCCATCATGTGGTCAGAAAAGTGAATTCTGTTACATACCTATACTTTCTGTAGTTCTTCTTAAAGCTAGAACACTTATCAAACCTTTAATGTGCAATATCATCTACAGCCTAATGGAATCTGAGGTCTCTGGAAGATGCCTTCAGGACAAGGGAACATTAAAAAAGAGGGCCTTTCTTCTTAAATACATAGATGGATATCCGTTCAGAAAAACAATACGTTTGAATTTAGAACATTCACTTCAGAGACGGTGAAACCTGAATTTTTATCTTTTTCCAGGCACTACATATGAATTTTATTCAGTATCACAGAATCACAAAATGTTAGGGATTGGAAGGGACCTCTAAAGATCATCTAGTCCAGTCCCCTTGCCGGAGTGTGAACACCTAGATGAGGCTACACAGGAAGGCGTACAGGTGGTTTTTGAATGTCTTCAGAGAAAGAGACTCCACAACCTACCTGGGCAGCCTGTTCCAGTGTTCTGTCACTCTCACTGTAAAGAAGTTTTTTCCTCTCATATTTAAGTGGAACCTCCTGTGTTCCACTTTGTATCCATTGCCCCTTGTCTTATCATTGGTTGTCACTGAGAAGAGCCTGGCTCCATCCTCCTGACACTCACCCTTCACATATTTATAAACATGACTGAGGTCACCTCTCAGTCTCCTCCAAGCTAAAGAGACCCAGTTCCTTCAGCCTTTTCTCATAAGGGAGATGCTCCGCTCCCTTCATCATCTTCATGGCTCTGCACTTGACTCTCTGCAGCAGTTCCCTGTCCTTCTTGAACTGAGGGGACCAGAACTGGATACAATATTCCAGATGTGGTCTTATCAGGGCAGAGTAGAGCGGTAGGAGAACCTCTCTTGGTCTACTAACCACCCCCCTTCTAATACACCCCAGGATGCCATTGACCTTCCTGGCCACAAGGGCACAGTGCTGGCTCATGGTCATCCTGCTGTCCACCAGAACCCTCAGGTCCCTTTCCTCTACACTACTCTCTAACAGGTCATTCCCCAAGTTATAATGGCACCTGTATCAGTTTATATAAACTGTGACACTTGTATCTATGCTGGTTGGGCTTTAATGGATACAGATTTGTGAAAGAGGTAGTCTACCTTTAGGTCTGCTGTTCTTACCCTGCAGATCAAACAATTAATTAAACTTGCTATTCACAGAATCACAGAATCACAGAATCACAGAATTGGCTAGGTTGGAAAAGACCTCAGAGATCATCAAGTCCAACCCTTGGTCCAACTTCAGCCCATTTACTAGATCATGGCACTAAGAGCCATGTCCAATCTCAGTTTAAAAACCTCCAGGGACGGTGAGTCCACCACCTCCCTAGGCAGGCCATTCCAATGCCTGATCACTCTTTCCGTAAAGAACTTCTTCCTAATATCCAGCCTAAACTTCCCCTGGCAGAGTTTAAGCCCATGTCCCCTTGTCCTATTGCTAACTGCCTGGGAGAAGAGACCAGTTCCCACCTGACTATAACTTCCCTTCAGGTAGTTATAGAGAGCAATGAGGTCACCTCTAAGCCTCCTCCTCTCCAGGCTGAACAACCCCAGCTCCCTCAGCCTCTCACCATAGGTCATGTGCTCAAGTCCCTTCACCAGTCTTGTTGCTCTTCTCTGGACCCGCTCCAGCACCTCAATATCCCTCCTGAACTGAGGGGCCCAGAACTGAACACAATACTCCAGGTGTGGCCTCACCAATGCAGAGTACAGGGGAAGGATCACTTCCCTTGTCCTGCTGACCACACTATTTTTGATACAGGCCAGGATACCATTGGCCTTCTTGGCCACCTGGGCACACTGTTGGCTCATGTTGAGCTTGCTGTCAATCAGTACCCCCAGGTCCCTTTCTGTCTGGCTGCTCTCCAGCCACTCTGTGCCCAGCCTGTAGCGCTGAAGGGGGTTGTTGTGGCCAAAGTGCAGGACCCGGCACTTGGCCTTGTTGAACTTCATCCCATTGGAATCAGCCCATTTTTCCAGTCTATCCAGATCTCTTTGCAGAGCCCTCCTGCCTTCCAGCAGGTCAACACTGCCCCCCAACTTGGTGTCATCAGCAAATTTGCTGATGGTGGTCTCAATCCCCTCATCTAAATCATCAATAAAGATGTTAAACAGGACTGGACCCAACACTGACCCCTGGGGGACACCACTAGTGACTGGCCGCCAGCTAGATGCAGCCCCATTTACCAGCACTCTCTGGGCCCGGCCCTCCAGCCAGTTCTTAACCCAGCAGAGAGTGCACTTGTCCAAGCCATGGGCTATCAGCTTTTGAAGGAGTATATTATGGGAGACAGTGTCAAAGGCTTTGCTGAAGTCTAGATAGATCACATCTACAGCTTTCCCCTCATCCACTAGGTGGGTCACCTGATCATAAAAGGAAATCAGGTTGGTCAGACAGGACCTGCCCCTCCTAAACCCATGCTGGCTGGGTCTGATCCCTGGTCCATCCTGGAGGTGCTGTGTGATTGCATTCAGGATGATCTGCTCCATCACCCTGCCAGGCACCGAGGTCAGGCTGACAGGCCTGTAGTTGCCAGGGTCAGCTTTGCAGCCCTTTTTGTGGATTGGGGTAACATTTGCCAGTTTCCAATCATTTGGGACCTCCCCAGTGAGCCAAGACTGTTGGAAGATGATGGAGAGCGGCTTGGCGAGCTCTTCTGCTAGCTCCCTCATCACCCTAGGATGGATCCCGTCTGGTCCCATAGACTTATGAGGATCCAGATGGCTCAGTAAGCCACCAACTATTTCCTCTTGGAATACAAGGGGACTATTTGGCTTCCTATTCCTGTCAACCATCTCCAGAGGCCAGTTATCCTGAGGGCCATCTGTTTGACTGGTAAATATTGAGGCAAAGTAGGTATTAAGTACCTCAGCTTTCTCCTCATCTTTGTTAACTATATTTCCCTCAAAGTCCAGTAGAGAATGGAGGTTTTCCTTGCCCCTCCTTTTGTTATTAACATATTTAAAGAAGGACTTTTTATTATCCCTAACAGAATTGGCCAAATTAACTTCAAACTGCACTTTTGTTTCCCTGATTTTTTTCCTGCACGATCTAGCTATTTTCCTAAATTCTTCATAGGTAGCCAGCCCTTTTTTCCACAGTCTGTAAACTCTCTTTTTATTTCTGATTTCCTTCAAAATCTCCCTGTTTAGCCAAGCCGGTTGTCTTCCCTGTCGGCTAGCCTTTCGGCGCACTGGTATAGCCTGATCCTGTGCCCTCAAAACCTCCCGCTTGAAGTATGTCCAACCCTCCTGGGCCCCCTTGTTTTTAAGCATTGTTTCCCAGGGTATGCTCTGAACTAGACTTCTGAATAGGCAAAAATCTGCCCTCCGGAAGTCCAGTGTAGAGGTTTTATTGGTGGCTCTCCTTGCATCTCTAACTATTGAAAATTCTATTATTTCGTGGTCGCTATGCCCCAGGCGGTCGCCAACCACTACATCTCCCACCAGCCCTTCTTTGTTTGTAAACAGTAGGTCTAGCAAGGCCTTACCCCGGGTAGGCTCATTTACCAGCTGATGAAGGAAATTGTCCTCTATACACTCTAGGAAATTCCTAGACTGCCTCTTCTGTGCAGTATTGAGCTCCCAGCAGATATCTGGCAGGTTAAAGTCCCCCACAAGAACAAGGGCTGTCGATTTTGAGACATCTGCCAGCTGCTTGTAGAATAATTCATCTCCTTCATCATCCTGGTCGGGTGATCTATAACAGACACCCACAAGGACATCAGCCTTGTCGGACTTGCCCCTGATTCTGGTCCACAGGCACTCAACCTTGTCACTACTGACCTCAAGTTTAACAGAGTCAAGAGACTCTCTAACATATAAAGCCACCCCTCCACCTCTCCTGCCCTGCCTGTCTTTTCTGAAGAGCCTGTAGCCACCCATAGCAGCACTCCAGTCATACGAGTCATCCCACCACGTTTCTGTGATGGCAACTATGTCATAGCTTTCCTGCTGCACGATGGCTTCCAGCTCCTCTTGTTTGTTGCCCATACTGCGTGCATTAGTGTACATGCACTTCAAGTGGGCTGCTGATTTCACTCTTAATTCAGGCTTTTTGTCCTTAGGCTGATCTTTGGAGAGCCCAGTTTCAATCCCTTCCCCCTTCAAACCTAGTTTAAAGCCCTCTTGATCAGTGCTGCCAACTTATGGGCTATAGTCCTCTTGCTCTTCCCAGAGGGATGAAGCCCATCTGATTTCATGAGACTAGGTACCATGGAGTTTGCCCCATGGTCAGTTGAGTTAAGTGAAAGACCATGTTTGCACCATTTAATGAAGTCAATGCACATGTAACTTTTCTGAGATAACAGCTCAAAGAATAAATAGTTTGTTTTACGAAACCTAATGTCTTCTGTGCACATGGATGTCTGTGACATTTTCAGAAAATTAACAGGTCATTAGTGTTCAATAAGAATGACCATGACATTCAGAGTAGAATGCTACCGAACTCTTAACACTACTAGTCAGACAGAATAAAGTTATAATAACTTATTTTAGCAACTTCTGTTTGGACATTAAAGATACGAAATTTGAAGTGTATTTCAAGATAACTAAAGCATAAAAAAGACTTTCTAATTTTATTTTTGAAACCTAAAATGTAATAGTAGCAGCTTATGTAGAGCTATGATCAGATTCTTAATTCTGCTTTTTCCTTCCATAAACTGTTTAAAATAGCCCCCACTGTGGGAGATAATCATTACATACTCTGTCCTGTGAAACTGGAAACTTTGATATATTTGAAATTGTGATTATTCATAATATTTCTGGTGTTACTACTTGAATTGAACAAGTGGCTATTTTTCTGTCTATTCACATTGCTTCACAGGCTCTTTCCTTCCCCTACCCCACCTTTTTCTCACATCCATCAAAAATACCATTGATATAATGAAATTCAGCACTGCATTGCTAGATTTCTAGATGAGTGGCTTTGTCATTGAACTAGCAACCTCAACTAGATTGTCAAGTTCTGTAGACCAATGGTCTCCAAAGTAGGGTGAGTGGACCCCTTGGGGTGTGCAAGCTGACCCGTTGGGGTGCTAGAAGAAATTATTAGACTACAGTACATGCTCAACATTTTTTTACTGATAGAGGTACAAGTTTAGAAATTTTGGAGACTGGTGTTGTAGACTATGGTACATAAACGCCACAGAACTGAATTCACAAAATGTCTCAAAGTACTATCCTGTCAGGCCTCAAATTGCTCCACATGTTTGATTGCATCCAGTTGCATACAACTTATCCTTACTGTCATGTTAAAAACTGCTAGTCTGATTTGCTCTGACACAGACATCACTTCAGAAAATTTGCACTAAAATTTCATAAGGAAAACAAGCAAACAAACAAACAAACCTACAAAAATAACCACTCCTAAACATGCCTTAATTCTGCCAAAAGTCTAGGCTAAGTATACACTATGAAAATGGTGGCTTGGTCATTGTTCAGGATACAGGATACACTTCAACACTTGGTTTAGAGGCCTTTATAAGAGCTGATATAATTGAAAGTATGTGTGATGAATCTCCTTTTGAAGTTTTGTCTGTGTATCTGAGGACTTTAGTTTTAAATGACTATTTTTATCACAGAATAGTAAAATATTTTAAAACATTAAATAAAATAATAAAATAAAAGCATAAGATACTTCTTGTGTACAGTTACCTAATACGATTTTATAAAGGTAAGCCATTAGGAATTAAATACTTTTTGACTTCTAGAGTCATAATGAATTTGTTTTAAACGATACTAAATTTCTTTTAAATGAATGGTAACTATGAAAACGTCACCCTTAAGGGAATTGCTGATGTAGAACTTTGCAAGAGACATGAAGAAGGTAAAAACAGAAGTACCTACCAAAGTAAGATGAGAAATATCTAGAAACTTAAGGATCAGCTGAGAATACTTACATACTAGTTAAGTATAAGTTTAAGACAACATTAGATAAGTTGTTTACAAAATCTTGTTTGGAACTTTTTTTTTTCCTAAGTATTTAATATTGAACTCCAAGACATAACTTTTTTCTGTAAGTTTCATTAGAAACAATAAGCTTTAAAAAAATTACCCAGGAAAACAACAGCTACCTTTTTGTCACTAACTTTATTTTGCAGTGTAATGTATTCTGCTACTTACCTTTTCATAAGCAACTTGCTTTTAAAGTATCCACACATAATTTGGCATGATTTTTATGCAGTTCAGCACAATATGATTCAATTGGCAGTCTTTGCTCTATGAAGATGGTCTTAGACTGAAACATAATTACGACTAATCCCTAGAGTGTGTGTCCTTCCAAGTCAAGGATAAAACCACTGGCATAATAAGCAAGAAACCTGCATGAATTACCAGAAGTTTAGATAAAGTTCCATATGGATAAACAGTCAATAGTATCTTAAGCTGATTTTGCATTTTTATCTCTGAACTGCAAATTCTAAATATATCAGAATTTGCAACTATTTTAAGTAGTTTTTAGCTTGAGTAGGAATGTTATGCATTTGAAACACAATTATGAAAAAGAAAGAAAAAAATAAGCTTATCATGTATTACTAACAATGATATAAATTGCAAGTCCTATAAGGTCTTACAGAAGCACTTACAGAAGAAAAAAAAAAATGTAGTCAAGGAGGAAAAAACCAACTTTAAACTGTTTTCCAGTCACCGACAGCCTTACAGTATACTGAGGTGAAGTAAAAAAATATGCAAAAACTAAAGCTGTATGTGATGCTTGCTTAAACTAATGCCAGACATATACAGTGTATTACATATCTACATCTAAGTTACTTCACAAGGCTCTTTTGATAGCCAGTAGGTACAAACTCTTGGGTTGTGATTCATATAGTCTGTTTTGGATTTATGTATTGCGAGGTGTGTTTTTCTGCAGAACAGCCACCTACTTCCCTCTGCCAACAAGGATAAACTTGAAGGACTGGATAAGACACAGTAAGCTCTTTTTGTCCTTTTATTATTACTTCTAAAGAAGATATTGCTATATATATATATGTATATATAAAACACAAAATAAAATATCAAAAGTGATAAAAATATCTGGACGTAAATTTCAAAACACACAGACAAGATTTTGACATCCAGTACCTCAGATTGGCTTGCCTTCTTTGAAATTGTTTTCTCTAAATCTACTCAAAAGGCAAATCACTCAGTTATGTACTACCCAGAAAAATACTTTTCTTTTTTTGTTTTTATTTTATGGTTCTGTGAGAAAGCAATATACTGGATGCGATCACAGTGAAAATATCATATTAAGAACAGTATCAGATGTTCTTACTGAATATATACTTCTTACATGTTCGTCATTTTTGTACCACAAATGGAAATAGTGATAATCTTAAGCTATAAATAGGCACTTCGGCTAATTTACGTGTCTAGTAGATCTCTTCAGTACAGACAAGAGCCACCTCTATTGCTGAGAAACGGTATAATGCTGCTCAGTCATTTTACCAAAGCTTTTTGTAAGTAAGCAATGGGTTCATCTCACCTATAATTTTCTAGCTATCTCAGGCATCATCTTTCTAATGGGTCTGTTCTTCCCTTCACTGTTGCTAACACTCAAAAATTTACGCATATTTAATTTTATTTCTGTACTCACTGTTCTAGATACTGACTTCCAAGCATCTCTGTATATACTCTCTGGGATAGTTGAGAGTTTAATCTTCTTATCATAGCCCAGTCCATGACTATTCACATCCTTCTTGCTAATGAAGCAAGCTAATCTCCTCAGTAGATGCAACATTAGTCTCTTAATACAAAATTCTGAAGACAAGCAGGAGAAGTAAGCAACTCTGACACCCAGTTCCTCCACTGATGCCCTTATAGTTTGGTCGTTCGAGCTGCAACATTGGGTGTATAGGGAGCCAGAGTCCATGAGAGATGGCTGGAAAACATAATTCAGTTAAAGCCAATTTGTGTCACTTAAAATCACAGGCACACTGGACCTTAAGAAATGTACATTTCAACATGCCAGCCATGAAGAGGATAGGAGATTGGCAAGGATTTCAGGCATGAGGACAGAAATATATATTGCAGTACAGTCTGCTAAGAAGATTTTTGGGCTGTTATTGGCACATTTCAGAATGAAGCAAGGGCAGCTCTGAAGTGAACAGTAATCTTATTTCTATTGCACATACCAGAATATTAAACACATTGATTGCTTTCAATAGGCAGGCTCTCTTCAGACTAACAGATAATAAAGATGAGGAATTCAACAAGAGGTTTTGGAAACTGAAGAAAAGCATGAAAGCCTAAAAACATTTAATCATATTTCTAGGTAATGTCCCCTGAAAGAATCAGCTGAATGCTGAAACTACAGCTTTCAATTATTGTCTGAACTGTGTTAATAGATGGCAGCTCCCATTCATTGGTCTTCAAAGTGCTGAAACATGGTAGCAAAAAACATAACGAGACAACCTTAGTTCTAAAGAAGTTATAATTTAAACAGAGTGAGACAAAGAGAAAAAAATAGAGAAAATGCATCATCATCGGATCAGGACTTTATATTTGTGAACCATTGGACCACAGCCTCCTGATTCCCTGGTCAATTGTTAAAATACAGTAATATTTCTATCTGAAATAATCACACCAAAAAAAGGAGAAAGGGCCATATTTAGAAAATCTGATTGTCAAACAGGGCTCCTTGGACAGCATGGAGGAATAATGCAGATATACTGAGAGAAAATAAAAAGGTGATGGATGTATCAAAACATTAATCATCTTCAAAGTGACCATATTCCTCATCTTAGACCTCACTACTCATGGGATTTTTTTAATAAGCTCTCTACCCCCAATGCCTTCCCCCTAATTAACTTTACTTCATAGCTAATGTTCAATATGAGCTAGATCTGTTTTGGTAAAAGGTTAACGTAACATTATGCTAAGTACTTCTTCATGAAAAAGCTGATTCAGAAATCAGATTTTCTACAAATTCAAAGTTTACCAGGATTCAGTATTAGGTATTCTGAAGTCTGAATGCAGAGGGAACAGCAATTATAATATCATCAATGGCAGAGTCAGAATTATTATCTTTATTTAGTTTAAAAAAATGATATTCTACATATTGTGTGAACAATTTGGTACTCCTCTACTTTGTGTTAGCTATATATCTTAGAAAACTTGCCAAGTAATGAGGTACTGGCATTTGCAAGAGTGGTTGGGTATCTGGCAAAGCATATATGTTTGAAGAATTTGATGCAGCTTTAACTTGCAGATGCTGCTTATACAATCGTTCCGCTGTGTTTGTAGGTCTCTGATGTATGCAAAAAACTGATTATAGTTTGGCACAGCTCGTGGTGGCTTAACCAGGGGGACATTTCCTTAATCTCACCTGGTAGTGAAGTTGCAAATAAGCCACAATATTTGAGTCTTAGCAACAGTGGTTTGTAATCAGTGATTGCAATTATAGGATGAGGGAATACTAATTGACCACCAGCTGTCAGAGCAAATGGGCAAGACAAAGTTATTAACTTTCTGTCTTGACCCTCAAAAATGGAATAGAACAGATACAGGTAAAATTTCCTCTCTTTTGGAAATACAAACCCAAGATTAAAATAGTCTTTCTTGTTTGATCAAGAGGCGATAATAGTTTAGTTTATCTAAACAAACATTTTAGGGGGACTAAATATAACCTCAGAAGAGCCAATATGCAAAATCCTTTATTAACTATCAGATGTGTAGAAGCCCTTTGATTATATTTTCAATACAGAACCTTTACATAGAGATACTCACCTTCCTGAGAGGAAAAAAAATACATAAATATGTCAATAAGTAATTAAACAAAAATAGAATGCACTGCCATGAATTTTCAGAATTTGTACTAGTGTGTGAATCAAAAATACTAATTTTCTTTCCACTATCCAGTTTTATGACCATCAGTGAATCATCTCAGCACCTCAAGTATGTGTATAACACAAATTTATTTTATGTGTACGTGTTAGATTACCTAAACCATTTATGGTTGGGTTTTTTTGCTTGTTTGTTTGTTTGTTTTTCTTCTGAAACCATCTCAAATTATTTTCTAAATGAGTCATTTTGACTGATATCATGTTGTGCCTTCTTATGTTGTCATATTGCCTCATGGGAATTTTACTTTTCACTCATTCTCTTAGGATACATCTCCTGCGCAAGGTTTTCCATGATACAGTTTATGTCTTCTGTCACACAGTAAGCCAAACAATTGCATCCTGGATATGTAATCCTGATAGAGAAATTAAACCCACCAAAAATGGAGGTTACAGCTACAGCTTCCAGCAAGTCCAACTCCCCCAAAATAATGCATCTCATTTTTAAAATGGCTGAAAGCATGCAGTAGTTTTAATAACTGAAATTACTGCATTTTGATCCAAAATTAACATGAACTGGTCTCAGTAGAAATTTGCATGAGAAATGATGATAGAATTTTGTAAAAGGGAAAGAGATATTTTTCAACTGAACTGTTTCAATGGAAAAAAAATGTTTTAAAGAAAAAAACAACAAAAACCCCCAAAAAGACTAAAACCCAGAAAAAAACAAAAACTCCAAACAAACCCACAAACAAACAAACAAAAAAACCCCACCACCATTTGTCCTGCCCCACTCAGTGGGGTGAGGGCAAGGTTATATTTTAAATACTCGGTGCAGTAACTGGGAGTAATGACAATTACAAGAGAGGTTCAATTAAACAATGAATTTACTTAAAACTCAGTGGAATAACAGTGGAATAGTGACTTAGCAAAAGCTTGTAACTATATCACAAAACTTAACAAGATTTCAACAACAAAACTCAACAATATTACCCTTATGTGTCCAGAATAAAGAGAGAAAGAGTGAGAAAAAGAGAGATAAATTAAGATATTAGAAGAGAGGTGAGATTTCACCACTCCAAAGGTCAGTCAATCAAGCAACGATCTCTGTAGTTTTCAGGGTGGTGGGTGTGACACAACTTCCCAAATGTTCCGAGTGAGAAGTTTTTAATACTTTAGTGAGACAGGAGAGGGTGGCTCATCTCTTTCTGCTTGCTCCTTATACTAATTAAGGAGATTGTTATAGAAATGAATCAGTGGTCCCAGCAGTGAGACAGCTGGGCTTGTAAGGGGTAGTAGGTAATTCGTGATTTCCCCCTAGTTGGTCAGTGATCACTCTATGGCCCTGCTTTTCTGCAAGCCCAGTCAAGGTGTTTATCTCAAAGGCTGACATCTTCATTTTGCAAATAAAAGGTAGGCCTCAAGGAAGAGATACTGTCCTGCCTCTGCAGCACTTACATCTTCCTCCCTGTCAAGAGTTGCAAAACCAATTGTTTACAGCATAACAAGGTGTGTACCTTATTCATCACACCATTATAAGTACCTTTTCACCTTTAAAAATTTGCAACACATTACATACTCTTCTACTGTGTTTGGTGAAAAATAAATATTGAAAGAGAACAGACAAATTGTTATTATAAACAGACAATGATACCCATATCTTGTCCATAAATCACAGGGTTCAGGTGGTGATTTGTGTTTATGACACTGAAAGAAAAAGGTAACAGCACAAAGAAGAAGGCTAAGACACGAATACTTGATAAATTATGTTAAACTGTGTGAGAGACTAAAATATTCAATTGCTTTACTAAGGTTGCCAGTACCTGCAGTGGGCATTTGCATCCTCCAATGAACAAACTTGTTTGGATAGATGTACAGCTATGCAAAAATAACTAGGATATGCAGTTCCTGTTAAAAAAGAAGTCACCAAGCTGTTGGACAGGAAGTAGGGAATTGGGACACTGCCAACTGCAGAAGGAAATCAGCTCTTTTTCCAAGTGTTCACAAGTTCTTTTTTCTGAAACTTTTTTAGTTTTGTTTTTTGTTTCATTTTGTTTTGTTTTTTTCCCCTGCCCCCAGTGCCTAGATCAGCTTTTCCTTCTCCTTCTTCACTGACCTTAGTGTCTGCAGGGAAGTTTCTCGCACGTATTATCACTCCTCTCTTCTGGCTGGTGTTGCACAGCAGTTTTTTCCCCTTCTTAAATATGTTATCACAGAGGTGCTGCTGCTGTCACTGATTAGCTCAGCTTTAGCCAGCAGCAGGTTTACCTTGGAGCTGGCTGGGATTGGCTCTACTGGACATAGGGGAAGCTTCTGGCAGCTTCTCACAGAAGCCACTCCTGTAGCTACCCCAGCTATCAAAATCCTACCAGGTAAACCCAATGCAGTGGCCTACTGTATCAAAGAGAGTACTCAGTGAAGAAGCTGGATAGCTATCATCATTGCAAATCTAAACACTGTATGCATAAGAAGAATGTATTTAACTGGAATTGGGGAAAAAAAAAAAGAAAAAAAAAAAGATCATTCCAAAAGCTAAGATCCAAAAATGCTGAGTAGGGGATAAAATTGGGTTCCTGTCAATAATTCAATAAGCTTCGACTTAAATCTAGTTAAAACAAACAAACAAAAGAAAAAAAACAAAACACCACAAAAAGCTCCACTTCCTTTATTTTTACCCATTATTTATTATAAAACTGAGCATTGAATATTAAGAGGTATATTTTTCAGATTTGGTGAACTCTCAATAAGAAATGAAGAATCAGCACCAGGAAAACAGCTATTCTCTCCATTAAGCCATTACTGCTGCTATTTCCTTCTTGCTAATGTGGTTAATATTTTCTTAGTTATAATTTGCAAAACAGAGTTCTAGAAGCCTCAGGGTTCAACTAACATATAGTACAATCCTTTCATTTAACATGGAGATTGCTCAACTGAGAGGTAATGCAGTAAACATTTATAAAAATATTCCTGCTCAAATTTCTGTGAAAAATGGATGAATCTGGATCTCAGCCAACCATGTAGAATTGTAGACCAACTTCCCTAGAGTTTTAAGATTTCGGGAACAACTGTTCTAGTTTTTGTTATGCACCCAGGAAATAAATACTAGATTTAGATCTTTGTTTTGATTGCCTCTCATCTCAAGTTGGTTCTTGAGATGCTGGTGGTCCAGTATTTGGAGGTAAGATGAAGATGGAGGGAACAGATTAAGAAACAAGAAGCAGAGGAAGTTAAACTCATAAAGAAGAGTTACACAATTTGCGATTTAAATACTTAAATAAATTGGTCAAATTATGCATACAGGAAAATGTGGCTTTATTTTCAGAGTGCAAGTTTCCCTGTCTTTCAATTATGTCAACAGCTTTCTTGAGTGATTTATCATTCTGAAAGTCAAACCATATTTAGTCACTTAAATGCAGATTTATATACAAGCTTTTGGACGTAGTCTACAAAAACAGATCATAAAAGAACTCAATTATCTTTATTTTTGGTCTTTGCAATTAAAATTCTCTTTAATGTCATATTTCTTACATTTTTATTTCCTTAACTGGGCCTAGGACTGAAATAATTCTACCTGTCCTTAGGAAACTGACTGAAATGCCTAAACAATTTCATAGATACTCATCAAACTGGGAAGAGGAAAAACTTCCTTTTTTTTTTCCACATTAATAATGGAGGTCTTTCATAGATAAAATGCAAAATGTAGAACAAAATAGCAGGTAGTATAACTCGTTTTATTCTTCTCTTTCTCCTTCTCAACCATACCTAAACTAAATGACATGTTAAGCATGTGCTGTTGTCAATAGCTGAGAAATCCGTGGGTTCTATTTTAAGCGGACAAGCCTATATTATTTATGTATGAGTATCTTTCTTCTAACAATATGTAAGGCATGATTAAGACATAGGATATTCTATTAAACAAAGAAATATAGAAATAAATAATTTAAACACTATTTAGGTAAACATCAGAATTCTATTTTCAAATCTGACTTTATTTCTTGTACTGCAGTGACTACTCAGTGCCTGCGCAAAGTAGATTCCAAATCTTTACTCTTATTAGTGATTCAAGCAGCACCTGAAACCTCGGACGCCAAGTCAGAAAACAGAAAAAAAAATTCTTATAAACAGAAATTCACTAGAAAACAAAGGACACTTCTATGCCTTTCTTCAGAAAGCTCTGTTCTATGTCTTTGAACTAATTCTAGTTGTCTATCTCACAATCCAAAAGCTGGGGAATATCAACATTCTTTTTTCACACCCTTCTTGCCTGAACACTGAGGATCTTTCATCTGCCACAACTAGACCTTGTTCAGCCTTCCACATTTACTTAAACAAGACACTAAACTTCCTTGAAATATATGCCACCACATGAGAACAACAGAGACAAGTTTTGTCTCTCAGAAGCATGTGGACAATAAAACTTTTTGATGCTTGAAGCAGTGAGGAAAAAATAAGGGGAAAAAAAAAAAACTGTCCTGAGTGGAACAAATCAATAAGTATTTTTAAATATAGGATTGTCATTAAATCTCTACAGGAATAAAATAAGTGTCAGAGAAATAGAAAAAAATAAGTTGCTTTCTACAAACACTAGTTGGTAACTACTGGATGAATTTAGCTCCTATTTCTCCATTATAAATATTCCATGGTGTGAAGTTTCACTAATACATTTTTTTATGAATTAAATTCCTAAAGCATTTTGCTTGTGTTGAAGGAAGATCATATAAAAAGTTTTTCTTTCCAATGGATGTCTGCTCAAGGGATACTAAAAGAAAAATCACCATTCCTCACTACATAGTTTGATACAATTTTTTTTTTTTCTAAATATGTTGTTAGACTTTTCAGTATCATATCAGAAATAGCATTCATTTTTGGATAAACTCTCCTAAGAGCTAAGGTAGCAACAATGTCATAATTGTACAGGTTCAAATAACTCAGTTTCCCAGTTCACTCGTGGGTTCTGACTCCTCAATTACACAAATGCCATAGATGTCCATTAATTCCTAAACTGATAATTGGAATGAGTTATAGCTAGTTTCCTCTGAAAGAAAACCCAGGTGTGGCCATAGCATAGTTCAAGTCAATCTCCCAAAATACATTTGGTGTCCTTCTTTCTCATAATGTCTTCCAAAACTGTGTGGGCTTTGCAAAGTCAAAAGTCACAGTAATTCCTCACGTCAAATTCAAGAGTGTGTAATGCAGCAACTCAGTATCATTTTACAAACCCACAACTTCTGTGAGTTGTAATACAGTCCACACACTAGAATCATAGGATGTCCTGAGTTGGAAGGCACTCACAAGGATCATTGAATCCAACTCCTGTCCCAGTATATGAAAACTCCAAAATTCACACCATATGTCCGAGGGCATTGTCCAGTCTCTTCTTGAATAGTGTCAGCCTTGGGGCCATGACTGCCACCCTGGGGCACCTGTTCCAGTGCTCCACCTCTCTCTGTCTGAAGAAACTTTTTCCTAGTATCCAACCTAAACCTCCCCTGGCACATCTTCCTGCCATTCACTCAGGTTCTATCACTGTTTGCCAGAGATACCAGCACCTGCTCCTCCTCTTCCCCTTGTGAGGAAGCTGTAGACCATGATGAGGTCTCCCCTCTGTCTCCTCCAGGGTGAACAAACCAAGTGACTTCAGCCACTCCTCATATAGCTTCCGCTCCAAACTCTTCACCAACTTTGTAGTCCTCTACTGGACTCTCTCCAGTAGCTTTATAACCTTTTTATCCTGTGGTGCCCAGAACTGCACACAGTGCTCCAGGTAAGGTCACACCAGTGCAGAGCAAAGTGGGACAACCACCTCCCGTGCCCGGCTGGTGATGTTGTGCTTGATGCACCCCAGGACACAGTTGGCCACGCCTGGGTTTTCTTTCAGAGGAAACTAGCTAACTTGCTGTCAACCAGAACCCCCAGATCCCTCTCTGTGGAGCTGTTTTCCAGCATTTCATCCTTCAGTCTGCATGTATAGCCAAAGTTGCTATGTCCCAGGAGCAAACTCTGGCACTTGCCCTTGTTGAACTTCATGCAGTTGATAATTGCCCAGCTCTCGAATTTGTCCAGATCCCTCGGCATAGGCCTCTCCACCCTTGAGAATGTCAACAGCTCCTCCCAATTTTGTGTCATTATTGAGTTTACTAAGTACTGCCTCAAGTCCTGTGTCCAAGTCATTTATGAAGACATTGAAGAGTACTGGCCCTAAGATGGATCCCTGTGGAACCCCACTAGTTACTGGTCACCAACCTGACATAACTCTATTTACTAGAACCCTTTGAGCCCGGCCCATCAACCAACTGCTCACCCACTGCACTATGTGTTTACCCAGCTGTATGCTGGCCATCTTGTCCAGGGGGACACTGTGAGAGACTGTATCAAAGGCTTCACTGAAATCCAAAAAGATCACATCAACCTGATTCCCTTGGTCAACTAGGTGGTTAACTTTGTGTCCTGGTTTTGTTAAAAACAAGACCGGTTCTCTTTTAGTGATTTTTCTTTCAGCTAAGTTCTTCGAGGTAGCTGTACTTTTCTGAGTTTTAGCCTGCATATTTTTCCTAGGATGCTGTACTCAGTGCTGATAAGAGGCCAATGGAATGCTGAAGAAGCTCATGTTTAGATTTATTACTATGATAGCCAAGAAAAGACTGATAAGTTTTCCCATGTTCCGTTGTGAGAGGGGCATCTTTGAGGAGAGGTGGATGGAACAGGTGACTAGAACTGACCAACGGAAGTATTCCATCCCATAATCGTCATACCTCCTATATAAGAGGGTGATCACGAGGGTCACGCTCTCTTCGCCCATGGCCAGCATCTAGAGAGGACCCTGTCTGTCTGCCTGTGATCTACAGGCCTCAGGACCTGCATCCTGCAACCAATTTCCAGTTTGTCGTGAAGTCCCTCCCATGACTTCCGGGGGTCTGAGCTGCAGCTGCTGGAGCCGCCAGCTCCGCACACCCAGCTCCACCACTGCTGGAGTGATGTCAACTCCACATCGAGCACTTGAGAATGTTTTTTATATTTTATATATATATTCTATATTTATTAGTAGCATTAGTAAAACCTCTTTAAAACTCTCCAACTTGAAGTCTAAGTCTCTCTTCCTTTCCCCTTAACTTTCTTATCATCTTTCCAAGCTAAAGGAAGGGTGGCAGGAGGTAAACGGGATAACAGAGAGCGTCTGCCACAGTTTATTGCCACCTTGCCTTAAACCATGACACCTTGTTGTGGAAAGAAATTAAATTGGTCAAGCAACACTCTTCCCTCATGAACCCATGCTGGCTGGGACCAATGATTGCATTGTCATTCATGTGTTTTTTTAATAACTCTCAGAAGAATCTCCTCCATAATTTTGTCTGGCACAGAAGTGAGACTATTTCACTATTTCAAACAATATTAGAAATGGGGGGAAAAATCACCTAATACATGCAAAATAGTAACATTTCAAGGATGCAAGGCATGAATGATGGGAAGGAAAGATAAGAAATCAAGGGTTAAGTGTGTATGAATGATGGGAATGGAAGATAAGAAATCAAGGGTTAAGTGTGTCATTGCCACAATGGAGGTGAACACAACCTTTAAAGGAGCTCTAGTCCTATATCTGATCATAAAGTTTTCCTCAACACTTGACCTGAAGACTATGCTTACTTCCTATAACTGATGTATTTAATATCAGAGTTATGGTCCAAATATATATTGGTAATTAACAGTTTGTACATAAAGGCCCTAAATTTGGTAGATGGTGATTCCTTAGGATGTTTGCAAATCTCATCAAATGCTTCCCAAGTCTCCATCTTAGAGGATAAGAGGAGAACGGGAGAACAGTAGCCTATGATGTTTTTCTTAAATTACTGTAGTACAGTATTATAGCGTAGGAGTATTATGTTATTATGTAGACTGGACACTAGCCCTAGGAAGAACAGTTGCCAATGCATATACAACTAATGCTGCAATAAATTCAGAACACATTTTACATGATCTGTTAGTATGAATGTGAGACAAGGAGATGTACTTGTCACTGCAGGCAATTCAACATTATCTTGGACCCTGATACATAAAGATATGATAAATTATATCTTATCAGTCATTGTCCTGATTTTGTTAAAAAGGAGGTTTCTCTTTTAGTGAATTTGCCTGTCAGCTAAAGCTTTCATATCAGCTGGATTTTTCTGGAAAACCAGATACATGTTTTGGTAAACATAGCAATGGAATGCAAGGTTATTGATGAGGACTGATGCACATCTCGCGAGAGGGACAACGAGAAACAGGTGACCAAGAAACTGACCAACGGAGTATAACATCCCATTCACGTGAATACTTCATGTAAAAGTGGGAGATCATGAGGATCTTGTCCCTTTGCCTTATGGTCGACATTAGGAGAGGACCTTGCTAGTTGTCCCTGCGAACTGAGGCCTAGTGGTAGACTGAATCCAGTTCTGGTTGACTGCAGAGTCCAATCCTGGACTTCAGGTGCCGGTCCTACAATCTGCCAGGGCAGTTGCTGGGACTTTCAAGATTAGTTTTGTGTATTTTGTATTATTTTCCTCTATTTTATCAGTAGCATTAGTAAAACATTTTAAATTTTTCCAACTCTCTTCTCTCTGTCCTTCTTTCCCTCTTGATCGCCTGTCCTTAGTGGGAAGCGGGGAGAGGGAGGGGCTGAAGGCAGAAGGCAGGGAGAGGGGGTTAACAATACATCTGCCATGGTTTTATTGTCACCCCGCAATCAAAACCTTAACAGTCATGCAGACTTGAAGATTAATGTTTTACCCCATGACACCAGCCTTATTTGCAGTGATATCATTTTTATTATGCAACCTATTTTTTTTTTTCTAATTAGTTGATATATTCTTAACCAGGTACAAATGCACAATTAAAAGGTTGTTGAACAGTTGCCAACAACCTGGTTGGTCCTCATCACTTTGGTTTCATATTGAAGGGGAGATACTCTGAATTAGGTTGATACTGAACATTCCAGATATTCATAATTCTGCTATGTTAATTCCCTGTACTCCTGCCTGCTCTGTCACCACTGAGCCTAGAATTTTGTGCAGCAATGCCATGGTTCCACAGCAGAGGGTTAATTACCAGAGTATGAAATTATCTTGCCAGTTTTGTAGTGCTGAACAGGTATGAAGCTACTTATCTACTAAACAAAATTATTATATGGAGTAAGTCCTCAGGTAAACATTAATTCCCATTATCTTGCATTCAGATGCTCTTGGGCTTCCCTTGGCAAGCCTATGAGCCTTGCTGGCACATTTTTTCAGTTATTTCTGATGTTGCTGTTCTCCTTTGTGAACATACATACATTCCCCCAGCCATCAATCCTGCCTACATTGAAGAGCATGTTTTCTGAGCTGCCAGTCTCAAATCTTTCTCTGCCAGAGCTCCAGTATTCTCTGTATGATTTCTTCATCCTAGTCAAGAGTGTCACACTGTGAGTGGTTTCAGAGTCATAGCAAGAAGCAGGTTATGAGACAGAGGCCTCAGGACTGTTAAAATGCAGGGCAAAGTTGTGAACCTGAGCAGAGATCATCTCTAGATTATTTGCAAAGTTTAACTGCTCTTTCATTTACTTACTCTATTTTAGACCATTCCAATGATCTCAGTCCAAGTAAATTTTGCTGTAGAAACAGCTAGCCTTAATGTATATGGGTGCAATCCCATTTGTGCCATTTGGCCTGGATTGATCCCTAAGACTGATCCATGCGTCTGTGTCATTTAACAGCATTAGATGCAGTCAGCAGGGACAACATACTCTGTTCCCCATGCAATATGAGCTTTTACCTGAAAGGTACGCTAGAAGATATGTGGGGCTGGTGGATGGAGGAGTAGCTTCTGCACAGGGAAACCTGTTCTAAAATAGAGGAATTATGTCAACTTATGATATTGTATAGACTTGAAAAATGTTCAAGGCCCAGACTATTGATCTTTGGCAGACATACAGGAATGCAATTGAAATGAACTGACAGTCTTGGGTAGTGCGGGTATCCCATTCAATATATGAGGTGTTGAATTACATCCTAATTTGGAGTGCAGATGTAATAGTTTAAATACAACTGGAATTCTGTACAGGGACAAAATATTCCTCTGTGTGTTGTTCCTGTGTGTTGAGGGCACATCATCTGTTCTCAAAAAGAAAGTGAAATCTAGATCATTGTGGGAGACAATAACAAAATATCAAAATACTGTAGCCATGGTCTTTTTTACATAGTCCTCTTTGGCTATGTGAATTTCCCCTCTCACTGCATCTGGGTCTGGTATGTTTCCTTTTTTTGTGCCTCCTTAAATCTCTTCTTTTCCCATCCAATTCTCCCAGACCTATCACACTCAAACTAAATAGTGGTGATGTTGACAAAGCAAAATCTGACATAAAGCAGATCAGATTTGACTCAAACAGATTTGACTAGATTTCTGCTCCAAAAGTAAAGTTTGGTCCCTGCAACCCATCTCAGCGACTCTGGGTCTCCATTATCTTCCTTCTCGCTAAATTGCACCTTCTTCACATTTTCCCAACCAGAGGACTTATCACATGTCAAACGGTCTTGCCTTCACACCTAAGTATGTATAAAATGGAGCTTCTGATCAGTGAAGTGAAACAGCTGCCTCTAGATGCTTCTCTGCAATAGTAACATTTTTCACTGACCCTTTATAAGTTACAGTCCTGCAATTAACTGTTTTCGCAACACACAGTACAGTGACAGCTTTGGGAATCACTGGTCAATACATCCGAGGTCAGGAGAAAAGGCGATTTTAATGACCTGTAGTGGTGAGGTTCTCAGTATGCAGTTGAGGACTGTCTGTAGGAGTTGCTCTGAGGGGGGCTAAGTTATTCCTTCTGCCCTCCAGGAAGAGCTTTGCTCTATTCTAGGAAGTTTACAAGCATGATTTACACTACCAACAAGAAGTCTTCTTTCCCGTTCCTTCAGACAGCAATTGCTGGGGAGAAAGAAAAACAAAAACAATTTCATCCAAGAAAAAGAAGCTGATGATTATGTTATTTGAATAACAGTTAAAAAGGGAACATTTTCTTTCTAGTAAATGCAGAACTAATAATTTTGTGTGTATGTCCAAAAAATGAAGTATTATTTAAAAAAAATCCAAACATGACCGAAGAAATAAATGATAGTGTTGGAAGAGAAAATGCAATGAAGTATATATAATCATCCATAGAATAAGGCAAGAAAGGGCATCTAGGATCACAAGAGATTATGCACATCTATTGTTGAGCTTTGGTCTTCATTATCAATAGGCTAGAGCTGTGCTGAAAGTTTATGCAGTGAACTGGAGCAGAGAACGTGGTCCAACATCAAGAGAGGCATATATTTATGGGCTACTGTTTCAAAAGTAACACATAGATACTTTTCTATTTCGACAGTACGAGGTGATTAGGAATTTTGTATAATCAGCTTACCATTGAATTTTTCATAGTTTGGACATCTCCCAGTTCACAGGCTTTCATGGTCAAAATCTTATTATGGCTAAAAGTGAACAAACTGAAACTATGGATCCAGAAATTTACTTTTATCTAATTAAATTTTTAAACTAGTAGAGAAAAGTCTCATTGATAACACCCTTTAAAGGGTTACACTAGAAAAATTACTAATACCAACACCTCTTCTCTGGTGTTGTACCTCTCTGTCTGTGTTCCTGGGGTACCCAAGCTGATGAACCTTGTCCCCCTCAGTGCAGGGTGGTGTCTTCCACAGTGGGGCTTGGTGCTCTGCAGTTCCTGCAAGGAGTAGAGGGGTGCTTGTAGTGGGTGCAGTCTCTTGGACCTTCTTAGGACTCTGTGGTTATGTTTTTCTTCTGTCCTGGAATCTCCTTCTGAGGGCTCCATGGGGAAGGTGATAGGTTCCCCCCTCTCAACATAACACAAAGGCCTGTTGTTCCTCCCACCTCGTTTTCAGGTCATTGTTCCTGGCTGGCTGGTGGCCATTGGCAGCTCCTGTTGGGCATCAACAATCACATGAGCAGTGGGGTGGAGAAAGCAGATCTCACCAGCTCCAGCTTGCTCCAACCAGCTCTAAATAGCCAATATCCACCCCAGCATCCCTGAGAGAGATGTGCCCTGCCCCATTGTACATTTTTTGAACTAGAAATGTCAGAAATCTGATTTGCTGGGTACTGGCTGAGTGAATGAGTTGCAGTAGGCAGCTGTTGCTAATGGCCATGACTCTGTGCAAGCTTCCCACTCTCAGTCTTTTGCTGTCTCTTCCATTCTGCTCTCATAGACACTGTGTGGGATCCTCAAGGCAAATATGATCATCACAAAGGAACCTGGTAAATCTCAGTCTTGGAAGAGTAAGCCCGCCTGCTTGGTCGTGGGTAGGCAAATATATCTTTCCCATCCACTCCCAGTTGCATAGATAGCAATGAAAGAGGCCCTGACAATAACCAGGGTTGTCAGTGACTCACAGGAATGACAGACGAGTCAGCTCAGCGACTCAGGCAGGGGGTTAGGACCAATGGTGTACTGCCCGGTTTGCAGGCAAGCCTTATAGAAAATGCAAGCATCTTGCCAGTTCCCTGGTTGTGATGGTTATAAGGACAGTAGAGTATTTTTAACAGCCTCCAACCCAGCATAAAAATACTCTTTCCATTGCTGGAATACTGTTTTAAAAACAGAAGTAAAAAGCAGCAACTAAACACTTTTCAAAATAAAAGGTCATGGAAAGAATATATGTTTTCCTTAAGACCTGTCGAGTAAGGTCGCTATGATCTCTTGTGTCTTTATATGTACCTTCAAGCACAGGGCTTCCCAGAAGATACATAATAACCTCAATAAAGTGCCCTGAGCTAATTGGCATTGGAGTGGTAGACACCCTGACTGTCAACATACAAAATGCTGTACTCATTGTTCTTTAATATTCAGAATCCTTCCCCATCATGACGAGGAGTAGTGAACTATGTAACAGGACATAGTGTAGTCTGCTTGAGTTTGTCCTTGATAACAGTATAGGGACAACTTTTACTAAATGTAAAAAGTAGTAACTTCCCCACTCCCCATTTCCAGCAGAAGCTCTCTCCGCTCCTGCTATACATACCATTCACCCTGGAAGTCATGACCCTCTTCTGGTCATATGATCTGTTGTGACTCACAAGACCAGCCACCACTTCCAGTTTATCCAGCTGTACATCAGATCAGGAAGTCCCTTTCTGTACAGACACCGGGGGCTGCCATTTTGTTTCAGACACCATTTTACGGCAGGGGGGATAGCCAAAGGATTGCAGAGCTGGTATCCCTTCCCTCTACATGCTCAGGGGCCATCATGTTGTTTCAGATACAATTTTATGACAAGGCGATTAATTTTTTTTATGTCATGTCTATGTGTTTTCATAATGTTTGGTTATTGCTCAGCCACCTCTACCCAGAAGCACATGAGAAAAGGCAGTGTACTCTACATACAGCAAAGTTGCCACTTCTAAGAGCATCATTCCCCATGTGTTTTCATTCCGCTTTGTGGTTGCCTGATGGCCATTTTGGACACTCTCATACCCACATATCCTTAGGTCTTCCTCTGACTGTCTGCCTGCTTCCTTTGGCACCCCTGGGAAGCCAACAAAGAGGCCCTTGGCACAATCACTCCTACATGCAAGGAAGTGATGGATCCTTTGAGCTGGAGTGAGACATCTCAGCATTTGGGCCCAGCCCAACAGGATGGCATTGCAGTATTACTGGGAAAGACTTTGGGCTTAATGTGCTGCTGCAAGACACAGGCTACGTCATCTGCAAAAATAGAAAACCAGAACAAAATTTTGAATTCAGAAGAACATATACATGTGGTCAATAAGAAAAAGTCCATAAGTATCTAAAAACATGATCTATAACAGGAGAACTGGCCAATGAGCTCATGTACCACAAACTAGAGTTTGAGGAGTCACACTGAAAGGATGGGTGGTGTGGGAGAGTTCCTCTTGCTAATGGTTTTAGGTGCATTACAATTACCTGTAAGACCATTATGGGGTGCTAGCTGGTTCTGTATATGTTATCCTTGGGTCAGTGACCGTATGTAACATTTCAAAAAGCTCCAGCTGACTGACTGGGGAGGGATATGTTGGGAACGTGCCATGACTTTGTGTCTGTACCTGCAACAGCTGAAGAAAGGAGAATGGACATAAAAGTGACAGTAGTGTTCAACAGAAAAAGGGAGGAAGCCTGCACATGGGGTAAGGGGAAGCCCTATGAGGAGCAGCTGAAGTCACTTGTTTTGTTCAACGTAGAGAAGAGGAGACTGAGGGGATACCTCATTGTGGTCTTCAGTTTCCTCACAAGGGAAGAAGGGGCAGGTGCTGATCTCTTCTCTCTGGTGACCAATGATAGAATGCGAGGGAATGGCAGGAAGATGTGCCTGGGGAGGTTTAGGTTGGACATTAGGAAATGGTTCTTCATCCAGAGAGCAGTGGAGCACTGGAACAGGCTCCCCAGGGAGGTAGTCATGGCCCCAAGCCTGGCAGTATTCAAGAAGAGACTGGACAATGCCCTTGGACACATGGTGTGAATTTTGGAGTTTTCATATACAGTGACAGGAGTTGACCTCAATGATCCTTGTGAGTCCCTTCCAACTCAGGACATTCTGTGATTCTACAATGCTATGGTTCTATGGTGGACTAGTAGACAACATCTCTCATACTCTGTTAAAAATAAAGTGTCTCTGTATTAAATTGATTTTCCAGTGTTTCATTTTGTACCTGTGTTTAGCAGTAGCATGTTGGTAGACGTGTCCATACCATCACTTCTGTTAAAATAAATTTGTTGTGCTCCTATGGAGATGGGAAGCTTTGGGTATAAATCGCCTTTCTGAAGCTGCTAGAAGGTGGATTGCCAATCTGAACAGAAGCCAAGTGACAATCTGATTTGCAAACCACAATGCTTATAGTTTACACAAGGCAGTAAAGAAGCACTTAAAAAAATGAAACAAAAACAAAACACAGGAGATCGTGGCAGAGGTGGATGCACAGTAGCAGACAGACTTACTGGATTTGCAAGAGTTCTCCAAACACAATGATGGTGTTATGTATATCTTAACAGTGATAGATACATTATTTAAGTATGTTAGGACCTTTTTTTCTAAAAGGCACAACATATTCTGAAATAGCTGTGGCTTTTGAAACAATTCCACTGGTGTCAGGGTTATTAAAGCAGTAAGAATTTTATTTCAGCTTACAAAAAAGGTAGAACTGAGTGCCTAGGAACTGCTAAAATGGAAATTATATCCATAGCGATTAGACAAAATTTTCCGCACAAGGCATAACTGAGCTCAGAAATTGAAAAGCAATTACTTTGGAACTATTCATAAGCATCTGTCCAACACACAATAGCACGTATGCTGCAGCACAATCCAAAGAATAGGTAAAGACTATATTGTGTACTTTGTCCCATATGAATATAACTTTTGCTCTCAGGTGATTCCATATTAGTTATTTTGATTCTTACATCAGTCCTTAAAAGCTCTGGTTGATTGAGAATGTACCTCTGATAAGGTTTTCTGATCTGGATTTAAAATATTTAATGCTAATCCCCCACATTTTCATTAAATTGCTATACTGGCCAATCATCCAGAATGTTTAACAACATGTACCTAGTTTCATTTTGATTTTGTTTCTAATGCACTTGCAGCAACTGGATTTAGTTACACTTTTGTCTGCTAGATTAAGAAGGCTTTCAATATCAAAAATAATTTCCCCTTGAAGACACTGAAATTCTTCCAGTTAAGTTTCTTCCTAACATTTTCTATAGTATGCTAAATAGACTGAGTTCTTTAAGTCTTTCATGCATATGTGAGCACACAGGTTCATATGAAGAGCATGCTCCAGCTATGCATTATTCCAGCCTTACAACAGCTTTACTTTATCAAATAAATATAGGTACAGGCATTGGAGCAATAGTGAATCAGATTTTACTATTTCTTCATTTTACATAAAAAGAAGCCTGACTAGCAGGTCAGGAGAGGTGATTCTCCCCCTCTACTCTGCTATTGTGAGGCCACACCTGGAGTATCACATTCAGCTCGTGGGCCCCAAACATAAGAACGTGGACATGTTGAAGAGAGTCCAAAGGAGGACCACAAAGAAGATCAGAGAGCTGGAACACCTGTCCTATGAAGATAGGCTGAAAGAGTTGGAGTTGTTCAGCCTGGAGAAGAGAATGCTCTGGAGAGACCTTGTAGCAGCCTTCCAGTACCTAAAGGGAGCCTAAAAGAAAGCTGGAGAGGGATTTCTGACAAGGGCATGTAGTGATAGGATGAGGAGTGATGGCTTTAAACTGAAAGAGGGTAGATTTAGAGTAGACAGAAGGAAGAAATTCTTCCCCATGAGGGTGGTGAGGCACTGGAACAGGCTGCCCAGAGAAGCTGTGGATACTCCGTCCCTGGGAGTGTTTGAAGCCAGGTTGGATGGGGCTTTGAGCAACCTGGCCTATAGGAAGGTGTCCCTGCCCATGGCAAGGGCCTGGAATTAGGTAATCTTTAAGGTCCCTTTCGAATCAAACCATTCTATGAGACTGCTTTGTTTTTCTTTTTTTTTTTCCAGTTGTTTTATGATTAAATTATAAATTTATGTGAATGGTATTTTTCTGCCTACATCCATCTGTGCATTGGGAAATACACAACATATACAACTTTGCATCAGTATATATTCTCCCTTTCCAGAAATATCATATGTGCTGAAATAACACTGAAGTATTCCTTGCAGAGGAATGAGAAGAGAATGGTTAAGCAGTGGATTTCCCATCATTTGGTTCCAATGGTGTATTTACTTTCAATGTATCCATCAATCTCTTTTGCTGTCCATGTATCCAATGCAATTTACAATGCAGCATAATTTCCTAGCATGTTTGTTTTACTAATGAACTATTTTATGTCCAGTGCAGCAGATTAGGTTATATATTCTGCAACCAAAACATGTAATACACTCATATACAAACATATACAAACATATATAGATTAAATACAAACTGTCATGTGAAAACCGCATGTAAACTCTGCATCTAGATGTGGTGCAATCATACAGGTGATGGGTAACTAAACATGATTCAAGATACTAGAATAAACTCAATGTTTTGTAATTAAAGATGAGTTCCAGTCATGATCCTCAGATTGAAAGTAAATTGTTTATAAAGTTCATTCACATTTGGATTTTTTTTTTTAATACTTTTCAGGTCAGATTGAAATAATCGGTTGCCTTCAGATGCTTCATTCACCTCATAGCTCTAAGTAATTGTTGACTTATGGTTTCTCAAACCTGATGAGACTTTTTTCTTGTAAGCAAAACAAAAAAGCAAACAAACAAAAATTGCTTTGATGAGAAGAATGCATGTGTTAGGAAAAAAAAATGAAAGTAAGTGAAAATTCTACCAAGGAAACATTTTGAGAGCAGAAATGGACACATAAGCAGAGAGAGAATTAGGAATACTAACAGATAAGAACAGGATTGTTTGCATAAACAAACTAGATGCAAACATATTAAGATGACAGAGTAAATGAAATATAGTACTAATGGTATTTTAATGTCATCATATTAGTGAATATATGTCTACCCTCGGTTTAGTTCTAATAATTCATTTCTAGAAAAGGAATATAGCAGTGACATAATAGTTCCTGTGGAGATGAGAAAACGTGATTTTAAGAAAGAACTTACATGTAGAAGATAGAATTCCTCTCATTTAATTTCAGTCTCCTAAATAACATGGACAAGCCAAAAAACAAAGAGAGTAGGATTTCAGAGACATCCACAGTAATTATATCTAGATGGATTTTGTGCCAATGTGAAGCCTTGGGTTATTTTTTAACACGGATAACAAATTCTACTAACTATCTAGAAATACACTCCAATAGCTGAGCCTTTCCTGGTCAGGTGGAGCATATAATATTTGTGTACAGTAGTGTTTATTTTAGTATTTACTTTAAGCAGCCTAGATCTTGGCATAAATTGTTATTTCCAGATTTTTGGGTAAAGAACAATCTTAATATACTAATGAAATTAAAATAAATTATCTTCATGTTTTCAAAACTAAATAATATTCACTATTACTCTAGATTAATATTTCTTATTACATTATAGTACAAAGGTAAAAGACAGAAGTAATTAAAAAAGGTATGATGTAATTTATTCAAAACCAGGGAATTACAGAGTATGACCAGATCCCCAAAGGTATCAAATGCCTATTTGTTTTTTAGATGTGACATTCTAATTTAAAGTTACTTATAATATATATAAAAAAAACCCAGAAATAATATTTAATTGCCATTTAATGCAGAATAAAACAATTAGAACTTTTAAATTACGTACTTCCTTAAAATGACACCAGTTTCTATAACAAAAGTAAATGAGGATCGTAATTAACATTTATTTTTTATTAGCAAGTAGTGACTTTACAGTAGAAACAGCTTAGTGGAAGAAGTATACATACCAAAAATATACCTGTAATTAGAAAACAGGAATCATGTGACAGCAAAGGCAATGGCTTTCATAATTTTCCTTGTGCACAATGACAGTAAATAATATTGCCAGTAAAAGAATTATTTATCTGAAGAAAAATTAATCTGAACTTATTTATCTGAAGAACTTATTTATCCGAAGAGGATTATTGTCTTTGGGAATACCATTATTATCATAGATCTTACAGAGTCATAGAAACACTGGTTGGAAGGAATCTCTCGAGGTCATGTAGTACAGTCTCCCACTAGCTGTGGGATTACAATCAGCACCAGATCAGGGCAGCTATGAATTTTTCTAAACTAATCTTGAAAACCTCCACAAATAGAGATTTCACTACCTCTCTGGACTGCCTGTTTTTGTGCTGCACTGCCTACAAAAAAATGCTTTTGTTAATATCTAATCTGAACTTCCAAAGACATAGCCACTGTCTGTTCCACCTTGTATCGTCGATGATAATGAGAAGACTTTGTCATTTTGGTAACTGCTCTTCAATTAGCTGTAGGTCGTTGCTAGACCACCCCTTAACTTCTTTTTCATGAGTATGAACAAACCTGAGTCCCTCAACCTCTTTATGGACAATATGTTTATCTAGGTCTCTGACCATCTTGATATACTTCCTGGTGAACCCCTCCAGTTTCTTCCTGTCCCTTTAATCTGGGGGACAAAAACTGGGCACAGCATACCAACTTTATTCTTCTACAGAAGGAACAAAACATACAAGCACTTCTAAGGTAGAATTTCAAGGACTCTTGTTTTTTTCTACACATGCTCCAGTCCTCAAACAGGACAGTGATGCCTTCCGTGCCACATTTGAACTACAAATCTGAGACTTTGGAGGTGATCACCAGGGTTAGAATTGGACTGAAGACAAAAAATATTTTAAATGCAAGGACACTAAAAATAGTATTAATATTTTAATTACTGTATTCTTGATTCAGTCCCTGTAAGACAGTCAATACGGTATTTTCCTCTGTAATAAGTATGCTAGGGAACAGTCTGGTTCAAGACTAATGGAAGCTTATTTGAGCAGGTGGAACAGTCCTTCTCTAGCGGCAAGATACCATCTGTCTGTCTAAAAGCAAGCCCTTCTGGCTGATCTATCAAGTGGAATAGCTGTTGATTCACTTGCCTTTTTTTTTTTTTTTTTTTGGCTACAAGTGGTGACATGAAAGCAATCAGTAAAATTTGGAAGAGAAACCAAATAATCCAGTTGGTCTAATCCCATCAATATGAGAAATGAAAGATCAAATATGAATTCTGAGGGAACGCTGCACAGAAATTGCATTGAAAACCTTGCAACATACGTATCTTCCAAAATAATAAGGTAATTCAGAGCTCTTTCAGCACTTTGAAAGTAGCTTGACTAGCAAATATAAACATTATTTCACAATTTATAGTCAACAGAACCTTGTGTTTATCTATTTTGTAATATTATTAGATGTTACTGTCAACATGTTTAGGTAACTGAAAAAAAAGCTCTTAAAATAGGTTGCTATATATTAAGATTATTATCAGCATTTTATCATTATATCTTCTCATGCATACAACTGGTATTCTCTTGGTATTTACATGAGCTAATTTTATTCTGGTTTTTTTTGTTTTCTTGCTTGTTCAAAAAACAAGGAAACATATAGGTCTATAATAAATCAGATACTTATCTTAGGGAGAAAAATTATAATATCGTATTATAAAGTTATCCATGCTTACACTGGGAAAAGACAATAATTTGGTTATTAATGTCTTGCAGGCACATAGCATTTTCTATGCATTTACTTGAGTTACACAATGCGATAAACAAGCCAAAGTTTAAAATCAAAAGACAGAATTTACAGCTGATATTTTTGGCTCTGATCTTTCAAATACATTGACATGTGACTATGTAAATATTAATTCCTTTAGACAAATCATTTGAATAAATCTACTTATGCTACAGCCCTAGGCCTGAGACACCAAGTGGCTCATAAAAGATGTTGTTACAGCAAAGAAAGGAAATTACCTCTTTTCCTGAATACTCAAGCAATAAGCCACAGGTAGTTCAGCTCATTCATGACTACTGTATATAGCATGGTTCATTTTGGAAGAGCGGACAGTTATTCTAACTTTGTAACAAACATCAATGTCAGATTGTTAAACCTGTATATAGTCCTTTTGTGTTTTCAAAAGCTAACTCTCATATTAAGCATGTGAAAGAGATGATAGTTAATGTTATCACAAAATTTCTTTTGCCTCCATATAAAGCTTTCTTGGATTAAAGCCATAGATTGATTTGAAAAGCAATACTGCTTTAAAGAGTTGTGAAACTAAAATAAATCTGAAATATTTAATAATAAGTGCTGAACATTTGAAAAACTCGATGTGTCATGCATATAAGAGCAGAGCTTGAAAGATGTACTGTTCTTTCACAAATACTCAGTGTTTCCTGCATCTTTGCTTATATCTAACTACGTCTAGTGATGAGGGACTGAATTTCCTGTTCCCTTCCCAGATATCCTAGGACCTAGGCAAGCACAGGAATTGACAGTATTGACAGTCTATGTTGGTGTTTGTTTTATATTGTGATATTCTGTGATGGAATTACAGTACACTGAAGTTGAACTTCTTTCCCCTTTTCCCTAAAGCAAGTACTCACCAAAACACGAAAAACCTTCCATTCTAGTTTTTAGAGAAGAAAATAACAAACTAGGGAAAGCTATTCTTTAAACTGAGCAACTCAGATTTTCTGTGAGAGTCATTAAAATGAAATTATATTTGTCAGACACTAACTATTCCCTATGTATTGCGGGTCACTTCTCTCATCTTGCTTCCTAATCAAGAACTTTTTTAGTGTCTTTCTAGGTTGAAAAACTCCATGTAGTCCTGTCTCTGTTCATAAGAAAGAAGCTTTCTTTTCATTGTCTCTGAGGCTTGGCTTGGGTTTATATTTTTTTCCCTGCTGCATGCAGACACTCTGCTTTCCACAAGATATGGCAAATTCGTAGTCTTGCTGTGTCTCTCATGTTCATTTTGCCTCCACTCAGAAGCTTCCTCAGCCTGAAATCTCTTCCTTCTCCTTCTCCAAGGGATGAGGAATCTGAGGGGGGTCTCAATTGTCACCATGTGAAGCAGTCAGTCTGACAAAACCAAATTACTTTCATAAACACTCAACCACATTGCCTTTAACAGAATGTGACACACCACACATGTGATAAGCTAAGAACTAGTTAATCAAATGATTCATTGTCTGACAAAGATGTTGCACCATTCAAAAATTTACTGTTACAAATACAAAAGGATCATGATAAAAACCTTTTTCAGTTTTCAAACATAAAATTTGGAAATCTGTCAAAGCAGAAATCTGTGAAAATGTTTATTAATAACAGACCCATGGAGAAACAGAGACTAAATAATTTTTTTAATTAGAAAGGTATACAAATATAAGGTCTACCTGATTGTAGAGTACCAAGAGTTTTTATACAAGAAAACAGAGGATTATTCAAGATGTGAGAGGTAACAGGAAAACACAAAGCAACGAAGAATCCTGTTTTTCAGTCAGTGTTGACACCTCTTGGAACTTATTTAATTAGCAGTCATATAGTAACTATTATTTTTTTCTTAAATCTTCAGCTTTTTGTGTAAGAACCTCTTCCTTTCAATCTTTCCTACATTTCTGGTTTTATAGTTGCAGAGAAAAAAATCACAATATCAGACCACACTGTACCCAAAAGTTTGGAAGAAGAAAAATAAAACTAGTTGCTTTGTATGTTTGAAATATTTTTTGGTTGTTTTGTTGGGATTTTTTTTGAACTTTTTTTTTTTTTTTTCTATTTAAAGAATTTCTGGCCAATTCATTACCGCTGAATGCCTGATATTGAGAGTATACTTAAATATAGCTTGTTAAGAATGTCTGCTGAACAGGTAGCTGTGCAAACAAATCTATTAAGTAATCTACAATATGTTACACGAAATTTTAGATGTGTTTTCTTGGAAGGATTACTATACGGCTTTTTATGACGGAAAGTGAATGCTCATTGGCTTGATTTTATTATCACATTGGTTTTAATTATGCAAAATGAATTGATGTAAGTAGAGTTACAAGGATGGATTTTTTCCTTCACAACAAAAGGCAACTGACTACTCATAAAGACTCAACTTCCTTATTTTATTCATATTAATTTTAGTCTGTTATCTTAAAAACACATCCTGTTCACTTCATATAATTGTTCACATTAAAATAATTACATTATATGAGATGACTCCTAACATATTAAATAAACTCTTCACAAACTGCATAACTTTTACTTATTTTATAAAAAATAAGTATGGATGTTAATATTTATATAAAGAGCTTATTATTCATTATCATCCTGTTGAACAAATTCTGGACACCAGCATTGACAGCAGTGGTATCATGTTATTCATATGACCACTTACACTGGATGAATAATGAATGAGAAACAGTCATAACAAGCAATTTGCTGACAGCCCTTAGGCTGAAAATAACTGATTAAAGCTATTTTGGGAATAGCAATCTGTAACAAGGATAGTCAGAGAAATCAGGGTGAGTTTGTGATTGAATCAGGAATGAAACATTTCTACCATTCATAAAAAATCTTAGGGTTTTTTTTTGAGGGCTTGACCATTAGCCTTTTAAGATGTCTCAAGCTCATTTATGACAAGGAAAAATTGTATTTCCCCATAGCTTACTTGATTTCTCTATTGTTTTTCATTTTTCTTTTCCCAAATCATCTATAAAAAATAAAACACAAAACAATAAAAAAAACCAAGGGGCATAAAACCTGCAATTAGAGAGTTAGACACATAATTTGACAGTTAAAATATATATTTTATCCAGATACTGCAGCATTGTTATTGGACAGTGTATACACAAAATTATACTTGTTTATTTTTATACAAAGAGATGTCAGTCCTACAGGGAGCACTGACAGGCAAGAGGGTAGAGGGTAGAGGAAAAGGAGGAGGTGGGAAATGCTATTGGTTTCTATGGAAACCAGCATCATTAGCATGATGCTTTGAAAAAATCAATGAAGAAGAGCACTTTAAATATATTCAAACTTACCTTTAGATGTCCACCATCACAGAGATAAGTCTATGAGAAGATCCATGTGGAATGTTGATAATCCCCAAAAAATAAAAGAAGATCTTTCCATGGCATCATTAACTTAACACACCTCCCCCAATATTCTGAAAACTGAGTTTGTTTTTTCTTATATTTTTGATATCTTTGGTGTTTTTACTTTATGTGTGTCGAGGGTCTTGACTGCAGGGTGACAATCAAACCCTGGCAGACGTATTGTTAACCTCCTCTCTCTCCCCCCACTTCCCCCTTTTGCCCATCCCTCTCCCCACTTCCCACTAAGGACAGGCGATTGGGAGGAAAAGAATGACAGAGAGAAGAGAGATGGAAAAATTAAAAATGTTTTACTAGTGCTACTAATAAGAATAGAGAAAATAATACAAAATATACAAAACCAATCTTGAAAGTCCCAGCAACTGCAGAGCCAACACCCAAAGTCCTGGATTGGATTCTGCAGCCAACCAGAGCTGGATTCAGTCTGTCACTAGGCCTCAGTTCGCAGGGACAACTAGCAAGATCCTCTCCTAATGTTGGCCATAAAGCAAAAAGGACGAAAAGGGGACGAGATCTTCGTGATGTCCCACTTTTATATGAAGTGTTCATGTGAATGGAATGTTATACACAATTGGTCAGTTTCTTGGTCACCTGTTTCTCATTGCCCCTCTCACGAGATGTCCATCCATGCTTATCAATAACTTTGCATTTCATTGCTATGTTTACAAAACATGTATCTGTTTCTCCAGGAAAATGCAGCTAATATGAAGGTTTTAGCTGACAGGCAGATTCACTAAAAGAGAAACTTGTTTTTTAACAAAACCAGGACAATGTGGAAAAAAAAACAAATGTCTTTCAAACAAGGAAGGCTGAGCAAATGAATACCAAGTGCAGGAAAAAGATGAGCTGTCCATAAAAGCTGAAAGTTTCCTATATCCAGAGTATCCAGAATGAGTGAAATCATTTGAAGGTCAATACCTTAAGTATGATCCATAATTTCTGTGTTAATTTCTTCAAGGTTCAGAATATTAAGGATGTACTCAAATGAGAAATAAAACTCATATAGATATAAATGCATTAATATCTTGAACATATTCAGATATGAAAAGTGGTTTGAGGTAATCAAAAGATTCACTTCTGATTGAATACTGATGAATGAAAGTGTATAGTCTGGTTTATATGATATTCAGTCAGTAGCTGACACACACATTTTAATTTGATCCAAGTTATTCAACTGATTTACAGTATGAACATTTCAGTCTGCATTTGTTTAAATCTTTTTTATGTGTACACTATGAAATACACAAAAAAGTATATTAAAATGTTAATAAATAATATATACATAATATTTCTTCACACAAACAACTGTTTGCAAGGATGATGTTGGGACCACACTTTAATTTCGTAGTCATTGTAAAGTATTTTTTTCCCCAAAGAAATTGAAGTTAACTTAAATATTGTCATAGATCTGGAAAAAAAAAAATATATATATATATATATTCTTTGTATTTTATAAGATTCTTTATTTTCCTCATTTTAATGTCTACTCCTTTTTTTTCTGTATTTCCAGGTTTACAAGTAAACATATATGGATTCAGTTAAACACTAATTATAGAGTGATGCAGTTTGTTTTCCATTGTTCAATACACATTATGGAATTTACATTTAAATATAAAAGGTTCTGAATGCATTTTTTATTTTCTTTGAGGTAGGCCTCAGAAAAGAGTATGGCTTGCAGTGATAAGCTTGAGGTGCTGGAGCACATCAGTCCTGTACAGTAAAACCAATGAAAGGTTTAAACATGTAAATCAGAGAGGTGAAATGCAAGCCATCTAGTAATAAGCATGTTAAATAATTTCCAAGAATACTGCCCCTTGTTTTAGTTGAGTATGTTAAGGAAGTACATTTTCCCTTCCTGCTAAAGAATATTGGTTTAAACACTTTCACATAGCCCTTAATGCTGTGTAGTATGGAAGACTTTGCCTTGCAGATGTAAACAGGTAAAATAATTTTATAGTCAAAATTTCAAAGTACTATTATTCATTCATACTTCTGGAATATAATTTTAAAAGAATGAAATACTAAAACCAGAGGAAATATGTTACCATCCCCACCTTGGTGTTACATTTTTAATTGTTCTCTTTCATGTGTACTCAGATTGCCAGAGAAAGATGTTGCAGTCAAAAGTGTTCCATGAAAATATGACAAATATTAGTACGCTTTTGAAAGATCTGCCACATTTTAGAGGAAAGATTGTCTTCTTGTATTAATAATACCTCTTCTCCTGTTTTCGGTCACTTTGATAGTGTTCTGTCCAGGACTGCAATGAGAACCACAGTGAGGAAATCCATCACCATGTGCCAGTCTATCTCTACTCGACCTTACAGAAAGGAATCCAATAGACCAGTTTTGGTCTCTATTCTGGCATGTTTTGATGTCTCTGTTTAGTCTTGTTTTAATTACAGTTTGGAACCTAATGGAAGGTGCTGAATTTTAGCATTCTTCCAGTACACAATTTAACCTTTCTTTCACTGATATATGAATTTCAGAGAGTTCTAGAAGGTATTCTAGTTTATAGATGCATCATTTTAATTAAAAAAAAAAAAAAGTCATATGCTTGGATCATAATCTACTGCATCATCATTATACATTAAAAATATGCTTGGAAAACGTTTCTTTTTCTCTGTCTCATAAGAATACTATGTCAAAAAACATCTGGCTGTTATTGTCTTCTGCATTCGCAGCTCTTGCCTTTTTGCCCCATTAAAAGTTTGGGAAACAATTACACAGCATGCGATCTCTATTGCCCAATTTTTCGTTAGCTATATTCCAGGTAAAGCACATCAGTTTCTTTTACCCTTTATGTGTCATTGCTCCAATTTGAAACAGTTTATTTGAGTAATCCTATACAAGATTTTGTAGGAGTGGTAGGATTGTGTAGCATGGTTTTGTCCTTAGCCAACATAACTGTATCCCTGTCATCCAGCCAAAAAAAAAAAATAGAGGTACACCTGCACATCGAAGACTCAATATCTGCTATTTGCCATTCCATTAACAGGTTTTGGATAATGTCTACTTAGAGGAACTAGTAGCACCAATATTTTGGTCATCACATCAAAAACCAATTTGACAGACAAAGGTCCAAGTTCAGTGAAGCTATTTTGGTTTAGGGATGGCTGACCTGTTTTTACTTCTATCAATATAATCTTTCAATTTCAACATGAGTTTGTCTTTCAAATCTTGAGCCAAGCAGTACTGTTCCTATCTGTATCAAATGCTTCTGTGTATGTATGGATGAAGAATTTGTAGAACCAAGGAGTTTCATGTGATCTTAGAACACCAATGTTCCTAGTTTCCTAAACTTTGTTTCTCTTTCTTCAGAAACCTTATCTCTAAAGACCTTTTTTTGACATTGGTACCTACAAATTTCTGCTTGAACCCACTTAGGAAACGTCTTCCATCTGACATCTTAAATACATTGCAGATGGACATCCTCTAATTTAAATTTTCATTTCTTCAAGTACTGCATATAGTATTAAAATTAGGTGTTTGAGGTCAAGAATCAATCCTTCCCTTAAATTGGGTTGTATCCTGAGTTGTGTTTTATCTTTTTACCAATAGATTCTGAAGTTCCTTTCTTAAAATATTTCACTGATTTTTCACATAGAATTGTCTCCTTACTTTCTGCTGGATGTAGGCCTAATCTGCATGGACAATTCCAATTTGGAACAAGAGATTCTGCTTCAGTGGAGCTATTCCCAAGATGACTGGCTTTTTTTGGCTTTTTTTTTTTTTTTTCCTCTTATTTTAAAGGTTTTATTTTGTTTGGTTGGTTTGTTTTGCCTTTTGTTGTTGTTGTTTTTTAATACAAAGAAGCCACTTTCCCAGATTCCTCTTGGCTGTGTTTCATTTCTGTATTTTTGAAGAGTATAGTCTACTCCATTTGTTTTGTAAAGGTTTTATAAGTGTTTGTGTAATTGTGTAAAGTCTTGCCATCTACATGAGGACATTGCTGGTAAAAGGTTGGCATCTTTGTCTGAAAAGACCGATAGGTACTGCACGGCTCTTATCTGGTTACGCATCCACAAAAAAGGTATAGCTTGGCATGTCTGGGATAGCTACGGATGCCAGCTTCATCTACATGCCTCATAACTGTTTTTTTCAGGTAAATATCTTTTTGCTTTCTGGTAGCTGCTGCTGTCAGTGGAAATATTTGCTACTGCTAACGAAAAGGATTGTTGGAACAATGCAAGTAGTGTTTCTACTGCACACTGATCATAAGAGTTGTGATCACAGCCAACAACATAGTATAAAAGTAAACATAATGAATGCTATTTTAATAGTAGTAATTTTTATAACATAAGCATAATACAAAGATTCAGATTCATGCAGTAGAAATGCCATCTGCACTGACTGGTGTATTTAAAAAATAATTGGAGTATAGGGGTAGATTCAGACTGATTTAAGTAACTGAGTACTTAGACACCTGCTATATCCAGAAAAATACAGATAATCTTGCATCAAGGTAACACTCAGCAGGGAGAAAGGAAGTCCTGAAACTCTATTCTCTGTCTTTTTTTTTTTTTTTCCAGTACCGGAATCATCTAGCTATGTAGCTACTTGTGCTATCTTCAATACAATAGTTTTGTAGTACATACATGAAGATCAGAACTCTATCTCTGCCCCTCTCAAGGTGAGAGAAAACAAATCCATTTATTCTTCATTTTCCCTGATTTCCTTCTCTCAGAATGATTTTTTTTTTTTTTTTTTTGGTTTTTCTGGCTATACGATTGCCTAGACTGATATCTTGCCCTAGACTGATGTACAAGAAAAAAAAAAAAATGCAGAATATTATGAACAATGAATATCTGAGGCAGGTGGTGCTTATCTCCTCTTAAAAATATATATATATATATATATTTTTTTTTTTTTCGCTAAAATACTTGTGTATCAGTTTACACACATCCCTTATGCATCTTTCCTTTTGCTGATACAGGTCAGACATTTTATCCTGCTTCTAACACTTAATTACTTAACACCAGCTTTCACCTTCTTGGGAAGGCATTATTTTCATAGTGTGACTACTATATACCTTCAATTTCACTGAAGTTTTGTGTGTTCAGAATAACACTCTATATCAAAGAACAAACCAAAAAGCTTTGAATTATTTTAAATAAAAGACAAAGTGATAGAGAATAGATACTAAGAATATGACTAGTGAGAACAAGTACAAGGAAATTTTAAGATAATAAAAGTCAACTTACTGAAAAAAAGTGTAATTTTATTACTTTGCACTATATTTCTCAGTATGGGGGGCAATAAAAAAAAAAAGTAACCATATTCACTGATGGATAGATTTTGTATTGTTCAGGTATATATCTGAATTTCAACAAAACAACAAACTTTGATCCATTTTGTTATTTGTACCACCCAATGCCCACAATATACTTGATATCAAGCATGTGAATTACCTTCCAAAATGCATTTCCACCCTTTAATTTCAGCTCACTGAAGTGTTTTTTTTCTGGTAGGAAGCAACAAAAAGTCTCTTTTTTTCTCCTGAGCTTTATGTATGCCTTTTAATTGCAGCAGAGTCAGCAGGGTATCCAGGTCAATCTGGAAATACTCAATGGCTTATCTCCACCTCAGAGGAAAGTGGCCACTCTGGAGCAGCATCTGATTTTTATTTATGAAATCTAGATTGAAGAAAACCTTTTTTATTATTATTATTATTTTTTATTTTTAAGGACGTAGACAAGATAAATCCTGAAACAACACTTGAGATTTAAATACTTCCAAATCTCATTATATGTCTTAAATAATTTCTAGATTATGTTTCTAAGTGCCAATATAGAAGCTTTAAAAAATGAATTAAAAATCTATGCACAATTAGTCTTACATTATAGATTAAAAGGAAAAACTTGATGGTTTAGGTAATTGACAGTCAGTCCAAAGGGGTAAGAAGATACAGTGTAATGTGAAATTAAATAGCCTGTTTCTTTTCCAAGCAAGATTGTTCAGAATAAATATCTAAAGAATAATATTTGTATATGTTGTCCCCAATGTCATTTAGCAAAAGAAGACACTTCCGTTTTGAGGTCAGGATCCTGTAGGGAATTGACTACCATTTACTGGTCAAATCTGTTTGAATAGATGTTTAATCGAGTCATTTAATTGAGCCATGAAAAGTACATGTGATTATTATTAAACTATACCTAGGTCTTTGAAAGTCTTCCACATGAAACTGAAGTCTATAGCCGCTTCACATTACAGGGTGTTTCAAAAAGATGTACCCAATTTGAAATCACTATATCTCTGCAACCACAAACTGCCCATGGATGAAGCTGTTACCACTTGAAAGGGCAGGGCATAGAGTTTCAGATTATTAAAATGATTAAAACGTGATAATTTATTAAACCATTTGTAAAGTGCATCTCACAAGTTATATAATGAACCGGTGTGTTTTTTTTTTTTTTTTCTCTGAGAAAGTCATATACACTTTCTTTGAATCTTCTGTCCTTAACATGAAAGGAAGCTAGAAAATGGTCAGGGAAAACTGAGAGGGATGAAAGTGACAGGATGCTTTTTAAATTGTTACTTCATGCACAAGGAAAATCAGTGTCACCTACAAAACAAAAAAGTAGAAACTAGGAGTATAGTTTTTTTTTCACTGTTTAAGTAATTAATTTTGCATATCACTGTACTGAATTTGAATTCCTGTTTATACTTTAGCTGCAAAAATTCTTGAACTAGGATAAGTCATCTCCTTTTTGAGTATCATACCCTAAAAGTAGATATTACGTAAACTTTTATTGGAACAACCAACCAACCAACTAACCAAACACCAACAAACAAAAAACCTCACAACACTTGGATGTATCTATTTAGAAACTGAAAGTTTTTTTAACCAAATGAAAGCTAATTCTTATACGTGTCTTTTCCATTCTCTTCTTATTAATTTTGGGGCTTGGGAGTTTTATATATGTATTTTTTTAACAAAACAGCTTCAGAGGGGCAGACCAAAAGTGACTGCATTTCAAAACTGTCATTTAAAAAATACTGAATTACAGTATTTTTGATACTGCTAAGGTAGAAAGCTGTGATCAAATACCTGATTCAAACGAAGCCCACATGATTTAAAATTGGTCAAGTAGAGACCTATGAAAAGGCTTTCTACAAACAGTATCTATTTAGCACTTTATTGTCAGAAGCCCAACAGCTTTTCTTTTATGCAGTGTAAATTCAGTAGGAGTATGGAGAGAAGGATAGTTCACGTAAACACTTTTTGTATTCTTATTTTCTCAATTTTTTAATTCTTTGTTGTGTTGTGTTTTGTTTTGTTTTGTTTTTCCCCAGTTGACTAGTAGCTGAAAAAAGCAATTATTCACCCCAATCTATTTAGGGACCCCAAAGCAGACAGCTATGTCTGGGCAGGAAAGAATTCTCTTTCTAGAAAAAAAAAAATTCCTTTTACTAGTTAAGCCTCAGAACTGTCACAGAAGAGTTCAATTGAATAATTTATGGACTGAGCTAAGGAATAACTCATGAAGTGAATGGTATACAGGATATAACACAGATAATCTGTTTCTCTGTCTGTTTTTCTGTTGTGGTGCTACTGTTACGATACTGATAAAACCAGATTCAACTGTATGAAGTAACAACAGCAAAAGATCTGAATTTATAAAAGCAAACTCAGACCTGCAGAACATGGATGATACCTATTTGTTCTCATATCCTGGTGAAAATTACAGATTTTTTTTTCTTTCTATATTGATTTTGTAAAAATAAAATGTGGTAGACAGAAAGAAAGCCAATCTTTTCTCAGTATAGAGACTGAAACATAATTTTTAACTTTTTTGTGATGTAAGGAATTTTAAACAAGGACTTATGCATCTACAGGCTTTCCACTACAAAGCTGTCATGACAGATTGTACACTAGCAGACTAACCTGATCATAACCCTGGACTAGTGTGTGTTTGAAATTAATAATGAAATTAGCAACACTTGATTCAAGCAATTACAAAGTTGTGAAACTATGATATACTATACATATATCTACATACTATACATATATATACATACTATACTTTCATATAGTATAAAAGTCCAGTGAATGTACTTTATTGAAAAATATTAATATTTAGTACCAGATCTGTAATTTGTTATTATGTTAAATATCTATGTATGGCCTTTATACCTGTTCTGTTAAGCTGTGCCGTCACATATTCTGTTTACTAGTAGTGATAATTTCCCAGTGTAATACAATTCTTCAAACCCAGATTTCTTAAATAAATACAGAATGTCCCGAATTACATTTCCAGTACATCTAATTAAATTGTTTTTCATTTCATTTCATCTGGGGTTTCAAAGGATTATAGCAGCTCAAGTATATTTGACAGAACTCAGACAATCAGGTGTCTGATTTCAATACATTAACCTTAGCTCTAAGAGTAAATTTACTCATTCTATACATTGATATATCTTCTTCACACAAAGACAGATCGCTGTATTTCTAGCTCCAGCGGAGAAGCTGTGAATCAATAACTGTCATCCCAACTCAATTTACACAGAGGTTACACATATTTACATGACATTATGAACAAAGTAGCGCTAAGAGAAAGAAATAACAGAATCTCGATGTTTTGTTGTGATTAGCACATTATTGGTTAAAAATTCATCCATTCTGACTATAAGTTCACAGAAAACTAAAATTTAGCAAGACATAATAAGGAGAGACAGTAGTGATGCTAAACTTCGATGGCATTGTCCACATTATTTGAGTAAACTTACGGAATTTTCCATCTAGCTTGTCATATCATCTGGGTCTGAAATGAAACCTCAAATTTTTAATTCACTTATGAGCAAAATCTATTAACCGTCCAATTCATATGTGGTTTTTTATTTGCCATATTTTGTGTGGATTTCAATAATCTCACAGCGTTTGCTAAAGCAGCTTCAAATGACTTGGGTAGATAAAAATCTAAGTTTCTCATTTAATTTTATTATTTGAACTAAGGAAGAAAAATGCTGAAAGCCTGAATTTGATTGTTTTCACTCTAGTGAGTTTGAAGTCCTAAGAGTCACACGCCATTGCACTCTATGCTGCCTTTAATTTTTACAATAAGGTAATATTGAATGTTATTAGTTAAGATTTGTTTGCCTCTGTCTCCTTGGCATCTAAATATTTCTTCCTAAAACAATTCTGAGACTTCAGACCATTCAGGCAAATTAATCAAATCAAGTTGATCTGTTTTGTACAAGGCAGGTAGACCTCATACAGGATTGTCATAGATGTCTGTTCATGACATTTGTTTGTAAATCCTTTGTCATGGAACTTGCTATGAAAGAAAGGATGCCAGTTAGTGAAGTATTGTATTTCAACAACTTCTGTCTTTAAAAAGTTTTTTTCAATAGAGAGAGAACTGAAGAAGGATCTTATGATTGTGTATTTTACAAGTTTTCAAACTTTGCTCCACACTCAATATGAAACAAATGACAACAACAATAATAGATGAGGCTGCTACAGTCTTCTTTAATAGTTGAGGATGAGGATGGGAGAGTGGGAATAGGCACAGCACTCCATGCTTCCTCTCTTCCTTCTTTTAGCTGTTCACTCAGATGGGGCTTATTGATATCAGGCAACTTGTCAAGAGCTGTCCAGGTGGATAACCCAAAAGATAAAGAAAGTTGAATTTTTGGCTTCTACTATAGATTTTTCCCCTTTCCTTTCTTCCCTTCCCTTCCCTTCCCTTCCCTTCCCTTCCCTTCCCTTCCCTTCCCTTCCCTTCCCTTCCCTTCCCTTCCCTTCCCTTCCCTTCCCTTCCCTTCCCTTCCCTTCCCTTCCCTTCCCTTCCCTTCCCTTCCCTTCCCTTCCCTTCCCTTCCCTTCCCTTCCCTTCCCTTCCCTTCCCTTCCCTTCCTCACTACCTAGGAGAATTGCATTTTGCCTGGTTAGGCAGTGAATAAAGAAAATTTTTCTTTAATGATTAAAGTACTGTGGGAAAATGTAGCCTATTTTCTGCCAGCCCCACTGGTTGAGTTTTACAGGTGTCTAAATATCAGAGAATCATCAATTATTTACTTGCAGTAAACATTGCTTCCTAGCTTAATTTGCATTTTCTAATATGCTGAGAAATTAAATAGATTTACTTAAAAGACAAATGCAAACTGCAAGAATTATAACAATACAGGTTCTCAATGGCATTATGTCATTAGACATTGAAATGTGTTCTAATTACTTGTGTATCATTTAAACTGTGCTTTTAAAAAAAATATATATTCTGAAATCAATTTTCTGTATCCATTATGTGCTATTCCTTTTAGAGCTAGTCCAATATTTTTCACTGAAACAATTTTTATGGGAAATACCTTGTCAAAGGTTTATATGGCATGTACCATTTAACAGAGAAATTCAGTGCAAGATTATGAAAGTATTTTGCTTCACTAAGATCAAAATATTTCAATTTCTTCATTGACCAGAAATAAATATTTTGTATGATAAAAAATAAAAATATTTCAAACAATACAATGCAAAAATAAATTTTAAAAGTGACTCAATGTTATGAAAATATAATATCCTAGTACACTTTCCTGCTTTTTTCCCATTAGTGACTGAGGGTTTTGGTTTAGTTCTACTTCAGCCAATTTTTGAAGTCCCAGAATTTCCCCCAGAAAACAATTGCAATTTTCTCCCAGCCATAATTGTCCTTAAACTTGGGATGCCCATCTGGGACAAAAATTTTATTTGGATAGGAATAGTTGATGGAGTGTTTAGTTGAAAAAATATCTGACTAATCTAAGCTTTGTTCTTGGAGGCTTATATTCAGTTAATCTGAGACTACACTGCACTAGAAGCAGTATTCATGATTCTGTGGTTGTGCTGATTTGTCTGCATTGGCACTAACACACTGATTGACCGAATTTTGTTTGTTTAGGCCGGAAATTAATTTTCAGATATGTCAGGTTGATAACAGGAGGAAGCAGAAAAATCATATTGGAAATGGGATGAGAGCGATTTCAGTGATCTGAAATTAGCTTTAATCGTGAAACTTTGTCTTCAAAACCACTTCTCTGCCAAGCAGAATTGTTAATGTGGCCTTTAATACTTATTTTTTGTGTAGCTGTGCTTCCTCTTCACTTTATTCAAATTAAGTTTACTCATGCTCACTCTGCATTGATTTCAGTAAGTCTGATAATCTCTCTGTTGGCGTGGTATTTCATGAAAAGACAGATTTCTGACTAATGTTATTACTTTTTTTTTTTTTTTTTTTTACCCTTTCAAGCTGCATGTTCATGAAGATCTTTTAAGCTCTCATATGTTCCTTCTCCTATACCTTCCTCAAAGGATTGTCTCCTTTTCCCTTCCATTTCACTAGATTTTCATTATCAACATTTTTGATGGACAATAAATGGAACTTTGTAGACACAGTAAGAGGTATAATAATCTGTGTTGTCAGATGGATATTGATTTGCCATTGAAAGAATTGTATTTGCAACTGTTTTCATTATGGAAGGTGAGAATACAGAAATTAAACTTTCAAGAATTGTAATGATACATATAGATGTGTAGGAAATAATGACCTATACTTGCAAATGCAAAAGGTAAAAATGCCACTTGATATTGATGTCTACAGTTTGGAGCAGAATTCTGCTGAAATAATTATAGTGGTGTGATTTTTTTTTGTTTGTTTAGTTTTGGTTCGTTTGTTTGTTGTTTGTGGTTTGTTTTGTTTTGTTTTGTTTTCTGTTAAAGGACTGTATCTGCAAGGAAAGCTGCCAAAACTGCATTGTAAGGCTGTGTTAACACACATGCTGTGTATAGCACAGAACACTTGGGGCCATGATCTCCTTGTTGCCCAGATATGTAATCGTATTTAGTAGACCACATCTCTCATCTGGGATACACATCTGCAGTTCTTTTCTGCAGAAAGCAGAGCACACTCCAGTCTTGCTCTTGAGACAGCTTTGGATTTCAGCAGTAGTATGCACTCGGACCTTCAGCATTTCCAGGTATCTTAGTGGAAATGTTGCCTGAGTTGACACAATTGATAAAGAAATGTGAAAACTTTGTTCCACACTCCTAAACTGGAAAAAAACAAAACCCCAAAACCATTCTAGATTTCTAGAATGAGCAGTCATAAGCCCTACTGTGAGAGGTTTTCTGGTCAGGGAAAATGGGTAAATGAATAAATTCTAATTGGAACGGTGAGGAAAGTAACCTTTGAGATATTTGTCTAAGGTGATTTTGTAAATAAGGAAGTCACAGATGCAGGAAAGTTGGAAAGAACATTGCATATGGAAGTCCTCCAATTTCCTCTTTCTGGTACTAACTTTTTTTGAGCAATTTATAATATTAACAGAAGCAGCACAGAACCTGAGGGAGCCTACAGTGCCAAAGAAAGCTGAGTGTAGATGTGGCAGACTAGAAGTTGATCAGATAGCACATCGGTCCCCATTCATCTCCGTTTTCATTTTTCTGAAAGGACTACTGTGTTCAAATGCCAATATGGAGACATTTCATATATCAGCTATTCGCAGATAGTCCTTCCTTACTTAAGAAAGATGGTTTCCAATGCCTGCATTATGATAATACACTGGATGCATGCCCATTCGAATCCCCGTGCATATTTCTCACACAACAAATTTTTATTGCAGATTAGAAGTGACAAGAACAGGCTCTCTGCTTTAAAAATGCTCTAACTTCATTTACATATATATAATGCAAAGCCTTCATTTTGTGAAAAGGGACAGTAAGCTACCACTTGAGTCCATGTGTTATATATACTTATATCATAAAAATAATAACCTGTTTATTATTATGTCCTACTAAGCTCTGTCTTACTGAGCTCTTTTTAAAGGTCCTGGAAAACAGCCAAGAAGTAACACACTGTTCCTGGGCACCTGGTGCAAAGTGGTTTGTGTGTACACAGCCTGCCGATGCAGACAGGCCTGTTGCATGCTGTGCAGTGTATGGAGGGAAGTGTGGTTCAGTACTATACTACATGATTGCTTTGCTGCGTGCCCACATGGCTGTGGTACCTTATTCCCACTACTCATGTACCTTCAACCCTCCCTCTGTTTGAATGCTCTGAAAGAACTGAGGTTTACTTGTCTTGTGTCAAAGATAGTAAAAGGACTTCCTCACAAATCAGATCATTTATAGCTGTACCGCTGAAGGGATCTACCTGAGAGTGGTTCCTGTAAGCAACCCGAAACTGCCATATGAATGAGAAATAGAAGGAAAACAGGAAGTGATTCAAAATGACAAGTGTAGATGCACTCATAGCCTATACCTATATGCTGATGTATAGTACAGGACAATTTGGAATTCTGGTCTTTCAAGTCAAAAACTTCTTGGACTTCTTGGACCAAGGGAAGATATATGAAGAAGAGGGTTCAACACTAGACAAAACATCATCTAATTATGGAGTTACAGCTCAAATTTATGTCTAAAACTGGCAAAACTGAGGTAGCATGAAATTTCATGATCATACTAAAATATGAATGGATAGATAGGTAGATAGAGAAAGAGACAGAGAGATAGACAACATAAATGTTACCCTGTACAATGTATAGCTATCTTCAGCAAAGAAAACAAAAACAAACACAAAAACAAACAAAACCCCCACAAAAACCCAAACAACAACAAAACCCCCACAAAAACCCAAACAACAACAAAAACCCCACAAATACCTCCAACCGAAGCTAAACAAGTGAAACAAAACAAACAGAATGCCCTCATCCTCTCCCTTTATTAGAGTTATAAGATTACCTACAAATTTTAATTAGCCAATTTTTATTGCGGTACTAGTAAATCTCCTTCTTAAGATCAGCCCTAACAAAAAATGATCATGTCAGAATGAGCTTATTTTCAAATGCCATAGTTAAACAAAGGATAGAGGCTTATGTTCAATGAGCTTGTGATATTTTATGTCCTTCCCTTGTCCCATTGTTTGTCATGAGTTCTGTAATCAAAAAATTCCTAAGAAAAATACATTCTATTTTAGAAATTAAACACCAATGTTACCTACTTTGAAACAGAAATCTGTAACTTCAGGTATTATGAGAAATTATCAGTATCTAAGAATTACTAAGACAAAACAATGATGAAAAAGTTTGCCTTTTAAATTGATACTCCAGGTAAACCAGGTAGCTGAAGTAAAATCTAGATTAATTTCTTACTTTATAAGAAAAAAAGATATTTGGCTTTTGGTCACATTTATTCTTCATAAATTCAGGAAATGTGCAGGGTTGATTTGAATAAACATGGATGTCTATAATGTTGACACCTGCATCAGAAACAGTGTCTTTAAATAACAGAAACACAGGCAATTATTGACTGAAATTAATCTTTGTTTCATTAAAATCGTGTGGATTCCATCCCAGTTCCTGTCATAAACCCCAATGACTGTCTGAAGTAGTCAGTTCAGCTGTAGTAAACTTGTATTTAGGTGTGAACATCACTGTTTTTCCAAAACCAACCAATCAATTTCCCAAAACACACAAAACCCCCTATTTTAAAGTCGATTTACAAGAGATTGCTCCCCTATCCAAATTGCTGATATCAAGGTAGAAAAAAAATTAGTTATTTCGTTATACAAACAGAGCTCATAATGATGGACAAATTGTGGATCTACAATTTCAACCTGTCATATTCAACATAAGCTTGATTAGATCTTTTCTTTTGTGACTTTTTTTTGGTCCTAATGGCATTTCAGGTCTTAAAAAAGCTAAATACATCTTTTTTTGTGGAATTAATTTAAACAAACTTCAGTTGTTAAAATTAAATAACCAGTGAAAAGTAAAATGTAATTTTTTTTATTTCCCCTCCTAAATTAGTGATTCAGCACATATAACAGCTGGTGAGTAATATGTGATTAATACACTTACTGCTAAAAAAAAAAGATAAAAAGCCATGTGTTTTATTACAATCTCATTCTTGCCCTTCATCACTTGTGTATTCTTCATTCAACACATATCTATACCGAACATCTTGTTGGTTATGGGCCTAATTTTTGTTGCCATGTGCCTACTCATCACCTTAACTGCCTTAACCTCCCTTCTAAAGAGTCCTGCTAATGCATAAAGAATATATAAATACTAAGAAGTATACATAGTCCTTTACATAGTGAAATCAGGAATGAATAACTCATTATGTACAACTACTGGAGTAATTCAAAATATTGTCTTAATATTCTTACTGTTCAAAAGAAGAGGCAAATAACTTATATTAAGTCCTGAACAATTCACTGTCACACTGTCACTGTATAACTATGTTTCATGACCCAGAATTGAGGTTAGTATTGAAACGTGAATACTGATTGAGAATTTGACATCTAAAGCTGTTTACTCATTTGTAATTTAGGTGCAGGCCAGAGATACTAATTTTCTAACACTTTAAATTACACTTCAGATACCACTAGCCTCTGGTAAGAAGTGTAAATATTAGCTTAACTACATACTAAAAGTAAGAGGCGTGATATAGATTCCTTACTTTTTGTTTATTTGGATACTCATCCTTCTTCATTTCACTGCTTACTGAGAACACATCACATAGGCTTAAAGTATGCTTGTGATTGACTTTGTATTTTGAAAACGTAATAAGGGGTGAAGGAGGCACTGGCTTTTCCAGACATCGAAAGTCTTTCTAAGCAGAGAGTCCAAACAAAAAAAATATAGGATTGAGTCAATTCCTACCGTTTCTTTTGCACCTTGAACATTTTACCAAAATAAAAGAATGACTCATGGGGCCAACAAGAGATAAATCAATCAAGAAAAGCACTGGCCCTCAAACTCAGACCTAAGTAAACTCTGCATACATGGGAAAGGGAATAGGAATCCTAGAACACAGCTTTTTACTGAGGTACTGCTTATGCATTTTTAATTAAAAAAAAAAAAAAAAAAATAGAATGTGCTAACAATAGCAAAAGCAGGCATAAAACAATCCAGAAGAAAAAATGAAGAATAGCTAAAAATAGTTCATTTTCTGGTTGATTGCTTTAACCACTATACTATTATATAAAAGATTCAAGATAGTACAGCTTTGCTTTGCCTGTATAATTTAATAGATGTAATCATGGCTATTCTGCTTTATAATGAGTTCAGTTATTACTATATACATTAAGAATACTCACAGAATGCTTTTCATCTAAGACTTCTCTCAAGATTCAGATGCAAAACTGTTCAGCTTATGAACGTCATAAGGATTAAATAAACCTTGACTAGTGTGGTCATGGTGGTGACTTATCTGAATTTGCTGATTCCTACTTAAGTTTCCTTCACAAAAACATATGTACCTATGGAGTGAAAGCTACACAGACTTCTGGTAACTTTTTATATCGAAGTGATGCCCACCTTTGGAAAACTAAATGAAATTCTGTTTAATTCTGAGGAAACTTAGGTGACAAAATCATTGTGTAAGTATATAGCCATAGAATTACATAAGTATAAAGCCATCAATCTGAACAATGCAACTAATGCATTCATTTATTTTTGTTGGCACATTTCAAGCTATTTGAACATCATAACCAAAAAACTTCCAGCTATTTATTCTTACCGTGAATTTGATTTACTGTAAAACAAAAGCAAATCAACCATTCTTCAGCCCACTAATTTTCTTACTGTTCCTTTGAGTTCATTTTACAAAGGACAGTGGAACATTAAGTCTTTTATTTATACTGCAGTTTTCATTACTGAATAACACTATGATCTGTAGCAAACCACATTTAAAAGTACATGAAACTATTTCTTTCTGCTTTTTTTTCCAGGTATGTAGGAAATCCAAGGGGAAAAGCTTGAGAAAATTAGCACAACTTTTAGCTTCTCTGTCACACAGTAAATCATGCAGAACAACCAGGTCAAAATATAATTCTTGGTGTGCTTTAGAAATGTATGTATTTAAGCCCAGTCTTCCTTGGGAGGTGCTGTAAAATTACAATACAGCCTTTATTATGCAAACATTTTAACTCATTTCAGTAAGATTTGTTCTACAGTGGGATTCCATTAGCACACACAATATGAACAGAAATGGTTCTTTGGGCAGAATGTTTATAATATTTTCTATAAAAAAAAATTAAAAGATATTTTAATAAAATAATATAAAATTCTTTATGTCTTAAGAATATAAATAACATAAGTTCAGTGCCAATTAAAAAAACAACAAACCTACCAGCTATTTCCATATTTGAGTGCATGTAGCTCATTTCGGAAGTGATACAAGGATAAGCCCAAATAATAGATGAAACAGAAATTCTACTATAAAATATGCTGGTAGTTTCTACCTTGACTTTTCCTTAAGAAATATATGTACATTCATGCATACATACATACAGGTTGTTCCTTTAGAAGTATTTAGCCTATGGGTAGTTCTGCTAATTAATGTAAGTATATGGAAATAGCTGAAGGAACAAATGGAGTACTTTTCGTAAATATGTGTAATATAACACAATGCAATAGAACACAATGAAATACAAAATAATGTGCATAATACAAATACTAATTATATATAAAGTTATAATATCTATAACTGAAATATATGTGTGTACATATATATTTACATGAAGAAATATCTAGGCCCTGATCCATCTGGAATGAATGATTTCTATAGCTACATCAGGTTACAAGCAGAAATAACTCAAAAGCTTTCGCTGAATTTCGGAAGTCTTGAGCTAGCTTGAAAGTGGATAGTTCCTGCAGAGGAGGAAAGGAGCTTAAAAACTTATTGTTACAGAGGTGCCAGTTGAGGACACAGTTAATTGAAACACTTTGCCAGTAAAGCCATCTGAACAAATTGTCATCAGTGTCTCTTCTTTCCATTACCATACAACAGTTCCCTTTCACTTGTTTTGATTCAAGGTTTTTTGCAGCCACGTTATAAACTGAGTTGCTAAAATAATTTAAATTGTATAATTCTATGGAAAATATCTGCAAATCCTGTGCAGTTTAATCTAAGCCTTGAATGTCACAATTTGCAGATGAGTAGAACTAACATAGATATATAAAAAGGATAACATACCAATGCCACCCTATGGAGCTGATTTTGAACTAGAAGCAGATAAATTACAACAATCAAAACTGATGAGTGAAATCCTCAATTTCTACCTGTATGTTAGTTGCACAATCATTAATATGGACCTGTAAATTATCTAGTATCTAACTGCTAGCTTAGCATTATTGATGCAATTCAGATTAAACATAATCACACAATCATGTTTCTATTAATTCAAAATGTTTATGTAAAGATTGATCTTATGTATTGACACTAAGTAAACTATGGGGAAACAGTGCAAACCCTGCTTAAAATGTACTAACTCAAGGTTCTCTCCTTGCTTTTTAGCAAACGTAAAAACTGTTGAGTTAATTTACCAGAGACTCACTTTGCATAAAATAAAAAATAGTATTGTTGATTTTGCATAAAAGATTGATGCAGCCCATCTGTCTGTTCCTGAGCTGTATGTACGTGTGAGTACAACTCAGCTCGGCCTGAAGTAGATGTTGGCAATAGGACAGAAGAATTGGAACAGGTACATACTGATTTCTCCACTTTAACCTCTAAGATGATACTCACTCAAATGTATTTATTTACACTATTGTCATTATAGCTAGATGAGATTAATCTAGTCCTATGAGTGCTAAATCCGATTTGAACCTAAATAACAGTATGTGGAAGGATAGCGTCTAGTCATTCAAGGGTATCTAGTCAAAGGAGACATAACAACTCGACCAACACATAATGCAGGAGGTTATGTTAAGAACAAACCTGGTCAATGGCACAAATTGGGGTGTGAAAAAGTCTATCTTTTCAGCTGAGAGGACAAGGAAAGGGAGACAAATACACAGAGACATAAAATCTGATCCAGTAGCATTAACAAACTCCTACCTTACTACAGAACTTTTTACTCTTAGTTCCCAAGTATCTGATTTTGTACTGCATTATATTGCTTTTAACTCTGTTGTATTATTTCTGTCCTCTGGTTGACCCTGTTCATATTTCTTTCATATTGGTGCATCCTAGTTTTTTGTCATCAGCATATTTCAAATTCTTTCATGCACAGGTAGCTAAATATAATGTGAGTGAAATATGAAGGAAAACCATATCCACAAACAAGTCTTTTGAAACCCTACTTTTAACACCCTTCCTTACCAGTTGTTTCCTTTTAGGTACAGACTAATTGGTCTAGGTATTCTCACATTTATCTCCATCTCCTTCGTCTTAATTAATAACATCTCCCCTGGCAATATATCAGCTGCTTTACTGAAGTCCAGATAAAGTAGTTTAGATAAAGCATTGCCTTAGTCTGAAGAAAAAAAAATAGAAGTTTCTTAACAAAGAACCATATGAGGTTTATCTGTTACTTTGATATGTCCCTTCTGCTTTTTGTCTGTTTTCTATTTAATTCAGTCTTCAGTGTCATTAAGTAACTTTTCTTTCCAAATTCAGCCATTGTACTCACACCTTCCCCCATGTTTTAGTCTTTACATAATACAGATAATACATTTTTTTTTGTCTATAAAAATGAACCAGGTGTGATTTTGTTACATTACTGGATGTACTGATCCAACGAGTTCATGTAGCGATTTTCTCAGAATTCTGTAGTGAAGAAATATCTGTTTTCTCTGACATAAGCAATTGAGACCATTGTGGTTTATCTCCTCATTGGATATTTTATTTTTCATCATCCGTCACCGTATTTGTGTGAACTATCCTGCATATAACCAGTGTTAAGGGATTTTTTAATACTTTTATTTTTTTAAAACCAAATTCACATTTTTTTTTTTTCAGAGGAGATCACACTTGAATCCTCCCTACATAGCAATGGACTAATTATTCTTGAACATTTTCTTGTTTGTACTTTCAAGTGTTTATTCCTTTTCCCTTCCTGTCCTGCCCATTTTCTTTCCTTGTCTTTGTCCCCATAGCTTTTCTGGAAATTTTCCTGGATAAGATGGATAGGAGTCTAAAGTAAACACCTTGGACTTTCATTGCTTTCTGGGTCAGTGTGCTTGACAAACTTTTATGTATTTGAAGGGATTCCAAAAGACACAATTTTAAAAGACAAAGCCATTATTTGGTTAGAATCAATAAACTACTGGGTTAAATGATACCAGACTCTGTGTCCAAGGAGTCTTTTCTGTCCGGGCAGCTGTCAGCAAGTGGTGGAAGATTCAGCCTTTGTTGCACCTGCGTTTTTCTCAGTGTTGCTTAACTGCCATCTTTAGGTTTCCTGTTTATCTCTTTATTCCATGTTCAGTGTTGTTGTTGTTTGTTTAGTTGGTTTTGTTTTTTTGTTTGGTTTTGTGTTTTGGTTTTGTTTTGTTCTTTTTTATGAGGGGTGGTGGTGTTCTGTTTTGTTTCTTTTTTTCTGGAATCCTTGAGCTGCAGACTGTCCCCATACCAGCAATCTTACTTCTGTCTGCAATTTTATACTTCTTATCTTGCACAGCTCTACTTGGCAGAATTTCTCTATCAAAACTAGGCCTTGGATCTTTGACAGCTCAACCACTGGGAGGAGGGGAAGGCCATTTTATAATATAACTCATTTTATCAGGAAGTAGAAATAGACATAAAGCAAATCAGATGGATCATACTTTGGTGTGATTGACTACTTTTTTCCTTCAACTATACATAATGAGTAGGGAGACTAGCTAAGAAGCATATGTGTGCATTAGGGATATCTAAGTCAGGTGACTCTTCAAGTTCTCTGCCTTTAACCCGTCAAAAGAAATTACCAATGCACACTTGAAAAAGAACCCCTTATTCTTCACATGTTTTTGCCACTTTAAAAATAGTCATTTGTGAGTGTTCTCTGTTAACTGTTTATATCATCAGGATTAGTCTGTAACACAGACTTCATATACCTGTTCAAGCCATGAGCAACCTGTTTCTTCAGCAGAATGCCGTGGGAATAGTCTTTACTAAAGTCTCTATAGACAACACTCACAGCCTTTCCCTCATCCACTAATCGGGTCACCTTGTCATAGAAGGAGATGAGGTTGGTCAACTGGGATCTACCTTTCACAAACCCATGGTGACTGTGCCTGATCACTTGGTTGTCTTGTATATGCCACATGATGGCGCTCAGGATGATCTGTTCCATGACCTTCCCCAGCACTAGGTCAGACTGATAGGCCTGTAATTCGCTGGATTGTTCTTCTGGCCTTTCTTGTAGATGAGCATCACATTTGCGAATTTCCAGTCAATTGGGATCTCCCAGGTTAGCCAGAGTTGCTGATAAATGATGGAAAGTGGCTTGATGAGCACTTCTATCAGCTTCCTCAGTACCCTTGGGTGGATCACATCTGGCCCCATAGACTTGTATGTGTCTGAGGAGTGTAGTAGGTCGCTAACCATTTCCCCTTGGATTATTGGGGCTTCATTCAGCTCCCTGTCCCTGGCTTCCAGTTCAGGGGGCTGTGTACCAGGAATATCACTAGTCTTACTGTTTAAGACTGAGGGAAAGAAGACATTAAGTACCTCAGTCTTTCCCTCATCTTCTGTCAATGATTTTTCCCCCCTCATCCATTATAGGGTGGAGATTCTCCTTAGCTCTCCTTCTGTTGCTCTTGTATTTATAGAAACAATTTTTGTTGACTTTTACAGAGACCTTCATCTATAATAGCCTCTACTTCTGTTTGTTGGACCTATACATTTTACTCCTAACTTAGTTTCATGATATGCAAAAATTATTTACTATTCAATCCTAAACAGAGATTATACTTAAAATTTCAATTACTACGGTGGTGGAACTTCAATGTAAACAGAATCTATTGAATCAATATCTAAGAAATAATTAATAACTAATGCTATTAAAAACAGGAGAAAATACAGAACAAAACCAGTTAGGAAATAATGTCATATACAGTCTAACATGCCTTAAAGCAAAACAGACTAATATTGAGACAGTGGTTACTTAGATTCTGCTTAGCTGGGCAGAATATTTTGTAAGCTCTTCTGTGCTTGCAAATTTACATTTACAATCAATTTTTAATTAGATTATCTAGTATTATCAAGTATTAAATTATTACAGGATCATAGAACTGTTTGGATTGGAAGGAACATCTAGTTGCAGCCTCCATACCATGGGCAGGGACAGCTTCCACCAGATCAGATTGCTCAAAGCCCCATCCAATTTGACCTTGCATACTTCCAGGGAGGGGACATCCACAACTTCTATGGCTGACATTTTCCAGTGTCTCACCACCCTATTCATAAAAAGAATTCTTCCTTATATCTAATCTAATCTAATCTAATCTAATCTAATCTAATCTAATCTAATCTAATCTAATCTAATCTGATCTGATCTGATCTGATCTAATCTACCTTTTCTCAGTTTAAAACCATTGTTCCTTGTCCTACCACTACAGCCCCTACTAAAAAGTCACTCTGCATCTTTCTTATAAGCCCCCTTTAAATACTGACAGGCTGTAACAATGTCTACCTGTAATCTTATCTTCTGCAGGGTGAACAATCCCAACTCTCTCAGCCTGTCTTCATAGGACACATGTTGCCTCCCTCTGATCATTTTTGTGCCCCTACTCAGGGCCCTCTCCAACATGTCTATGTTTTTCTTGTGCCGAGGACTTCAAAGCTGAAAGCAGTATTCCAGGTGGGGTCTCACAAGAGTGGAGTAGAGGGATAGAATCACCATGCTTCTTTTGATGCAGCCCAGGATATGGTTGTTTTTCTGGGCTCCAAGTGCACATTGCCAGCTCATGTCCAGCTTTTCATCTACCACTATCCCCAAGAACTTCTCTGCAGGGCTGCTCTCAACCTCTTCGTCCCACAGTCTTTATTGATACTGGTGGTTGCCCTGACCCAGGTACAGGACCTTGCACTTGGCCTTGTTGAACTTCGAAAGGTTTACATGGGCCCACTTCTACTTTAAATGCTAGCAGTGCCAATTACCTTTTCCTTATATTCTTCTGACATTTCTTCTCATCACTAGACTATTTTATAAACACAGAGTGCTTCACCATTCATCACAATACAGATTTTAAATCTTTTTGGAAGTACTAGCTTTACCTTTGCTACAACAAAAATGTTTTGGTGACACTTTCTGCTATAACCATCTTTTCCTCTATAGTAATGAAAACTATCATTTATTGCTTTTATGCTTATCTTAGTCATATATTCTTAATACAATCATGTCAGGATTATAATCTCCTATTGTCCCTGTTTTGTTTAAAACAAGACCAATTGTCCTTTAGTGAATTTTCCTTTCCCCTCAGTTCTTTTAAGTAACTGCATTTTTCTGAAATTGTCTTCATGTTTTTTGGACAGTGTTCACTCCAGAGCTCATAACAGTAGGAATGGTATGCAGAAAAGTCCCAAATTTATCCTATTGCTATGGCGGCGAAGGTTGCTGATAGATTTTTGTACATCCCATAAGTGAGAGGGGCATACTCACATGAAGGGATGAACAGAACAGATGACCAAAATTGACCAACTAGGTATTCCATGCCATCCACATCATACACAATATGAAACTGCAAGATCACAAGGGTCTCACTTCCTTCTTTGTCCATCACCATCATCTGAACAGGATCCTACCTGTTCTGCCTGTGATCCTAGGTCTGGTTTCAGTCCATGCATCCCTGAATCGAGTTCCTGTCTACTGCTGAGTCCAGCTCAGGACTGCCGAGTGCCTAACCTGCAGCCTCTGGTGTGAGGCCAGCTCCCACTGAAGGCCACTGCTGTGCTATGCTGGGAAATTCAATATTAATTTTGTATATTTTGTATTATTATTTTCCCTCTTAGCATTATTATTAAAGCATTTTTAACTTTCCAGCTTGTAAGTCCCTCTCTGTTTTCCTCCTATTCTCTTTCCTTAGTGGGGCTGGGGGGTTAATAGTGTCTGCCACAGTTTATTTTTGCCATATGATAAACAGTGACACTTATACACCCAGTAACTTCTAAGAAGTAAAGCATTAACCTACTAATAACATTCCTATGCAGATAGTAGTATGGAAAGTTGTGCTACCAGTGTCTTGATAATGGTGAAATGATTTTCTACTAGTATCACTTCAGTTGAGGGGCATCTGCTTGAGTCCTTAAAATTACTAAAATGCTTGCATAGGAAATGGAATGAGAAATTCCTTCCCTTTCTCCTCGCACTATAAAAACCCAAACAAACAAAGAAACAAAAACCTAGAAAAAGCCTATCTATTAATAATGTTAATCCTAACAGGAAAATGTGATCAGATTCAATAGCCTCAAAGTTCTGAAGAATGTCTTCCTTATGAAACACTATAAGTTTCTTCGGAAAGTTCAGTGAACTCTGGCCCAGTCTAGAATTTTCCCCTGAGAAGCTGCATTCTAGAGGAAGAGTCCATGAATCATTCTTTAAAACAATAATCGATGACTAAGAAGTTAAATACAAATCCCATCTCCAGCAATAATTATAAGGCCATCTGATTTATTGTTTGCCAATATCCTGGCCAAAACAAATGAATACGTTATAATCTAAGATCATTTCAATTTCAAAGGTCAAGTAGATGTTGTAAAATGCAGTTTTGACTGCAGCAAAAGAAGAAATCTTATATTTTAGGTGCAATGTTTCTGGAGATATAACTTATTTAATTTTTCTGCTTTTCTGTTGATTTCTCATTACCTATTGGCATTTTTGTTGATCAACAGTTTTGTTAATCAACAGCAACTTCAAGAACTTTAACCTTATTTTCATTTTCTCCTAGCAAAGATATTATCAGACTCCTCAGTTAATTAAGAGCAAATAATGAGCCGATAATATCAGACTACAAAGGATACAACTACAATTTATCCTATCTGTGTGAATCAGAGAAATTAGAAGCACTCTTAGGATAAAAAAAAAAAAAGGAATCAAATAAAAGACTTAAAACCAAAATATCTTCCCTTCAAAAAGTCAAATAATTCCTAAAATAATAGTAATATTCTGAGATGGTACTTCAATGTGTAAGCATGCCAAAAACATCTGCAGTATTAAACTCAGTAGTTTTTCTCGTTTGTGTTTCATATGGTTTGAGTTGAGTTTAAAAAAATATTTCTTTTCCATATTGTTAAAAAAAAACCCCTGATAAAACTAGTCATTATGAATAATTTTGCAGTGCAAACCTTGACATGTTCAGGTCCAAACTGTACATAATGTCATTGCTGTGCTTGTGAAAATACATACAAGTACACTAATTATGAAGCTGGACTTCTCAGTTTGTATTTTGGCTACTCTAAAAATAGTAGTTTGAGTTTTTGAACTGTTGAATACTTAGTAACCCTTAGTGACAAGGAATGTTTGTTAACTGAACTTTTGAGCAGGATGGTGAAGTTTTCCTGACCCATAAATTTTCTTAGAAACCTTAGTAGTAACTTGGCATTTTGTCACAAAAAAAAGCTATGTTTATAAATGTAGATCATTTGGTAAAGCACACCCTAGCAGAGAAAGCAGTGATTAGAGATAGATGGATTCCATCATGAAAAGTACAGCTGCTTGATGGAATTGTTTCTCACATAATGTAGTCCTTTGTAATGGTAAGTGTTCCAGCCTCCAAAAGCAGTAACAGCAAAAGCTCGCCTTTCATTGTAGGCTCTTGGAAGACAATAGTACTAACATGATCCATTTTATTCTTAAGATACACAATCACAGAATTCAACCATGTGAGTTATTTTAATCTTAAGGTAAATTACACGTACATGCTTCTTAAAGAATTTAGGAAACATCTGTGTGCATGGCAAGTTAATTGGTGTTCTTCTATAGTATACTTGGACTTTAGGATATTTGCTTTTCAAGTTTTTGGCAAAGTATGTTATTTCAGGAAGGCATACCTTCCTGCTAATGACAAGCACAAACAATTGCATGTGTTACTAAAGACTGTAACATAGGAACAGCAAGCCATGTACTTAGTCTATTCCCACAAAAATGAAACTCTCTTACTAAGTCTGTTTTCTTACATTTAATACATGCTATCTATTTCTCTTCTATTGTTAGGGCTTTCAAACCCATAGCTGTCTTACCAAACTCTTACCTTCATGTGTACCTCATTAGAATACATCGCTGTTTTTCTGTTATCTCTTTACAGTGCCATTGTGCTTTCTTCACCCACTTAAACCAAGAAGCAGGTTAATTATCCTTATGTTCTGCTGTTCCTAACCCAGCCCCAGACAACATACTTTCCAAGTTCCCACAGCCCTGCTACTTAGAAGTTGGCAAAGCCTGTAGTAGATTACTAATCACCACAACTAATTTACAAGGGTGAATAAATGAGAACTTGATTTTTCAGCCATTGATTAACTCTGAGGGAGGCAGTCACTCAATATCAGCTGTGTGAACATCTGTCCTGTTTTTTTGTTAAAAATAAGACCAGTTGTCTTTTAGTGAATTTTCCTTTCAGCTAAGTTCTTCAGCTAAGTATCTTCTAAGTAACTGCACTTTTCTGAATTTAGCTTCATATTTTTTGAGACGCTATTTGCTCCCGACTGATAAGATGACCAATGGAATGCAGAAGAGGCTCATGTTCAGATTTATTGCTATAACAACTAAGAATTCTGATAGCATCCCAGAATTGAGACAGGCGTATTTGCAAGGAGGGGCAAACAGAACAGGCGACTAAAACTGACAGTGTATTGCATCCCATCCACATCATACACCCTATAAAAGAGGGAGATCATGAGGGTCTTGGTCTCTTTGACCATGGCCGGCATCTGAAGAGGACCCTGCCTGCCAAGCCTGTGAACCTAAACCTGGTTCCAGTCCCTGCATCCCTGAATCCAGTTCTGGTTTGCTGTGAAGTCCCACCCAGGACTTCTGGGTGCCCACCCTGCAGGTGGTGGAGTGATGCTAACTCCATCCACCCGCCGTACTAAGGGGGGTTCAACCCTGTGCTACCTCGGGATATTCAAGACTGGTTTTGTATATTTCATATTATTTTCTCTATTTATAAGTGGCATTAGTAAAACATTTAAAAACTTTTTTTCCAACTTGAAGTCTCTCTTCCTTCACAGTATCACAGTATGTTTGGGATTGGAAGGGACCTCAAAAGATCATCTAGTCCAATCCCCCTGCTGGAGCAGGAACACCTAGGAGAGGTCGCACAGGAACATGTCCAGGCGGGCTTTGAATGTCTCCAGGGAAGGAGACTCCACAACCTCCCTGGGCAGCCTGTTCCAGTGCTCTGTCACCCTCACTGAAAAGAAGTTCTTTCTCAAATTTAAGTGGAACCTCTTGTGTTCCAGCTTGATCCCATTACGCCTTGTCCTATCATTGTTTGCCACTGAGAAGAGCCTGGCTCCATCCTCGTGGCACTCACCCTTTATATATTTATAAACATTAATGAGGTCACCCCTCAGTCTCCTCTTCTCCAAACTAAAGAGACCCAGCTCCCTCAGCCTTTCTTCATAAGGGAGGTGCTCCACTCCCTTAATCATCTTTGTTGCCCTACGCTGGACCCTCTCCAGCAGTTCCCTGTCCTTCTTGAACTGAGGGGCCCAGAACTGGACACACTGTTCCAGCTGGTGTCTCACCAGGACGGCCTAGAGGGGAAGGAGGACCTCTCTCGATCTACTGACCACCCCCCTTGTAATATACCCAAGGATGCCATTGGCCTTCCTGGCCACAAGGCACAGTGCTGGCTCATGGTCATCCTGTTGTCCACCAGGACCCCCAGGTCCCTTTCCCCTACACTGCTCTCTAATAGGTCATTCCCCAACCTATACTGGAACCTGGAGTTGTTCCTGCCCAGATGCAGGACTCTACACTTTCCCTTGTTAAATTTCATCAGGTTATTTCCTGCCCAACTCTCCAGCCTGTCCAGGTCCCGCTGGATGGCAGCACAGCCTTCTGGCATGTCAGCCACTCCTCCCAGCTTAGTGTCATCAGCAAACTTGCTGATAGTACACTCAATTCCCTCGTCTAAATCGTTAATGAATATATTGAATAATATTGGCCCCAGTACTGACCCCTGAGGCACTCCACTAGATACTGGCCTCCAACTGGACTCCGCACCATTGACCACCACTCTCTGGCTTCTCTCTTTAAGCCAATTTGCAACCCACCTCACTACTCTATTGTCTAGACCACACCTCCTCAATTTAGCTGTGAGGATGCTGTGAGAGACTGTGTCAAAGGCTTTACTGAAGTCAAGGTAGACCACATCCACCGCTCTGCCATCATCCATCCACCTTGTTACATTCTCCTTCTTTTCACTTTTTCCTATCTGAGGAGAGGGTGGAGGGGGGATTAACAGAGAGCATCTGCTGTGGTTTATTGTTGCTTTGCAATTAAACTTTGCCAACATCTTAACTACACAGCAACTGATCATTGTGTGAGTTGTCATCACTGTCAGTGGCTACTATTGTTCACCACAGGAATAGCTATTTGGAAATTTAGAAGAAGAAATTATTTATCAAGTAAGCCAAATGTGGAATACCAAGCAAGATCAAATGCGAAAGGTAGAAGAAGCTATTCTGTGGCTTATATTCCTCCTGTTCCTTATTTGTTTTGAGAACTTGCATGGCAGTAGTGAAGCTTGCACTCAGATCCTCAGCAGATCCTGTTGTAACTGGCTGACCACATTCCTTTTCAGTACACCACCCCTTGCTGTTCAAACATTCACACCATTACTAGGTCTTTAAAAACTATGTTCATCTAAATCATAACACAAATACACTGCATTCATAGTATATATATATATATATAAAACCTTATTTTGAAAAAGGAGTTGTTCTGCACTACTAGTGTACCACACTTCTGTGATTCATAGAGGATTGGACTAGATGATCTTCTGAGGTCCCTTCCAGTCCCTAACATTCTGTGATTCTGTGATTCTATGACTTTCAGCTGATAGATAATAACAAATTCAGAGGAAAATAAGACTGTCCTTTTCTGTGCTTCTGAAACTATGATAGACTAAAAAGGAAACTAATCACTGTTTGCTTTTACTAGCAACAGGCATACCTCTTGGTTTAGTTTCTCAGGAACTATTGTAGTTCCATCAGTATTGTATGAATTAAAATCTCATTGTATTGGTTGTTATCAGATCACCAATTTTTTGTAACATTTACCATAGGGAAAAGCTTAAAAATTATTTGAAATACATGTTCCTATATTACAAAACAACAACAACAACAACAACAAAAACAAACAAACAAACAAATAAACCAGAAGTGACAAATCTTGATTGTTAACTCTGTATCACCTGGAATAATATATATGAAAATCTGCACATCTGAAGAATACTTTCATATTCTTCATATTTTCATTTGAGGGGGTTAGGGAGTGAAAAACAGCAGTAGAACTGACTTTGGGAAAAGACATTTGAGGAAAAACCAAAAAATGCTAGACAGAGCGAGAAGGAAGGAAGAAAAAGAGTGAGAAGTGGCAGAGGGAACACAGAAGTCGCATAAAGAGGAAGAGGAGATGTTCCATGATGCTGGAGCAGGTGATTCCCTGCAGTTCCTGGAGAGACCATGATAGATTAGTCTTCCTGACACCAGCAGCAGACTACGTAAGAGGCCAGGCTGGCTGATTTTTGTTTTTCCTAGGTAACTGTGGTCTGTGGGAAACCCATACAAGTTCAGGGGAAAACGTGAGGAGGAAAGAGTGACAGAGAAAAACTGTTATGTACTGACAATATCTCTCCAGTCCTCCTGTGCTGCTCAGGGGAAAAAAGGAGTTGGAAACGAAGGAGAGAAGCTGGGCTTACAACAAGGTGTTGTATTAATATTTGTCTTTTTATTTCTCACCACACAAAACTGTTTTATTGGCATTAAATTAAATTAATTTTCACCAAGGTGAATCTGTTTTGCCCATGACAGTAATTAGTAAGCAGCCTCACTCTCTTTATCTGATCCATGAGCTTTCTTATCCTATTTTTTCCCCTAATTCTACTGAGGATGGTAAATGAGTGAGCAGCTGGGTGCACATTTGGCTGTTAGCCAATACTAACCCACCACAAACTAATGACCTGAAACTGTAAGAAACTGTTAAATAAGTCTTCAAGCTATTTTATAATATTATTAAAAAAAAAAGATTTTTTTTTTTCTTGTTTCACCACAGTTAAAACTCTTTCCAGTGGTTTTGCATAATCTGGATGTCACTGCTTAGTGTTTTCAGCCTGAAATCATGTTTTTGTTTGATTATACTTTACAAGGGTTACCTTGAATTCTACACAGTCATTCACACTGTATTTGTTAATATTGTGTGTATTCCTATATGATGTTGATTACCAAGCATAAGGTAAACATATTTTTTTATTTTTTTTTTTTTTTAATTGAAATTGTACTTGCTTGATAAACGTACACAAATCCATAGGACATACATAAGTCCATAGGACCCAAAGAGATGCATTCCAGGGTCCTGAGCGAACTGGCAGACAAAGTTTCTAAGCCACTCTCCATTATATTTGAAAAATCATGGCAGTCAGGTAAAATCCTCAGTGACTGGAAAAAAGGGAAACATCACATCCATTTTTAAAAAGGGTGAAAACGAGGACCCTAGGAACTACCGGCCAGTCACACTCACCTCTGTAGTTGATCATGGAACCGATCCTCCTGGAAGTTATGTCAAAGCATATAGATGGCAGGAAGCGACTAGAGCCAGCCAACATGGCTTCATCAAAGGCAAATCATGCTTGACTAATCTAGTGGGCTTCCATGATGGAGTGACTGCATTGGTGGATAAGGGGAGAGATACTGATGACACCTATCTTCACTTCTGTAAGGCTTTTGACACAGTCACACACAACATCCCTCTCTCTTTGGGTTCACTATTCAATGAATAAGGAATTGGTTGGGTGGCTGCATTGAAAGAGTTGGGATCAGTGGCTCAGTATCCAAATGGAGATCAGTAACAAGTGTTGTCACTCAGGGGTCTGTACTAGAAACAGTACTGTTCAATACCTTTCTTAATGACATCATAGATGATGGGATTGAGTGCATCCAAAACAGGTTTGCAGCTGACACCAAGATGAGTGGTGCAGCTGACCTTCCAGAGGGACCTTGACAAGCTTGAAGAGTGAGCCCATGCAAATGAGCAGGGGGTTGGAACACCTCTCCTATGAAGCAAGGTTGAGATTGTTGTGGTTGTTCAGCCTGCAGAAGACGAGGTTCCAGGCACACCTTGCATCCATTCAATATTTAAAGGAGGTTTATAAGAAAGATGGAGAAAGGCTTTTTACCAAAGTCTGTAGTCACAGGACAAGTGGCAACAGTGTGAAATTAAAAAGAATAGATTTCAATTAGATATAGGGAAGAAATTGCTTATGATGAAGGTGGTGAGGCACTGGAACAGGCTGCTTAGAGGATTTATGGATATCCCATCCCTGAAAGTGTTCAATGTCAAGCTGAAAGCAGCTTTGTGCAACCTGATCCAGTGATGATGTCCCTGTTCATGGCAAGGAGGTTGGAACTAGATGATATTTGAAGATGCTTTCCAACCTAAATCATTCCAAGATTATATGAAAACAATACATTTTTTAAAATTAAATTCTTAATTTGTATTGTACCAAACCCCTTTGAAATAATTTTGCAGAGCTGGTAAGACTGGCAGTTAATAGGGCTCCCATATTTTTTCATGTTAATACAATTTTTCAGACTTATAATGTTAATACTATCCATCAGATCCAAAATCCTTCAGAAGAGCTGACTCTTAGTGAGAGCATTTTTGTTTGTTTCTGTGCTTTCATTTATAGGTTAGGGACCACAGGAGGAATTTTTTTTTTTTTTTTTTTTTTTTTTTTAAGAAGAGTACATCTGCTTCTGAGAAAAAGTCCTGAGGAAATTGCATTGCTGCTAGCAAAAACTAAATTAATAATATAGCAAACAAACAGAAAACTGAACTAGCAACCTTGATGGAGATCTGACATCCTAATTTGAAGCATTGTTAAGAGAGTGGCATTTTTTTCAGAACTAAGTGTTCTCTAGTCTCTGTGAAATATGCCATATTTGTCCAATATGTTACGTCTTTATACTTCATATGTTTAGAAACCAGTGAATTTGAATTTTCCAAGTAAAATTGCCCAAAGATCCATGATCATTACCACTCTGAGTATTGGGCCACCAATGACTAGCTAGTCATCAAATGTTTTCTATGGTCAAGGTCTAACTGTAGATCAAGTTGTGCATACGAAGCAGGGCAGAGGAAAAAGATGGTCCTTTAATATTCTTAGGGAACGAGAATGATACTGGTGGAGTGTTGTGAATAGAAAACGCTCTACAAGGCTGATATTTCTGGACCCTGGTGGAAGGGAAATTATTTGCAAAGAACCACACCATCATATATAATAAGAGCTGGTGCAGTGCATTTTTATGGAGTATCTTAATATTGTTTGAGACTGAGAAAAGCTCCACTATGAAACTGCCTATCCTGTGCAACAGTTTTAGTTACTAAGTTGGTGCTAACATAGCTTATCCTTGAAATAGAGTCTAGTGTTTTTTTACACAGGAATACTACTTAGACACTGTTTGCCATCTATCTTACAGAAATGCTATATTCATGTTTTTTGCTACTTGTCTTTTTAGTTCAGTGGTAGTCTTTGTAGTTCAGAGTCTCAAAAATTATCATATAAATGCCACATGCCATTAGGAGGTCAAGAAGAAACTAGAAATGCAAAAATAGGTTAGAAAGTGTAGTGACAGAAAACAAGGAAATAAAACAATGTACATAGGCTTCTGGAAATGTCATTGCAGTTTCCAGGATTTTGTCTTTCTATAGAATCAAGCAGAAGTACTGAAAAGAACAATGAACAAAAGAACACTTTGTCAAAACGAGGATGTAGAAAATATCAGATGAAAATAAGCAGCAAGCCTTCTAAAGGTTTTGAAATTATATGTATATATATATAAAAGAAAATTATTTGTGAGACTGCAAGACAAAAGTAGATAAGAGAGTGATTCAAGGTAAAATAAATAAAGGTAGAATTAGGTGATTTTCCAGTGAACTGGGTTTGCAATCATGAGACTAATAGGAAGAAGTTGAAGAAAAAAATTAAAATGAAAATTGTGAAGAGAAGTTTTCGAATGTCAAATAACAGAAAAAATTCTATGTATTAGAAATATCTTACCTGTGAATATCTGCATTTTCAGGAAACAGAGCTAGTTTGCAAAAACTGCCAAAAGGGAGAGGTTCTAATAAAAAAAAAACAACCAAACTTTATACAGTAAAAAAAATTTCAGCATTACTCTGTAGAGCAGCAGCATAAGAGAACAAATATTGTTTGGAATAGCTCAAAACAAAGAGGTATCAACTGGATGGAATCTTTATTCCACAGATGAGGACATCTTACCATTTCTGAGCTGCACACAAATATGTACCTTAATATAATATCTTGAGTGACCATAAATGGTTTGAAGAAAAAAAGCTACTTTTTAAATTGCCAAGCAACAATCTAATTACATTATAAAAGGCTTTCCTACAGTGGATGTATGTGAAAGAGATGCAAAACCAGAATTAAATATTGAAAATATTTATTCTTTTGAAAAATGGATTACATCATTAGTTGCTGAAAATGTTCCAAGTTGGTCTAATTGAGAGAGGTCAGATCCTAGAAGAAAAGAACCCTATATAGTTAAAGTACAGTTATAATATAGTTATAAAATAGATAAGAGTATGATGTAAGATGTGCAGATAGATAAATACGTAGACAGATAAATTGATCATTGTATCAGAATACCATACAAAATATTTGTTTAACATTTCTATGCTACAGACGTTTCATTATACGGTTATCAATATTATTATAAAGGACAAGAAAGACATCAGGAATAGTCAGCATGACTTGATATGCTTGGCAAATTTGATAAACTTCTACAATGAAATGACTGGCATAATAGGTCATGAGAGAGAACAGTGGATATTGTTTGCCTAAATGTCACTGAGACATCTCCCATATGATGCTTATAGAGAAGCTGATGAAGTATGGGCTGGACATTAAGATGAATTGAAAATAGAAGAAATGGGACTAGAAGCCTAGTTGGAGGCTAGCAGTGTACCTCAGGGGTAAATAATGGGTCCAGTCCTGTTTAACATCTTCATTGATGATCTGAATAATGGGGAAGTGTACCCTCAGCAAGTTTGCAGATGATAACAAACCCTGAGGAGTGACTGATAAGCCAGAGGGTGGTGCTACCATCCAGATGACTGGGCACAAACTGAAAAACAGGAGGCTCCCTCTGAATATCAGGAAACACTTTTTCACTCTGAAACTTGCACATTCTCTACTTTCAAGTAGTTGTCTAGGAAACAACATAGACCTGTTTCCCTGTCTGACACACTCTTTTTTAAAAATTCTTATTATTTACCTACTATATTTATTGTCATTGTCATATCAGATGTAAATTCAGAGTCTTGTTTAATTACTATAGCAGGATATAATACAAAAGATCAGGAGTAAATTACTAACTCTGGTTTCAAACAGTGTTTGTGTTTCGTGCAGTCAAGGGTATACAGATTTAACAGTAAATAAAACAAAATGCTAGTGTGTAATAACTCATCTGTCTCTATCTTATAAAATGAGGGGTGTTTCAGGAAAGACAAAAATGGCCAATCTGAGCTTTTAATTAAAGATTTTTTTGTAACAAATGTGCAAAGGATGTTAAACACACAACCTTAACTTATATTTTAAGATTTTATTTAAATCTTTTTGCAACAGATTTTTATATATAGTATGTGACAGAGAATAAGAACAAAGTCAGAAAGTAATTGGAGCTACATTCTGACAGTGAAACATAACTTGTTTTATTGATTCTATGGGTAATACACTTCAGAGTTTAAAAGCCTTTGTTACCCATGTATATTTTCTCAGACATAGAAAAGCACTTTTACAAATTTTATAATGATGTAAGGAAGACACAACTACAATCTTAATTCAAATAATAGTGGTAAAAATGAATTTACAAATTTAATCCACAAAAGGAAGCATGCACCTTTGCAAATTAAATCTATATCATATTCTTTTATTACTTTTCTTATGTTTTCATGCTGCTGTTACTGACACCCTTTAGTATTTGAGTCATAGTCATTAAATTTTTCTTGTTTGTTTCTTTATCCAGTGTTATCAACTTCAGAACAACTTTATAAATTGCTGAAAACTAAATGTCATCTAATAGAACAGTAAAATAACAATTTAATTATGTAATATCTGTGCTCCATCTTAACACTTTTCACGCTACTCTTTAGAGTTAGACATTTCTTGAATAGGTCCCTAAATAATTTTAGCAGCCAAAGGCAACACAAAAAAACTAATAAATGTACTGAACGGAATGCAGAATATATTATTGCTATGGCATTGTATAGAAAACTCATTACAGCTTTGGAGAGATATTGACTGATCAAGTCATCAAGTTTATCCAAGTTACTAAAGGTACTAGCAGACTAATTTTGTGAAACATATCATTGTAGGCAGTTTACAAACATGAACAAAGTTAATTTTATTCTAATAACACTGAAAATATTTGAAGCTAAACTTCACTAGGATACTCTCAATAGAATGTACGTGATTTGCTGACAGAATAACTATTTTTCCATGAGGTCTGTAAAAACTGAATCAGCCATATCCATTTATTTTGTGTATGTTTAAAGACAGAAATATAAGATACGTATATATATATATATATATATATAATGCAGAAGCCATTTCCTTCTACTGCAATAAAAATGAATAAAAGAAAGAGGAAAAGTCCATCATTACAAACCAATTATGTTCAGCTTGTATATCTATATACACGAAATGAAAGTCAGTTAGTTTTCTTTTATTTCATTTCTATGACGCTTTTGGGAATCTAGGGTCTAAAGTCTTTTATTAACATGACATACATCTCCTGGGTACTTGATTTCTCCAGTTTGCCCTGCCAACTTATCTTAACACTAAATCAGAGAGATTGCAGCCAGGATGTAAAAGGTTGCTCACTCTCCATGCTGCACCTGCCCTGGTCACTTTCCTGAGGCTTCCAACAGGTGTACAAATCAGTAAAAACTATGTTTTGTTTTGGTTTTGGTTTGTTTTGGTTTGGTTTGGTTTGGTTTGGTTTGGTTTGGTTTAGTTTTGGTTTGGTTTCGTTTGGTTTGGTTTGGTTTGGTTTGGTTTGGTTTGGTTTGGTTTGGTTTGGTTTGGTTTGGTTTGGTTTGGTTTCGTTTGGTTTCGTTTGGTTTGGGTTTTTTTGTTTGGTTCATTGGTTGGTTGTTTTTTTGTTTGTTTTTGTTTTTGCTTTAGGGAGTCAAATATCTGTTCATTAATAATAATGAAGAAAATCAACTTCGGCTCTGTTCAGGTAGTAATCTTGTGTATGTTCAGGCTTCTTTTTTGTCATTATTTTTATGATCTTTCATCAAAAAGCATTATTTTTATTAGAAAGATTTTACAAATGTAACCGGAAAGACTAAACAAAAGGTTTTTGTCAAATACTTTCATATTCAATATTATTTATAAACCAAAAGGTACTGAAAATTCTGTGTTATAATCTCTTTGTTCCTTCCCCCCTCTCATTCCACCTTTCTTTTCTGACTTCCTAGTCTTCTTTACAGAGACATAGGGACATTATATACTACTACTGGACTATGCTTACATTTTAAAAAATTAAGTGAACAGAGAGATAGAATCATCCTATTCCTTTGACTGCCAAAGAGAATATGGAAATGCACTTTTTCAGGTTTCGTGGGGATCTTTTGTTTGGTTTTGGTTTTGTTTTGGTGGGTTTTTTGTTTTTGCTTTTCTTTGGGGAGGAGGTGTTATAGATTTTTTTTTTGGTTTTTGTTTTGGTTTTGGTTTTGGTTTTGGTTTGTTTCACAGACAAGTTCTGATAGTCTTGAAAAATCAATTTTGACACTGATACTGTTTACCAGTTCATTGCTAACCTCCATAATACCTGTTACAATGGTTCACAGGGCATACAAACTAGATATTTTTGCAAAGGGAACAACATTACACATTTTTACCAGCATGATCGTACAGCTTGAATAATCACTGAGTGTAGCTCTCTGTGCACTGAGAGCTTTGGGCTTTGTTTTCAGCCAGATATTCACCTATACCTGGCAAAGGTGAAGTAGATTTTAAGATAACACACTGCTTGTTCTTGTCATACCAAACTGAAAATTACAGCTAATGTTTTGCACTCATGTAGTATTTTAGACACCCATCTGTTTGTTTGTTTTCTTGAAACACTGTGGATGAGAGGTGGACTTGGTACATTAGTCATTACTTCACTTCTCAGCACCACTGTGAATTTTTTTCATTGGGATCTTTTTGCGTTCAGTTACTCCCAAATAGAGTGGGACATTTGCCTTTAGCAGAATGAGAGGGCTTTGAGGGGGGAGGTGGCTTGCCTATTTATTTGTTTGTTTTTAATGTGTTATAGAAACTACACAGTTAAGATACTGGAAGAAACCACATTTCATCTTTTGATCAAATGCAGCATACAGCGTTAACAAAATTAAAATAAAATTTAAAAAGGAATAGAAGAACAAAATGCACACATCCTTGTTACAACCTTGTTCTTACATTTAAAATATATTTTTCTCAGACTTATAAAAATTTACTTAAACATTTACTTAGTAGTTGTAACAATATCACAGAAGCTCTCAAATTTAGAATGGTCATCACTGAAATGTCAGCTTTTACCTTAATTTACAACACAGTAAATATCACTATTCTTTCCTGTTACATCATATTACTCTCTGGTATTTCTTCAAATTGATTTTATCAAAATGAGATCACTAGAAAATTTCAAGGGATTTCATATTTTTAGGAGTATGATCTACCAGGAGAAAACAAGGGTTCTTATGGAACACAAATTATGTACAACAGGAAGGAAATATTTAATTCCAGAATGAAAACCTACAAATTACTGAACCACTTGAAACACACTTCTTTATTCACACAAATGAGTCTCTTTATTTAAAGTAGATCATTACAACGAATAAGGCAGCTGTAGCACTTTAGCCGTGATGGCAACATTTATTTTCTTTGGAAGAGGCCATTATTGCATATAAAGTAGTGTAGCGGTAATCACTACTTACAGATCCTTGAAAACTCTTGATATGTCTTCTTACACACAATTTTACCATTAGATAGTGTGTCTGAAACAGGCTTTGTTAAGGATAAAATTTACAGCAAGAATACTGCAGGGAAACAGGAGATCTCTAGTAAAAATCTGCATCGGTTTCTGTTTTTTAAAGCTGCAGCCCATGTTTACAGGCATGACCTACAGAGTTTGCTCTCCATCTTTAATCATGATTGAGACACGTACTGGTAAGGGTTGTGTCCAGCAGCTCCAGCCCAGGACCTAGAGTCCAGCTCATGGCTGGGAACCCAGGGTCTCTGCCTAGGCTGTTTTCCTGTTTCCTGAGCTTGTATCCCAGAAACACACACGTACACACACTCATCCCACAGGCACCCCACACTCATGGGTCCCCCCCACATACAAGCATGGGCCCCCTAGCCACCTGATACCCTATGCCAGACCTGAGGACCCCTACTTGACAAGTGATCCAGATTGACATTTGCTAGTGCATACATGTGCACACGCCACGCACACCCAGTTTGGGGAAGCTATGGACACTTGCCCCTGGCAGCTGGGACCAGGTATACAGACTTTAACCTGTGGTCCCACTCCATCTGCCAACACTGAGCCCCTCACTTGTCTCAGTCACTCCAGTTCCCCCAGTAGTTGTTATTTAAGAAAATATTTAATAAAATTATATAAGAAGACAGGACAGACTGCAGTGATCAGATGCTGAGCTCAGCCCAGCATCATCGTGACCAGTCCTGTTTTACATATGACTCACCCCTTTTATATCCCTTTCTACCTACACCCTCTCTGTTCCTCCCACCTTCCCCTGAACATTGCCCCACCACCTGATGCAGTCCCACTGATCCCCTTCAACATGCTGGACCTTCAGCTTTGCATCCAGTTACTAAGTCCAGGCTGGTTCTATTTGAAGTGATTCCTGCAGTTTCTTGAGAGTCCATCGATTAGTGTAACTGATGAAGTTTATTTCTTCTGATTATCTCTGTCATTGCTTCCCTGGAAGATTCACATCTCTCTGTGTTTTTCTTATTGTCTTCCCCTTTTCCCCTATCACTCCATTTTGACAAAGGTCTTCAGTCAGGTGATCTTATCTAACTAAAAGTTTTCACACTCCACCTTTATCAGGTAAAAAAAAATACTTAATCACCATGATAAAAAAATTTTCTACTTTTTGACAGACACAAGTTTTGCATGGATATACCATTTTTTTTGTTTCTCTGCTTGTTATGAATTTCAGAAATAGAAGCATTATAAAATACAGATGGGGTAAGACAAGAGAAACCTTGCTGTAAGCAGCTACTCTGAACCAGAAAGACCCTGATCAGTTAAGCTTTTCAGCTGTCACATAAATCTACCCCTTTGTCTGCTGTAGAAATATAGTCTTTCTTCTGGCCTTGTTTCTGGCTTTAACTGCAAAAATGATACTGAAATCAAATAAGCAATGGTGTTATTGTGAGGATTATTTCAGTTTTAAAGTGCTCCAAGACTCGGAAAGATTACATAATTTTAAGTCTTAATTATTTTCCAATCAATTTGCTTATTTCATAAGTGTTGACTAGCAGAGAAAAAAATCCTGGACAATGTTTTTCACTGAAAGCTGAATGAGCAAAATGCTTTTCTGAAGAAAGCTTGTGATGCCCTATACGTAAATAATGAAGATCGAATATGCTGCGAAAGGTGTGGTCTGTTCCTTGCAAACAGTGTAGACAAATACCATAATATCTCTGAAGGACTGGGCAGAAAAGAACCTAATGAAGTTCAACAAGGGCAAGTGTAGGGTCCTGCAACTGGGGAGAAATAACCCCAGCCACCAGTAGAGGTTAGGGGTGGACCTGCTGGAAAGCAACACTGCAAAGGAGGACTTAGCATCTCTGGCTGACAACAGGCTGACCATGAGTTAACAATGTGCCATTGTGGCTTAGAAGGCCGATGGTATCCCGGGATGCATTAAGAAATGTGTGAGCAGTAGGTCAAGGGAGATTTTCCTCAGCCTCTGCTCTGACCTGGTGAGGCTGCATCTGGACTACTGCATCCAGTTCTGGGCTCCCCAGTTTAAGAAGGACAAGGAATTACTGGAGAAAGTCCAGTGGCAGGCTACAAAGATTATTAGAGGCCTAGATTATCTTTCTTATGAGGAGAAACTGAGAAAGCTGGGTCTATTCAGCCTGGAGGAGGCTGAAAGGGGATCTTATAGATGTTTATAAATATCTCAAGGGTGGGTGTCAAGAGGATGGGACCAGACTCCTTTCAGTGGTGCCCAGTGATAGGATGAGGGGCAATGTGCACAGACTGAAGCATAGGAGATCCCATCTAAACATGACAAGAAACTACTCTGAGGGTGACAGAGCACTGGAACAGGCTACCCAGAGAGGTTATGGAGTCCCCTTCTCTACAGATACTCAAAATCCACCTGGATGCCTTCCTGTGCAATCTACTCTAGGTGTACCTGCTTTAGCAGGTGGGTTGGACTAGATGATCTCCAGAGATCCCTTTCAACCCTAACCATTCTGTGATTCTGTGATATCTCTTCCTCTGAAATTTTTTCTTAACTTACAAAGCCAAATTGAATCCCAGTAACTCAGTGATCCTGTTGTAGCTTTATTGGAGACATTTGTTAATAAGTCAACAAGCTAGTCTTACAATTTATAAAAACAATTTTTTATTTTTCTCAACATCAAAAAAATCAAAAAGTTACACCAATAGTTTATTTCAACAATATAAAATTAAAATATTATAAGTTCACCAGATTAATGTAACTGTTTTCTGTCTCTTTTAATTAAAACTTGCTACAATGGAGACTATAACTGAATATAATAAACTAAATTAGTAGAGTGAATATCATGGATTGAAAGAAAATGAGTAGTGGATAAAGTGTAACAAATATATATGTCTTCTAATACAGCACATGATTAAAAAATATAATCTATCAGATAGAAACTCAGCATAAAGTATAGTTTGTATTCTCTGTACTCCAATAAACTTGAAACAGATCATGAACACTTGCATGGAAATGAGAACACCTACATAAACATGTGAATTCTAACCTTAATTCAAAACTTACACCTACTTTAGATTTACACTAGGAATTTATTTTGGATTTACTAGCATAAAACTGGAATAATATAGCTGTGAACTGAAGAAATATCTAGCTAATGATAACAAAATTACTTACTGCAAATAACTCCAATGCTACGCTTCTCTTTGAAACTGATTTCCTTATACTGTTCTGTAAATATTAGCACTTTACTGGTATCATTTAGCCTTATTGAAGATACTGTAAGATGTCTTAAAATGAGAGTAAAATGCAATTTACTTCTGCTGTAACAACCCATTACACCACAACAGTAGAAACGGTCTTGATTCTACATAGAAAACATTTCCAGATAGATTTTTTAGTATGTAAGAATTTGTATGTCTAAACTATTTTTCATGTAATAAGGTGAATCTGCAGTTTAACTATATATGTAATGTTTTTTTTCCTTATGATGTACTGATGTTTTTAACTGTCTTATTTACTTTTTTGTTAAATTCTGTTATTATAAAACAAACTTACAATTTACTAATTGTGTAAATTGAGTTCTAGCTTCATTACACCTAACTTTAAACACCTTAAATTAAGAGTGTAATGTCCCTGGACATTCAGAGTTTAGAAATGTAGTAATTGTTCCTACAAATGTGTTTTTCCTTATTTACTAAGTGTTTAGGTAGTTTAAGCTTACTGCACTTGAAAATTAAATTCTTAATTGTCTAAATTTAAAGGATAGTTCATATAGAAGGAAGGTCTGCTTATTTCTTGCCTTTGACAGGAAAACGATTCATATTCTACTCTCCTAAAGAGATGGATGGCAATTAATTGATCTTTGAGCATGGATGGAATTAAGACTCCCTTGAATGCTCCTAATTAAATTTTGGAACTGTCTTCTCTGAAGAAAGTGCTTCTGTTCATATGAAAGATTAAATTAAGGAACGTAGGAAAACAAAACAAAACAAAAAACATTAAAAATTCTAAGGAGAGAAGTAGATTTTTAAGTGTAGATAAAGACTTGTAGATTATTTCTGATAATAAGTCAATAAGAATTAGATCTATTTTCTTACCCTACCCAGAAATCCAGCATGTTTTAAATTCTGGGAATTATAACAGGCTAACAGTGCACAAACAAAAATCCCAAGGAAATCTTGTATACTCAATTGGCTTGCCATGAGTACTTTTTCCTTCTGTAGTAAGCAGGAAAAGAACAGCAGAGAGAGCCAAATCACAAAGAGGAACTAGACAAGTCTCGTTTAAACAACTGGAAGAAGACCCCTGATTGCAAATAGTGGTTCTCATGGGGGACGCTAACCACTTGGACACCTGCTGAAAGGGCAGTATGCTGGGATGTGAATAGTCCAGGAGATCTCTATAAAACACTGCTGACAATCTTCTGTAATAAATGCTGATGTAAGGTAGCAAGGAGAAGTAGTCTCTGGGCCTGCTGCTCACCAATATAGGAAGACTGGTCAGTATGGTTTTTGATTGCAGTGATCCCAAGAGAATAAGATCTAAGATCTTAAGGAAAGTGAGGAAGACAAGTAGCAGAATAAACCCTGACCTTCTGAAGAGCAGATTTCAGCTTGTTCAGGGACATGTTAAGCAGAATCCTATAGAAGGCTAGTCTGAAGGTCAATGTTGCTCAGTAGAACTGTTTGATCTTCAAGGTCAGCATCCATACAGCACAAGACCTGTTCATGCTGATGTACAATGAAACAGACAGTGATGGCAGGAAGCAAGTTTACAAAACAAGGACTGAGTTTGAATGTATAAAGGAAGTGAATGGGAGATGGAAACTATCAAAGCAGTGTAAACTAGCATCTCTGGAAATGCAAAGATGGAATTAAGGAAAGCAGTTGAAACTCATAAGGGATGTGATAGGCAAGAAGAATGACTTCTATGTACATTGACAGCAAAAAGAAAGTAAAGTTTTTAACCCACTGTTGGATGGAGTGGGTGACCTAAGGGACAAAAAAAAAGGCTGTCTTTTGCCAAAAGAGGCAATGTCTTTGCCTGTGTCTTTACTGGCAAGGTCTATTCTGCCACCTCCCACATGTCTGTCTCCATAGGAGAGGGGAGAACACTGGATATAATTTATTTTGTATTCATTGAAGTTTCAGATGCAGTCCCTTGTAGGAGACTGAGGGGATATAAACTGAATGGATGGTCCACCACACTTTTGGTGTAAAAAAGCATTAGTGTAACTGGAAACTGTTTACCAGAATTATTCACAGAATAATGGGGCAAAAACCGTTTAATGTCCTCATCAGTAAGCTCATCAATGGGATGAACTGCATTCTTAGCAAGTTTGTGGGTGATACTACACTGAGGCAGAGGGAGTGCTGCTGATATTCTGGAGGATAAAGCTGCCATTCAGAGGGATCTCAGTAAGCTGGACCTACAGAAACCTGCTCAAGTTCAACAAAGAGAAAATACAAAGTCCTAAATGTGCACTTAAAACTTGACGTATGAACAATCTGGGGGCTGATGGTCTGGCTAGCAGCTATGCAGAAAAATTGGACCTAGGGGTCTCAGTATACAAGCTGACAAGTAAGCATTCTTCCTGTAAATAAAGGATAACTGCTTAGTAAGGTAGATCAACAGTGGACCAGAGGAAATAGTAATTCTTCTCTATTCACGACTTATGAGGCTGTGTCTGGAGGATTTGTCTGCATAAAGCACTGAGTAACCTAACGTGACTTTCACACTGGCCTTATTTTAAACAGGTTATTAGAAGAAATGATGTGCAAAGGTTCTTTTCAAATTAAATAAAGATATAATTTCAAGAACAAAGAATTGTAAATATCTTAACATTGGTAGTAATATTAGTAAACATGAACTGAATTCAAAAAGGCTAGAAAGGTTTGTCCCTTGCAGATTTCACTATGGTCATCTAACTTGCTCCTGACCTTTTGGGATATACTAAATGAATCAGGATTTGGATGAGAACACAGCCTGTTTTGGTTGGTTCTGACCCTCTTTTGGCTTGCATGGTTCTTACATAATACTGAGGGGTTATCAGTAGTACATAGGAAGAAGAAAAGCATAGAACTGGAAACAACTGGAATCTGAATGAAAATGCTCCTAGAAGAAGCACAATTATTTTAGGGATTGTATTAGATATATTCATTTAGGTTTAAAAGACAAAATATGTTATTCATTGGACCTACAGGACTAAAGTAAAAAGTTCAGTGCTAACAGTTATGTTATGATAGTATCACTGGTATGTTATTGCAACATATCTTGAAAGTAATTTTTAGTGAATTTTATTGTCATAATTACAGAAGGTTGTTTAAGGTCAGTTGCTCAGAAAGAAAACAAGGAAACAAAATAAAACTGATCTGAGAGGTTTGTCCTAGTTTTTGTGCTTTTATAGTCTAATAAAATTAAGAACATTATTTTATCACATATGTTTGTGCAATGTGTTGAATAAGACTTAATGAGTTTAATGGAAAAATTTCCAAAGGTTTCCATTTATTGTAATAAATATTTAAATTACTCTAAAAGACTTAACAAACTGATTAAGTGTGAATAAACTAAAATAATTCTAAGTGCCATTGAAAAATGTGTTTCAGCCAGACAGTTCTCCTTCTTTCATTTTAGAATTTGTCATCAAATTAATATGGATTCCAGATGAGCTCATGCTGTCCTGTTACCATTTCTTTCAGTAATTGCAACCAGTGAATGAAGATGTGAATCAGAACACAATTACAGAGGTCTTTCTAAACACAAATATCTTACTTAATTACTATCAACTGTAATGCAGCCATCATCCTCTCTTAATAAGGAAAATCCTTTGAGTAACGAGTATTAGTTTAAAACTGGCTTGCTACAGTTATTAAGATCTGGATATCTTTTACAACTTTCAGTTCACATGGTTCTCATTGCTTTTGGGACACATGCAGAAAAATCTTCAGTCCAGTTAAATGCTTCATAAATTTCATTATTGTTGGAGTCTGAGACAACTGAATTGATAGCTCTTGGGTTGCTTGACAATGAGGTTAATTGGTCGAGATTTTACTTTGCTCTTGCCTTTTCAAAACTCGTTCTGTTACTTCTTGTGACTCTTGACATTAGGGTGTTAATGACGATAAAGAAATCACTAAGTACATCCTTTCATTCCCAGTGATTTGCACAGTCCATGCCTCATGACCTGGAATACCTAACAATAACTTTGCATGACTTCTGCTTCCAGATGCTTACTCTCTTCTCCTGTAAATGTGACCTGGAGGGTTTATTTTCCCTCAGAAACTAAGAATGTTGAATTTACTTTCTGTATCCCATATTTTTAGTGTGACAACTGTAGTTCAAGGTTTCTTTTTAAAACCCCGAACATTTCTGTGGTGCCAGCTAGATAATATTCATTTTTCACCCAGCATATAAAGCTTGATACTACCATTAGGTGAATAAAAAACTACCACAGATTAGATTTTATTTTCTCTGCTGCCAGGTCTTTTGTTTTGCTTTGTTGGAGCCCTGAAGACAAGCAGTGCCCTCAGCTTTAATTTGGTATTTTTTTCTATATTTTTCTTTTGGTTTTGAGTATTTTGTTTTATTCTTATTTTTCCTGCTGTTCATCAGACTTCTTGAGGCTCTTTTCCCAGTATCAGGTCGCTAGACATTTTCTGTCTTCTAACTGTAAGATTTTTTTTGCTATGTCTAAACTCTCATCTCTCAAATCATCAGACTTTATTCTAGAGTCACCTGTTACACACTTTCCTTTAGTTGATTCAAAGGGTTCTGCATTCTCATCACTCAATTATGAATATCAGTTCTTTCCTACTTTGGTGATATTTAAAATTCTTTCACTGATTTGTAAATCCTACTCTGCTGCAATCACTTTTCTTGCTCACATCCAAGAAGGCTGGGTTACAAAATGTTCAGTCCAAATAGTACTACTCTTTTAATGGCGCATTAGTGAATATTTAGAAAGTATGTTTACATGTTCTCAGATGTAATCATGTTCATCTTCCCCCAGGTCATAAGACAGGATATTCAGCCTCCATATCTGATGCTTTTCTGTCTTTATATATCTTTAGTGAAGAAAACTGTTTTCAGCTTTAAAGATGTTATTTCGGTAAAATAATGTGTTTGAATTTGTTTTATTAAAGTAGAAATTAAATATACATACACAATCTTTTCCAGAACATCATGATGTTTATCCCTTTTATTAGCAGAGACATTAGTTTGCCAGTAGTATCATATGCTGTGTATATTCAGTATGCCCCTATGTCTTGCTTCTGGAGACAATGGACCGCTGGGTAGATTAAAGTCAACACTATATGTACAGCTTTACTTTTCTCCTTCTCCAAAGGTTAGTTTCTGTTTTGATCTAACAAATTACTTTTTTTGGTTTGTTAGTTTCAGTGAGGCATTTTATTCTACCTGCTTGAATAGAAAGCTTTTTTGTTTTTTTTTTCTTTTTTTTTCAGCCATTTAACATATCTCACTGTACTACAAATGTAAGGAGAACTATTTTTCAAATGAAACCTGTTTTATCTGTATAATACATATGTATATTAAACTAAATATTATGTACTTTGTCTTTTAATATTTCATTATGACTACAAAATATTAATGTGATATCTTGATTTCAAGGAAAAAATATTCCCTATAAAAGAAAAGGACTATTTTTGTCACTGTCAAAATACAAATGAAATAATCACACTTTGGAGTGGAAGTTGAACATTATTTAAAATTTCTCACAGTTCTTATGACATAGCAGTGAAAAAACTCAGATCAGAGAAGCTGAACCTTATTTTTTCTGTTTTGTAATTTCCTTAAACACATTCAAAGTTAAAAAGTTTTCATCAAACGAGCGAACCTGATGGAGCAAGATCATATTATTGAATTTCCAAAATAAAATCAGGAAAGTATAAGAAATAATGAAGTATTTAACAAACAAACAAAACAAACAACAAAAGAAAACAAAACAACAAACCACAAAACAATAAAAACAACCTGTGAAATATCTGCACATCTGCAGTTCTAGAATTTAGTGTGCTATAGGTAAACAAAAATGCAAAAAGCTATCTATAAAGTAAAATAACTATCTGCTTATCTATATTAATAATCTGATCAACTCATTTTTAGCAGCAAATTGGCTGATTTTGTGTATCAAACGTTAGACAAAAATAGTAAAATCTTAAAAGTTTGTGTTCAAGGAAAAAATAAAAGTGACACTGTGACCTAATGTGCCTTATCAAGCCCACCATTCCCTTAATATCTCATTTCACATGTATCAAATAGAAAACCATGGAAATAATGCATCCTGACTTTAGCCATCTGAATCTTGACTCAATAAATAGTTCAGGCTTACCATATGTATGGGGAAATGAAAGCTGAGTTTATCCCAAGTATTTCAGGATGGCAGAAATCAACTTTATAAAAATGAATTGTATCAGTGACTTGAAAAGGAACGCAAGCAACTACATCAGACCAAACACGGTATTCAGCTTCAGACTGTTGACATCTAGATTCAGATGTCTAAGTATTTGGGTTTACCTTTCAGGTAGACAAGAAGAACTATTACTTGGGAGATAATGGAGTTCTTCTCTACTGTGACTATGAAGCCTGTGATTAATATATGCATACAATATAACTATATGTTTTATATGATATTGTCCTCTCAAATATCCATTCCACATATGCATACACTTGCAGACATACAGAAACTCAAACACACAGACCTACTTTTTCTCTTTTTGTATGTTGAAATACCCATCATCTAAAAAACATTAGAGCTGCCCCTGAAACATCATGTTCCATCATAGTAAATGGAAATGAAATCACTCCACTCAACTGGTTCTTGAAAGCATTTCAGTTTACACTATGTCTAAAATGACCCAAACAATCTGTTGACTATGTTGAACTATGCAAGTGATCTATTGACTGGAGGTGTTATTCATATTTAATTCACATGTAGACACTTTCAATATCTAAATCCCAGCACATGGGATAAATATCCTGAATATAGATCTCTATTGTCTTTCCATATGTTATATACCATTGGAGATCTTCATGACAGACTAGTAGACACGACACTCATGATACTCGTGTTTGCACTGATTATATCAGAATTATGTCAGGTTCTGTGATAAAGTCTCATTTGCACACTTACAAAGAAGCAAAGACAGTAAATGGTGGTGATGATCTTACAGAGGAATCCAATTAATATTCTGCCTTATCTTCTACCAGACCACCACTGAGTCCATCTTTCTTTCAGAGGCCTATCTCCACAAGCACAGAGGAACACAGAAGGGTCCAATGGCAGGTAGGAATCCAAATTAAGGACTCAGAGGAAAGGATACCCTGTTCATGCTCCTTCCATTCCTGTTCCAGGAGACCTTCAGCTCCAGTGCACAAGCCTGAAACCATCTAAGATGGCTTAACGGGAGCAGCTCTCCAGGACACCTTTTTAAATGATGATAGTTACTGCCAAAGATAATGGGACACGTCATGATATGCAGAGCATTTCAGGATTACTCAGGTCTAATCATGGGTGATTAGGGGAGGAATCAAAGGCAAGGAAAGGAATGAATTTAGGTAATCTGGGGAGGAACAAATATGAAAAGTAGAGGAATAAGAGGATAAAAAAGACTGATTGTGTGCAAATAGTTTGATGTTTGGTACGCTTGTTTGGCTATGCCATGTACCTGATCAGCACAGTCTGTCCTGTCTACTCTAATTCTTTTCTAATTCATTCCTGGGTGAGGGACTCTCTGTTTTGTGGGCATATGTATGTACTGGGGTCTGGATGCCAGCCACTGGAGTCAGACCAGGGATTAGAGGGCTTGTGTGCAGCATCAGGAGTGAGTGAGGGATTGGGTGCCAGTTGCTGGACAGGGCCAGTGAGCTCGAGGGACAAGAGTAAATGAAACCAAGTACCAGCAACTGGGTTGGGACCGTGGTCATAAGCCTATGTATGTCCATGGCACCAGAAACTGGCAGTGCCCGGGAGCTGGGGACATGTGCATTTCTTTGGGACCCAGGACATGGCTGGCTATTGGAGATAACAGGGGAGTCCCAATCAACTGTCAGAGGGACCATGGCACCTGGGGGTCTCTAGGGTCAAGACATGCTGATTTGTTTGTCTCTAAGGTGAGAGCACAGGGGTCCTGGCCATTGGAGATCTAAAGAGTCCCGGCTGATTCTTGGTGCATGGCATGGTGTGTGTGTGTGAGTATGTGTGTGTGTGGTTTTGAATATGATTGAGATGTAGTCTATGAGTAACTGGAGTGGGTTTCTGGCCTTGGAGGTTTATATATCCAGGACCCAGCAATTGAGAAGACTGGGATCCAGTGACAGCTACTGGTTGGGCTGAGTGTCCAAGCCGAGCTGCTGGAGAGATCCATCCATCCATCCATCCATCCATCCATCCATCCATCCATCCATCCATATATACCTAACCTTATGTCGAGGGTTAAGATTGTGGGGTGACAACAAAAACCCTGGCAGATGTATTGTTAACCTCCTCTCCCCCCCACTTCCCCCTTTTGCCCCTCCCTCTCCCCCCTTCCCACTCAGGACAGGCAATCGGGAGGGAAAGAAGGACAGAGAAAAGAGAGTTGGAAAAATTAAAGATGTTTTACTAATGCTACTAATAAGAACAGAGAAAATACTACAAAATATACAAAACCAATCTTGAAAGCCTCAGCAACTGCAGAACCAGCACCCAAAGTCCTGGATTAGACTCTGTAGCCAATCGGAGCTGGATTCAGTCTCTCACTAGGCCTCAGTTCGCAGGGACGACTAGCAAGGTCCTCTCCTAATGTCAGCCATAAGCAGAAGGGAAGGAAAAGGGAAAAAGGGATGAGATCCTCATGATCTCCCACTTTTATATGAAGTATTCACGTGAATGGGATGTTATACACCATTGGTCAGTCTCTTGGTCACCAGTTTCTCGTTGCCCCTCTCGCGAGATGTCCATTCATGCTTATCAATAAGTTTGCATTCCATTGCTAGGTTTACCAAAACATGTGTCTGGTTCTCCAGGAAAATGCAGCTAATATGAAGGCTTTAACTGACAGGCAAAATTCACTAAAAGAGAAACTTGTTTTTTAACAAATCCAGGACATTCCACCCCTTATAATATGACATTCACTGAATACTTGAACCTTATCAATACAATCTATCAATACAATCTAATTAATCACTACTACTATATATATATATACATATGTACATATATACATAGGAGTAATTAATCAGTGGACCATCCTTGAAAAGTTCATTAACTTCATTTTGTCACAACAGTCTCCCAGGGCAGGAAAAATGGTACAAGTGCATGACCACTGTTTGTGGGTTAAAGACACCAACTTCGAAGAAGTTGTCAGGCGCCACTTGAAGAAGCTAGCTCTACTTTCATCACCATTGTCTTGATCTGAAAGACACTTATTAAACACTGTTAGTGCGGCAATTCACATCATACAGTTCAGTATTGCATATTTTCACCTAAAATCAAATCCCCTTGAGGTACACACCGAACTTCTCCGTCCTTAAGCATCACCCACCAGGTGCTGCCAGGTCCCTGGGCAAAAACAATCCCACGAATGGCCTTACCTTTGCCCGAGGCAGGAGTAACCCAGACTACCTTTCCTAACATATATTTCATGTGTACTACGGGGACTTTATCTCCTTCTACAGTCCATAGAATTTCTGATTGGGCAGGCCCAGCTCGACTGGTTGATCTCCTAGTGTTGATCAACCAAGTGGCTTTTGCTAAATGTGAATCTCAGTTTTTAAAGGTTCCACCACCAAGTGCCTTTAGTGTAGTTTTTAACAAACCATTGTATCTTTTAATTTTCCCAGAGGAAAATGGAATATGATATACCCGCTGAATACTGTGTTCTTTGGCCAAATTGTCTATAATGCTGTTTTTGAAATGAGTACCATTGTCTGATTCAATTCTTTCTGGCGTACCGTGCCGCCAAAGGACTTGCTTTTCAAGGCCCAAGATAGTATTTCGGGCTGTAGCATGAGGTACGGCATATGTTTCCAACCATCCAGTGGTTGCTTCCACCATTGTAAGTATGTAATGCTTACCTTGACGTGTTTGTGGAAGTGTAATATAATCAATCTGCCAAACTTCTCCACACTTATACTTTAACCATCGCCCCTCATACCATACAGGTTTTAACCGTTTTGCTTGTTTGATTTCGGCGCAAGTTTCACATTCATGAATAACCTGTGAAGTAGTTTAGATGTTCCTCGGTGGCTCGACTTTTAGGCACATGAGCATCTACATGACGAACTTTCACAGGCAGGCTGTCTAGCCGAGCAGCAATGTCTTGACACAGTGTGGCAGCCCAAATGGGTTTACCTCTGCGCTGCCAGTTGCTTTTCTTCCATTGCCGTAGCCACCCCCACAAGGCATTTGCTACCATCCATGAGTCAGTATAGAGATAAAGTATTGACCGCTTTTCTCATTCAGCAATGCCCAAAGCCAGTTGGATGGCTTTCACTTCTGCAAACTGACTAGATTCACCTTGTCCTTCAGTGGCTTCTGTAACTTGTCGTGTGGGACTCCACACAGCAGCTTTCCACCTTTGATGCTTTCCTGCAAGACGAGAGGATCCATCTGTGAACAGTGCATACTGCTTATCAGTCTCTGAAAGCGTATTATATGGTGGTGCTTCTTCAGCACGTTTTACTTCCTCCTCATCTGGAGACATCCCGAAGTCTTTGCTTTCTGGCCAGTCTGTAATCACTTCTAAGATCCCTGGATGATTGGGACTTCCAATTCGAGCTCGTTGTGTGATCAGTGCAATCCATTTACTCCACGTAACCTCGGTTGCATCATGTGGAGAGGGAACAGTCCCTTTGAACATCCAGCTCAGCACCGGCAGTTGAGGTGCTAGGAGGAGCTGTGCTTCAGTGCCGATCACTTCTGAAGCAGCTCGAACTCCTTCATATGCTGCTAGTATCTCCTTTTCAGTTGGAGTATAGTTGGCCTCAGATCCTTTGTATCCTCAGCTCCAAAAACCTAAGGGTCGACCTCGGGTTTCTCCTGGTGCTTTCTGCCAGAGGCTCCAGGTAAGTCCATTATCTCCGGCTGCGGTGTAGAGCACATTTTTAACATCTAGTCCAGTCCGAACTGGTCCAAGGGCCACCGCATGAGTTATCTCACGCTTAATTTGTTCAAAGGCTTGTTGTTGTTCAGAGCCCCACTCAAATTGGTTCTTTTTACGAGTCACTCGATAGAGAGGGCTCACAATCTGGCTGTAGTCAGGAATGTGCATTCTCCAAAAACCTACAACGCCCAAGAAAGTCTGTGTCTCGTTTTTATTAGTAGGTGGAGACATTGCTGCAGTTTTGTTGATCACCTCCATTGGGATCTGACGACGGCCATCTTGCCATTTTATTCCTAAAAAATGGATCTCTTGTGCAGGTCCCTTGACCTTGCTTCGTTTTATGGCAAAACCAGCATCCAAAAGAATATGAATTATTCTCTCACCTTTCTCGAAGACTTCTTTTGCTGTGTCGCCCCATACGATGATGTCATCAATATACTGCAAGTGTTCTGGAGCTTCACCTTGCTCCAGAGTGGTTTGGATCAGTCCATGGCAGATGGTAGGACTGTGTTTCCACCCCTGGGGCAAGTGATTCCATGTATACTGGATGCCCCTCCAGGTGAAAGCAAACTGCGACCTGCACTCTGCTGCTACAGGAATAGAGAAAAATGCATTAGCAATGTCAGTTGTAGCATACCACTTGGCTGCCTTTGACTCCAGTTCAAATTGCAGTTCTGGCATGTCAGGCACAGCAGCACTCAGTGGTGGTGTAACTTCATTCAGGCCACGATAGTCTGCAGTTAGTCTCCACTCGTCACTAGACTTACGCACTGGCCAGATTGGGCTGTTAAAAGGTGAGCGAGTCTTACTGATCACACCCTGGCTTTCCAATTGACGGATCAGCTTCCGGATAGGAATCAAAGAGTCTCGATTGGTGCGATATTGCCGGCGATGCACCGTCGTGGTAGCAATTGGCACCTGCTGATCGTCAACCCTCAGCAGTCCTACAACAGAAGGGTCATCTGAAAGACCAGGCAAATCAGACAGCTGTTCAGTTTTCTCAGTGTCCACAGCTGCTATACCAAATGCCCACCTATACCCTTTTGGGTCCTTAAAATACTCTCTCCTGAGGTAGTCTATACCAAGAATGTACAGAGCATCTGGACCAGTCACAATGGGATGCTTTTGCCAGTTTTTTCCAGTTAGGCTCATTTCAGCCTCTACAACAGTCAGCTCCTGGGATCCCCCAGTCACTCCAACAATATTGATGGATTGCGTTCCTTTATAATTAGAAGGAATTATTGTGCACTGAGCACCAGTGTCCACTAAAGCTTTGTACTCCTGAGGGTGTGTTTTACCAGGCCATTGTATTTGTACAGTCCAATAAACTCTGTTATCCCTTTCCTCCACCTGGTTGGAGGGAGGGCACCTCTAATTCCTGTTTTGCACAGTCTCTGGGTGTGAATTAGAGGTTCCTTCAAGAGCATCAGAATCTCTTCTGCTCCTTCTGTAAACTGGAGCAGCCACCTTCCTAGGAGTTTTTCCTTTTATCTCACGTACTCGCTCTTGAAGTTCTGAGGTAGGTCTTCCATGCCATTTACTCATGTTTTCTCCCTGCTCATGTAGGAAGAACCACAGTGAACCTCTTTTTGTAGGGTGCCTCTGTCCTCTCTCTCGAGATTGGAAACGCCTTCTCCTAATAGCTGAAACATAGGTTTGTGCAGGTCGTGAATGGTACGTGTCTTCTCTGAGTTCTTCGATTTCCTGCAACAGCTTTTCAAACCAGTCATCAGATTTTTCACACAGTTTCTCCACAGCAGAGACACAAGCCCGTAGAGAAACAGCAAGGCTGCCCTCAAAGTTCCGGAGCTGCTCAATCACTTCATTAATTTCTTGTACACCTCTAGCTGACCAGACCATTCCTGCCAATGACTTAGCATATGCAGGTGGTGCACTTTGTACAAATCTGCGCCACATAGATTTTGTACAATTGATTCTATCTGGGTATGTCCCCTCTTGGTTGTCTGATCCAAAATAGATGATCTCTCACACAGCTAATTCTCTCAGGACTTGGATACCTCTCTCCATAGTATTCCATTTCCCTAACTTGGATATACAGTCTTCGTTGTAGGGAAATCTTACTTTCATAGCTGCCAGGAGTCGGGTCCAGAGAGTAGTGGCATTAGACTCTCTTGAAATCGCCCTATCAGTGGTGGAATCTTTTTACAGAGATCCCAGCTGCCTGGCTTCACCACCTTCCAATTCAATTGTTTCTGTCCCATTGTCCCAGCATCAGAGCAGCCAGGTTAAAATATTCTCGCCTTCACGACGACTAAAGTCTTTTCGCAGGTCTCTCAGCTCACCTGGAGAAAAGGACTGAGTGGTGGTCACTTCATCTCCTCCCTGCCCTGATGGCACCTCTTGGGTTGATGTTGGCCCTGTGCCACCACCTGCTGCACGGGTAGTCTTTCTAGTGACTTTCTTACAACTGGCAACTGATGCTGATATGGGTTCACCATCATTTGATTCATTTTCAGAGTCTGAATGACTGTCACAGTGATTGCTGTGGTTACAGCAGCAACAGTGCCCAGTGTGTGAAGACGGGGGGGCTGCCTTGTTAGCCTTTGAGGCTGGAGAGGTAACGTTATCTGCAGCGACCTTGGCAGAGGAGCTCTGCGGAGGAGCTGTAGCTTCAGCCTGTGAAGCCGCGGTTGGGGGGGCAGTGGCTGCAGCAGCAGCTTTGGCTGTTTTGCCTTTTCTCGAGCGGCTCGGAGTGCTTTTTGCTAAAGCTTCCGAAGACGCACCGCAAATCTCAGGACTAAAAAGAGACGCAAACCTCCTATTGAACCTCATTTCTCTTAACAGTAAGACAAACTGACACACATCCAGCAAACCAGATAACACCATCACAGTTTTATCAAAGCTCCAAGGATATTCAAAGTTCTCTAAAACATTTGCAAACTGTCCTAGTAAAAACACAAAAGTATGGTTAGTCAGCCTTTCTAAAGATTCGCTTGACCAATTAGCAAATATAGAGCCATTCTGCTCTTTAATCTCTCCTGGAGGTTTTTCAAGGTTTCTCATTAGCGGCTGCAATATAATGAAATAAACCAGTGCCAAACCACACAGTATCATCATGACCCCTGTCCAGTTTCTTGTTGTTATATAATGAATACTTCGATTCAGAAGGAAACACCAACACAGATACGGGATCAGCGAGCGCAATGTAGAAAATAACTGATACAACTTTTGCCATAACATCTTTAAATCAATGTAATTCACTTTGCCTTAATACCACTAAATAATATCCGAAGCAAACAGACGCGTGAGTATCACAACTCTATGAGTTGGCACCGTGCCAAGAAAATTGAAAGGTACATCAGAGCAGTAGAAAAGCCAAAAATCTCCAAATTTACCCCTTTCTCTTGCCCCACCTTGGGCGCCAATTTTCTGTCGAGGGTTAAGATTGCGGGGTGACAATCAAACCCTGGCAGATGTATTGTTAACCTCCTCTCCCCCCCACTTCCCCCTTTTGCCCTCTCTCTTCCCCCTTCCCACCAAGGACAGGCAATCGGGAGGGAAAGAAGGACAGAGAGAAGAGAGTTGGAAAAATTAAAGATGTTTTACTAATGCTACTAATAAGAACAGAGAAAATACTACAAAATATACAAAACCAATCTTGAAAGCCTCAGCAACTGCAGAACCAGCACCCAAAGTCCTGGATTAGACTCTGTAGCCAACCAGAGCTGGATTCAGTCTCTCACTAGGCCTCAGTTCGCAGGGACGACCAGCAAGGTCCTCTCCTAATGTCGACCATAAGCAGAAGGGAAGGAAAAGGGAAAAAGGGATGAGATCCTCGTGATCTCCCACTTTTATATGAAGTATTCACGTGAATGGGATGTTATACACCATTGGTCAGTCTCTCGGTCACCAGTTTCTCGTTGCCCCTCTCGTGAGATGTCCATCCGTGCTTATCAATAAGTTTGCATTCCATTGCTAGGTTTACCAAAACATGTGTCTGGTTCTCCAGGAAAATGCAGCTAATATGAAGGTTTTAGCTGACAGGCAAAATTCACTAAAAGAGAAACTTGTTTTTTAACAAAACCAGGACACCTTACTATAGGATCTCTGTCTTGCTCAGTTAGAGAATGAAGCAGGATTAGGCCGTTGGTACTGCCTGTGTTCATGTGATTGCTCTGTGTGCTTGTCTGTGATCTGTGTGGCCTGACATGTACAGGCATATGTATGTGCCGTATACCTGTGCTGTGCCTGCATGTTCCTGCTAGGAACACATGATCAACCTAACTAGAGGCTGCACCTTGGGGCATGAAGCTGTAACAGTCTTGGCTCTATCAAGCTGTCATATTGGCCACAATATTTTCCTCTAAACAAATTTAATCCACTATAATCAGTAGATCACAGTAGAATTTAACTCACAATTTAAACCACAACTTAACCACGGACAAGTATTTTCACTGTATGGACACAGTATTGAAGCCTGGTGAATATATTTGATTATACAATATAACTGAATCCTTAATGAGTAAATATAAAATCACTTTTCAGTCATTCAGGATAGGTGTTAACACTTCAGCTCATTGATGAGCTTTACTCATATTCAAAATTTTTTAATTAACATAGTCTGTCTAGGAAGAAAGTATTGTTGCTTAAAATAAAGGAATCACATGTGAACAGATTATGTAAAATTTATCCTGTTCCTCCCACTTTCAAAGGCTAATACTCAAAATCGATTACAAATAGTCAAATAGCTACATTATCAGTACCTTATTTACTTGACCTCCCGATTAGCCAAATCTCATTAGGTTTCTTAGCATATGAAAATGTAAAGTTCACAATACATTAATTTTTCTTTTTTAGTTCATTTTCTGGGTAATTACTGCAGAGTAAAATAAAAGGTGCTTGTGTTGTTTTTTTTTTTGTTGTTTTGTTTTGTTTTTGTTTGTTTGTTTTGTTTTGTTTGTTTCTTTTCAGTTTTTAGGGCTTTGGCTGTAATCACCTCTGTATTTTGTACTTAGTCTTGTTCTACATGTACCAAACTGGAGTTTGCTTGAATAATAGTATTTTTTGCATAAATCTTTTCTTTAGATAAAGCATCTTACCCAAGCCAGCTGCTTTTGATTTGTTTTAATTACTATGGACTAATATATCTATAATTATGCTTATGTGAGTAAAGTTAATATAAATTTTAATAAAACTATAACTTTATTAGTATTGAAACCCAATATCTTTTGAATCATGAAGTAAGCATTTTGTCTGCCAGGCTGCATGTTCTTTAGATAAGGTTAGCCACAGGAACATAGATGTATTCAGCTGCTTGAAGACTCACACATTTTCCTGTCAATGTGATAGAAACATAGCGTAAAGAATAACAAAATACTACTTCAAACCAAGTTCGAATACAAAGTGCTCCTCAGTTTCTACTGAGTTACATACAGGTAAGGGAGAGTTCATTCCCCTTAGGCTGTTTGTTATAAAGGAAAAAACTTCTTTCATTACATTTGTAGACTTCATGTTTTGTTTTGTTTTTTTTTTTTCCATAACCATAGAGGCAAAATTTCTCTTCAAGTCAATAAGTTGTTTTGTTTCAGAGTCAAACACCTACAGTCACATGTGTATTATGATGTGATTTTCTCTTATTTTTGCACATAATGGAGTAGTGAAAATTTCCTGCAGAAGACACTCAGTTTTTGACTCATCAAAGGGTTTGGAAGCATTTAATTTGATTCTAGAGTTTAAGAAATAAATATTTTTAATCAATAGTAATATTTCTGTAAAGTTATGTCTCCGACATGATTCTGGACCCATATTAACAGTGCAAATCTTCAGTCTCTATTCACACCAAATTATCTTTTAAATCAAACACGAGTTTTGCCTGCAGGTTGATTTCACAGTGAATACTGCAGGATGTTATCTTCAACTTAGTATTTTCTTGTCATTCTGCTTAATGCTTAATTTGTTAATTGGTTAATGAAATTTGCCCAGAAGAAAACCTGTAGTTACTTTTTTTTTTTTTTTTGGTGTAATTTGTGGTAGCTACCTACCATTTAAAATCGATTTGCTGGTTAGATAGACTTGCAATAGTGTTGCTAAAACCTTGTGGGGTTAGTTTCATATTGGCAAATTTCACTTTTGCCTATGGCCTCTCACAGTAGTTCTTCAAATGCTGTTGAATCATCATTAGCAGTGACTGGGAATGCCTTCCACTTTTAGTCTTTTTCTTGTGAATCGGGTACTACTAGTCACTCTGTCAATACTTGGATCGTCAGTTAATTTCCATGTCATTTTTCTGCTCTACTGTGGGCTGAATGAATGACTATATTTTAATTCTATTCAGATAGATCTAAATGTATTCTAAGTTAGACATAATATTCAGCCAATCTTTTGTTAAACCATACATTTTAGCCTGGCTGAATTGTAGAAGAATTTCAACATCTGCTGTGAACTGTAGATATTTTATTAGTGGCATATGAAGCATTAAAGCCGTTTCTATCATTGTTTTGTTTTGTTTTGTTTTTTGTTTTGTTTTGTTTTGTTTTGTTTTTAACCATTGACAATAATTAGGACACTAAAGCTGTTTCCACAAAGTTGATGAAGAGTTCAGAATTCTTCTCTGAAGCTTCCAAATAATATACAAAGTCCTGGATGCATGATGAATCAAACAAGAAGACCTTTTTTTTATTTTTTTTTCTTTTTCTCAAAGACTCAAGCATTTGCACTCAGCATTTCAATAAAAAAATGTTTGTGGTCTTGTCACTTTATTTTGTTCAAGAAAATGATTTACTTTTCCTCCCTGAGATATTTTTCTGTGTTTTGCTACTGATTCCTTCACATTTAAACTCCCCACAATTGCAATTTTCCTTTTCCTTCCTGCTGTTAAAAATAACCCTTAACATAACTCTTCTTCAACTAGGAAATCAGTTTTGGGTAGTAATACATGTTTGTGTTTGGGGTAAGTGCTGTTGTATACTGGTCCCATCAAGGATGTGACATTAGGTAGCAGAGATCTTAAATTAAGAGTTGTAGATAGATCTACCAACTGAAGATGTTTCTTCTAATCCAAAATAGTTTAGACAACTTAGATCCTGACCATTAGACAGGTAACCTGCTTTTTTTGGCCCTTTATTTCTACAGATGTGGCCAATGTGATGACACTATTTGATCTGCAGGCAAATGGTTAGGCTGCTGTTGAAACTCTGACCTGCGCTTAAACTAACTGAACAGTGTGTCCACAACTGCCAGATAGGGCAAGGGAGACCGCTAGAACTGGCAAGTAAGAGCAGGAAACAGATAACACAACTCACATAGTCATTGCTGTCAAGGTACCTGTTAGCAGCCTTGCTCTTGATGGTCTCACCTTAAATAATTTATTTTGGTCAATTATTATTTGATCCATAATACAAACCCAGTTTTCTTCCCATACCATGCAAGCAGATGATCTGCTTCAGTAGTAAGAAGGACTGAGATGGGGGAGATACAAAGGTGCTTTTTCTGGCCAACAGGAAAACACTGACAGATCAGTCAGGCACCCTGTTACTACCATCACCGTTGCAGTGCCCATTCCAGGTCTGATGACACTGGCATCTTTCTAACCACTTCCTAGCAGAAACAAAGCAGCATTCTTTGGTTCCTTAATAGAAAAAATGCCATAGGAAAATGCCTGTGGACCATCATTAGTTTTGTTATTTACTCAGATTTCCTCCTGAGAAAAAAAGTGGTTGCATAACTGACTATCAAACTGAACTACAAAAATCTCTTTACTCTCATGGAGGTAAGTTAATAACATTGGAAATGACAGTACTTCTTTTCTCTTTAAAGCTTAATGCCTATCATGAAAAAAGTGAATATATATTACTGAGTCTGACCTTTTATAAATACATGATGAATTTCAAGAGTATAGTGACCAGTCAGACCTTTTTTCTAACATTAGAGTTTATAGGGTATTTTTGAATGAATTTTTCTTTCATAGTATTACACAGATTTACCAAAGCAGAAACTACTAATTGAAATACATATTTTATGTAAAACTTTTACTGAAGACTATTTTCTTCATCAAAAGAATACTCTGGAGAGTGAGGGATGGGGACAAACAGACTCCAAAAAGACAACTATTAATCGATGACTTCTTCAGCAGGGATGTGGAAGATGCCTTTGAAATCACACTAACCACTTAGCTAAAGAAGCAGATTCTTGTTCAGTTTCAGATCCAGATTACAATTTATTCAAGTGGAAGGTCATCAGAGTCTCTATAAAGTCTCTATAAAGACCGCAGTTAGATGATCAGCCATTCAGTTAGGACATAACATTTCAAGGCCTCTTGGTATCAGGCAGAAGAAAAGTGGTGACACTGTCTCCTGGGTTGTAGTGAGATTGTTAACTAGAGTGTCTAAGGATTGATTCATGGCTCAGGACCAGCTGGCACTAACTGGGTGAGATAGATGCTGCACAGGGCCTCCTAAATGTGCTGTCCCTTTATCCCAAAGGGAGTCAGGTAGTGTTGTCCAAAACAGAGTGAAGGAGTGATACACCAATCAAGTGGTGTAGGTAGCCAGCAGTCTTGAGTCTGCCTGAGTTCACTCGCTATGTTTAATAGCATGGATGTGCCTTGTTAGCCAGAGACACCTAGGGCTTTTTTATTGTTGATTCTTAATTGTTGCCTCTTCTTGAGGGGGTTTCCTTATCCTTCTATAAAAAAGATTCACTAGTTCTCTCTTTTTTTTTTTTCTTTTTTTTTTTTAATGTACTTTGAAAAAACTGTTTGTGGCAAATGGCGAATTGTCTTCACTCAACTCTCTCCTTCTTGTTTATTAGTATCAGAGCAAACTTGAGTGAATAGACACTTCATGTGTGCACAGATAAGTGTATGTACACATATTTGTATGCTTTTATGTAAGCTAAGGAACTCTTATACATCTAACAAACACTATCTACAGTATGTGTAGTGGCCTTTTGTGTTTCTGATGGATTTTTTATGAAATGAAAATATTTTCTTCTTATTTTAATTGATTATTTCTCATCGTCCTCATACATTTTTCTCTATATTTATGCAGAGAAAGAGATTGGCTGCTAGCTCATAATAGTGAATGAAATCAGGAAGCTTAAGAAATAACTACTAAGCTATTTGTTTGTACAAAAGGCAAGCATCATATTATGTCTAGCAAATAAACACTATTTCCTATAACTTGATCTCTACTGCTATTGTTTACATCTTTCGACACATAACAACTAGATGCTATCTTTATTAACTTAGTCAGTTAGTCATTCATCCTTTCTGTGTGTTAACCAATATTTGAAACTGGATGCAAAACAATAAGGAGCTGAGGAAAGGAAGACTTATTTTTACTCTAGCCATGCTCACAACTCTATGGACTAGTAGAGAGGAAGACATTGAGTTTCATTTTCAGTCCGCATAAACTTCAGAACTAGCTGTTTTTCCTTTATGGCAAAATCTGTTTGTTGAGTTTAGCACACACTATTCTACATATGTCATCCACATGAGATGAAACAATAATTTAATAAGGAGGTTTGGCTATAACATAACAATCTAGAAATTATATTTCTCAGTCTGAATCTTTTGTCAAAGAAATAGCTCTACAGTGAGATTCATCTTCTTCTGAGAAAGGTGTCTAAATTGGGACACAGAAATTGTACAGTGGGCTGTTTCTCTCCATCGAATATAAAAGAAACGTAAGATGACTAATTAAGATGCATATGTTTAACTTTTCAGCACTTAAATTAGATGAGATAAATCCCAACTGTAATTTCACAAGAAATAGGAAAGCTTTTTTACCAGTCTAAAAAAGCCTAACTACCCTAACATTTACACTCTGCAAATATACCACAGTGTTAAATGGACAAGTAATAAAAGGGAAGTTTGTAATGTTCGTTTGGCTGTATTTAATCTTAGCAATGACCCAAAATGCAAAATCAATTATTTTTATGGTATTAAAATTCCTGCTAATTTTCTACTGCTTTTTCTAGATGTACATTAAATCTAGTAACACTTCTAAAACTGAACCATGTAGAGAGGGCAAGTAAGAGCAAAGACAAGGTCATGAAGTCCTATAGCTCCACCATTAGAAGTGTAACATATGTAACATCTTTTGGGGTTTTTTAGTGATCTGCAGCAAATTACTAACCATAAGAAAGGAGTATGACTAAATGTAGCTGTGAAATTTTAAATGTAAAACTTCACCATCCAAATATCCATCTCAGATTTAGAGAACAATTTTGAAACTTGTTCAAAGTAGCAGATTTGTGCTACTTTGTATTCAAACCACTATGATCAGACATACATGTTCCAATTTCTTCCTTAGAATTGTGAGTTTGTATGTGCAAATAAGCTTACACAGCTGACATCAAAATGAGTGGTCTTGAGGGAATGTTAAACCACCACAGAGTCCTTTAGAGGATCTTGACTTTAAACATCACTAAATATTTTTTTATTACCAGTAGTAATAACATATTTAGTTATAGCTGACCATTCATCTTTGTGTTAACTATATTTTTTGGTTTCATATATGTGAAGACCAATGTTTGTGTATGGCCTACAAAGTTATTTATAGGATTATTTGTCAAACAGTAGATAAGACACAATATACTTGATACTTCTCTGTTGATAATCAAGATTCAAAGAAGATATATTAAAAAAAAAAATAATCAGCAAGCAAATTACAAAACAAATGAATTTATATGAACATTCATCAAGAAAGGCTTTTCAAACAGAGGATTGTAGTATTGACCACAGTGAAGAAGCTGCACACAAGAAATGGTAGTCAGAAAGTCCTAGGAAAGATACAAAATAGTAGTTTCAAGTTATGGTAGAAGAAATGAACAAATGATGTCTTCTTCTGTATTTTAACAAAATTTCCTATGGCATTTTAAAGTAAATTAGTATAAATATACAACTCAGGATTGTATAGCTCTTCTAAACTTGCATGTGATATTGCTTTCCTGTTTCACACTCATACCTGCTGAAAGAACTTTTAAATTATTTGAATATTTCTTTAGGTAACTACAAAATTTACAGACCTGGAATACTCTGTTAAGAGGGAACGTTTGAGAGGACTCACACTGTGTGAAAACATGTAGTTATACATGATAGAATTCTGCAACCTTAACCACATGGGGCTTTCTCAGGTGCTTATTATAATAAATCCGCATGCAAACATAGAAACAAAAACCTGTCTCTTAAAATTATCCTTTGGTACAAAGATACTGCAGGAATGAAAGCTACTAGCTCCCAATATGGAGTTTAATTCAAGGAGGAAAGATACTTGAAGAGTATATACAAAGAATTCAAAACTAGTCAGAAAAATAATTTTAAAAAATATACCAATAATTCTCAAGAACAGTGAAAATACAATCTTTTACCATTTTCAATGACACCTAAGGAAGAAATTTAAATTAATACAGTCATTTATGAAATTTCAGGTTTAAAAAAGGGAAAAATTGTTTCTTTGGGTCCAAATGAGTTCACATCTATTTTTGAAATTTTCTTAGACATTATTACAATAAATCAGTAGTAACATAAAATATATCTCTGGTCCTGCTTAGTCTTTCTTCTGATCTTACTGAGAAAGAACAAGTTTGTCATTTGCTGCTTTTAAGACAAAGCAAGATAGGAAATGCTTTAGTTCCCAAGTCTAAAGCTTTGGAGATGGTTGCTGGAAATATATTCTACCTGAGTTTTCCCTAACTTGTGATAAGCTTTTCAATACAAACAGAGTAAATCTACCCAAAGTAATTTCTTAAATATCCCAAATAGTGGAGAGAGATAAATACTTTCATGTAATTTTAGAGGATCTGTTCACTTGATTTAGGTGTTTGAACCCAATGTTCCTCTGGAATCCTGGGAAAACCCTCTATTGCCTATATGAGGCCAGCAAAACATTTTTTTCATTGACTGCTTCTTGGTGATATTAAAGTCAGGTGAAAATTTAAAATAGTACTTCTATAGTTCACACAGAACCACATAAGGAGAAGAATTATGTCAATATTATTTAAATTGTATTCCTATTCCTCAAGTTTTTTGAAGTATCTTGAATAGCTCTTTTGTGGAAAGTATGTTTCTAAATTGGATTACCTGAGAAACTGTTTATGAGGATTTCCTTCTGATAACAAAGTTGCTTTGGAGAGTTGGAACCAGTAAAATCAAGAAAAAAATGACTATAGAAATAAATTGAATAGATTTTAAAAGTTTAGTCAGTTTTGAATAGAAGTGTTACCTAAAGTGACTCAGGATAAAACATGAATTGGAACCAGAAAGCAAACAGATCATTTTGAGGTTAAGGAAGCATCGAAAGAACATATTCAAAATGTACATATCACCAGTATAACGATGTTGTTCTCTTTAACTTTGTATGTTAGTATAACCAGGCCCATAATATGTCTCCAAATCTTTCCTTCACCATGAAACATTTCCTGGCAGTAGTTTTTTTTTGTTTGTTTTGTTTTGTTTTGTTTTGTTCTGTTCTGTTCTGGTTTTTTTTAAGCAGTAGTATATTCAAATCTAAATAGCATTCTTCATAAAGAAACAATGATTGCAATCATTATAATGATTCATTAAAACCCCATGAAGGAAGGAGTGGTAGTTAGTGGAAACAGAAAAATCTGTCTTCTGTGAAGGAGTACCAGTACCCAAGTGAAGTATTTATTTTTATATCAGAAAGCACTTCATATTCTGTGTGATAACATAAGTATAAAGAACTATAACATATGAAAGTTTCTTTATTCAGTCTGTTTTCATTTCTTCTGCTTCTTGTGTATAATGTTCCCTTATTCTCTTTCTGGATGCCCCCTCCCCTCCACACTTTCCTTCTCAATTTGTGTAATATTTTATCAAAGAAGTAAATAAAGTAGTTTTTATTCTTGTCCATTGACACCATATGGAAGTAGTGTAGGTATGTAACTTCTACACGCACTTTCATATTTGCACATAGTTTGTGTCTTTAGTTGTTTTAAAATCAAATATCTCTATGCACAGGGAAAATAAAAACATAACACTTTTACTTCGGAAACAAAGTTCTTCTATCTGTATTTCTGGAAAAGAAATATTTTTTTCTATATTTTTATCAAACTCATAAACTAAACTAAAAATAAAAAAACCCAGTGAGTCACTATGTGGAAAATCCATGTTATACAATGTGATTTGAAATGGTTTTCGCTTGGTATATATATATATATATATATATATATATATTTTTTTTTTTAGAAAACAAACAAATAAAAAACTCTAATTCCTCTGCTTGGCTACCTCTTCTCCAACTATTTCTTTGCTGTGCAGAGAGAAATAACAGATTCTTCTGAACTTGTATGAGAAGGCCTCTGCTCTCTTCTGTGATCCTCTTATTGGCCACACATCCTGGGAATTAGAGGGGACAGAGAATAGTCTGTTATATATCATTGCAGACAAAAAAATACCTGAGATAATATATAATTTACCTTAGTATATTTGTTGCAAGAAGAAATAAAGCAATTAAAGAAAGAAACTGTAAGTATTTTTTGCCAAAGAAGAACTATGTCTCCAGTACAGATGGACATTAAATTGAGGTGTCATGTTTTACAGAGAAAGCTAAGTGTTCAGTGTAAGAACAACTAAGAAAGAAGAGTAAAACGAGCCTTTTTTTTTCTTTTTCCTCCCATCTCATAATCACCGAACTTTTATTCAGGTAGTGTTAATTACTCTTACTAGTACCTTTGCTAGAATACTATCCAAGAAAAATTTTGTCTCACTGTTGGGTTGTATCTGAGACTGTTCTCAAGTGCTCATTCCTATCTTATACCTGTATTGAGCACTCAGTCATGATCTGGGATTCAAATTATCATTATTTTAAGAATAAGACTGAGTTCTAGATTTGCCTGAGTGATCTAGTGTTCTTCCATGATGGAGTGACTGTATCAGGGGAGAAGGGAAGATCTATGGATATCATCTACCTGGTTTTCTGTAAGGCCTTTGACACAGTCCCAAACAATATTTTTGCTGCTAAATTGAAAGGTTATTGGTTTGACAGATGGTATTTGATGTGTAGGCAAATGGCTGGTTGGTTGCATCAAAAGTTTTGCATTCTATAGCTCAATGTGCAAATGAACACCAGTAATGTGGTGTCACTCAGGGGTCAGTCGCCTGACTTCTTAATAATATAGATGGTAGGGTTGAATGCAAGCTTGGAGATGACACCAAGCTTACTGGTGCAGCTGTTTTGCTAGAGGGAAGCGGTGGCATCCAGAAGGGCCCTGACAGGTATGAAAAATGGGCCTGTGAGAACCTCATGAGGTTCAACAAGGCCAAGTGCAAGGTCTTGCACTCAGTTTGGGGCAACCACCAGTATCAATACAAACTAGGGGATGAAAGGATAAAGAGGGACTTGGAGAGTACTGGAGAGAAGAACTTAAGAGTACTGGTGGATGAAAGATTGAATGTGAGCTGGCAATGAGTGCTTGCAGCCCAGAAGGCTAACTGTATCTTGGGCTGCATCAAAAGGAGCATGGCCAGCGGGTTAAGGGAGATGATCCTGCCCCTCTGCTCTGCTCTGATGAGACCATATCTAGAGTAGGGTCCAACTCTGGAGGTCCCAGTAGAAGAAATATATGGACTTGTTGGAGACGATCCAGAGGAGGGTCACCAAGATGACCAGAGGGATGGAATACCTCTCCTATGAAGACAGGCTGAGAGAGTTGGGGTGTTTTATCTAGAGAAGAGATGGCTTTGCGGAGACTTTATTGCAGGCTTTCAATACTTAAAGTGGGCTTCTAAGAAAGATGGGGACAGGGCTTTAGTAAGGTCTGTAGTGATAACTCAAGGGGTAATGGTTTTAAACTAAAAGGGGGCAGATTTAGAGTAGTTATAAGGAAGAAATTTTTTTACAATGAAGGTAATGAACACAACACAGGTTGTCCAGAGAGGTGGTAGATGCTCCATTGTTGCAAGTATTCAGAGTGAGGCTGGACAGAGGTTGAGCAGTTTAACATAGAGAAAGATGTCTTTGACCATGGCAGGGGGGGTTGAACTAGATGATTTTTAAAGGTCCCTTCCAACTCAAACCATTCTATAATTTGGACACTAAGGTTAGGCGTTACAGAATAGGAAACTACATGTGATCTGGGTACCTAATCTCTAGCTCTTAAACTCTATAAATAATGGCGATCAAGTCGATATGGCAGTGACCATACCTGACCATCAAAGAGTATATTTAAAAGAAATTGGAACTCTCAGCCCATGCATTGTCTATTTTTCATTTGACCTTGACTGAGATTGTGACACTCAAATGAAGGTATAGATGGCTTAAATGCAAATATACAAAGCTGGTGAGATGAACCTATTAGCTCCCCTAACCTCAGGCTCCTGTGGCCTATTGTGAATTTAATACTGCCAGGAGTGTGTACATATTGTATTGAAATACGCATTTCTGTAAGTACTGAGTGAGTATGTATATGCTAAATTTGAGAAAGAGGATTTCCAGTGTTAAGTGTTTCTTATAATTTTCTCAAATTGAAGTTTTAAATGAAACACAATTTTTGAACTAAGTATCTAAATATAAATTCCCACCTTTTTTTTTTTTTAATTATTTATGTCCGAGGAGTTTGAAAACTAACATCAACCAGTGAAGTTTCAATTTTGTCTAACAAAAATAAAGAATGACTCATTTTTATCTTGTTGACAGGCTAGAAGGGTTTCAAACACAGCTGATGTAAAATATGTGAAAAGATATCTGTCATACAGCAATATTCTGTTACCATTGAAACATGATATTTGATAGAAGGCTATACTGTCAAAAAAAAAAAAAAAAAGAGGAAAATAGCATAGAAATTGACTAAGAAAAGTAGGAAGATGATGGACCACATATTACCCACAGGTCAAGAGCTGTCAAATCAGTATTAGCAGCTGAAATGAAGTACAGGCAAGCATGAATCCCTCCAGCAACCACCAGTGCCAAAAGGCATCTCAGAAAGAAATCCTCACTAACACTCTGGCAGTTACTTTTTCCACTGACCTTGACAAAATACACTAAAGCTATTTGCCTGTCTGCCACAAGAGTATCATTTCAGAAAGACAGAAAGGATTACTTGTGATTCTCAGTGTTACAAATCAGGTAGCAGGAATACTACTGAAAAGCTTCATCACACCAAGATATTTACAGACTGTGGTAAACTTATTCAATAGGTTTAATATGCTGTTCAGCACATCATGCCTTGAACTCCCTACTATATCTCATTGATACTGGGGTGGGAGAAGGGACCATACATTCCAAATCCACTGCTGCAAAAATATCTTTTTTCTGATGAAAATGTAATTTGTCCTGCACAAAATTCTGAATGTTGAAAACAAATTAGAGTTGTCCCAAAGGAATTAGGCCAGATCTTACACATAAGCCACTGTGCTAGTATTTATTTTAATTTTTGGTTTAGCCCTCAAACAATAATAGTTAAATAAACAATACATCATCGCCC